>NC_136644.1:20241286-20801286 GCF_949748355.1 Melanostigma gelatinosum | reverse complement strand
AGACGGATGAGAGGTGAGAAGTAAAAGACGGAGTTGAGTTCACGGGGTTCTTCTTATTTTACAGTTTAAGTTTTTTTTTTTTCAGATTTAGACTCTTCCCGGAGGGCTTGAAAGATTAAGGCTGTTCTTATTCTATACTTTTATTACGTCCAAACCCCCCAATGTATTAGTCTGTCTCTCAATGCTTTCCTATGTGTGGCTCTCCGCCCCAAACCATTTCATTCCTCAAACATAAATCTTTAAAAAACAGGTTACAAATACATGTGTATTCTTCCTAAAAGCAGTCTCATAAAACAAGGTAACTGAGGTAAATGTAAGGTTATAAAATAAAGCTTTGTCTCAAGCAGTCACAAGCCAAAAACCTTAAGCACCTTTGAAGGCATCAAATCCTACTCGATATCAGATCCCAACTGGACACTTGTATGCATCAAATATACAGTATCTTGCTCGAGGTCCCCGATTCGAGTGATCAAGTTACAGTTTTACATCCAAATCTTTCCCAAATAATTCCTGCATGTGTCATACTCAATTCTTACTCACGTGCTCTAATATTGGAATATTTACAATAAATTTGCCAGAGAGTGAACTAAAAGCGCTTTTTGTACACTTTTCACTGGCAGCGTAGACGTATTGGATGATTTGATTTAAGGATTGCGTCATGGTCCTCTGCAAGCTACCCTTTTGGAAATATGAAGTGAGCGCACGGTGAATGAGAGGCATATTTCGATTGGTTAATGTGTCTGTGAGTCTTACTCTGGTTGCAGGGCTGTAGGGAATGGCCACCTTCTTGATGACAGTCAGGTATCCTGGGGCAGAGGCCCCCACTTTGTAGTTTCCAGGAGCCAGGAGGCGCCAGTAGTCTCCATCTTTGGCTACAAACACACAGATTTCCCCATTAATACACGTATGTCAACAACAAACACAACACCCAACAGATCCTCTCAATGCAGGGAGTTTTGAGCCCCTGTTACTGTCACTGTAACATAGCAGGCGCAAATACAAATCAGCTGCTGAAAAAGGGGATGCAGTACCAGCTTTGTCCACCGGACGGCATCACAACATCTTACCATTACATTTCTCACATCACAATCTCATGTTGATGGGGTACGATTGCCAGGATTGTGTGAATTTGCATCAGATGCTGATACCTGTGGTGATGTCATGGTCAATGCCCTCCACAGAGATGCTGGCATTGGAGATGGGGTTGCCCTGGAGGTCACGCACGAAGCCCTTTACACCACGGTGAACCTACGAACACAAACAAAGAGGCACACTCAAGGCTCGGTTCAAGGAGAGGGGGAATGGTGCTTTTTGGAAAATACACCGTGACACAATGACATCTCGGACGCTTTACGTGACCGTAAGAATTCACGGACCCTGGGAATAAAATGCACAAACTGTCTTCCACAGAAAAACAACAACAATGTTGTGTTTGCAAAGGTGGAAGTAGTGTTGTGTTGTCACACAAATCCTTTGGTATTTTTGGCTTTTTCAAATGGTGATTTAGATCTTATTGAAATTCATACTCGACCCACTTCATCAGCCAAACCAGACATATTTCGGACATATTCCTTGAGTCCCGGTGGGGCTGCATACCTGCTCGATGTAGTTGACCAGTGAGTTGCGGTTCTGCTCCCAGTAGGTCTTGAGTGTGTCCTCACTGGGGAACTTGTCACAACTGAGCTCCAGAGTGATCTCGAAACTGTTGCTGCTGAGGTAGTTGAAATCCTGCATTCCTGTAAGAAAAAAAAGAAACAGGGAGAAAGAGAGCAATACTGATATTAAGAAACAAAGTGGCAGGAAGTAGAGAATTAGCAAATGACAGATTTAGACATTTTTTACGAAAATTAGAACCCAGTAATTCATGTTTTGCTGGTTTTCAGAAGACAGGCTTCTTGGGCTATTATGGGATATATTTGATTGAAAAGGCTTTAAAAAGACATGTTAGTTACATACGACTGTTGCTTCAATAACATTTCTAAAAAGAAATGGTCAGTCCAATGCATCGGCAGCTCATTTTAGCTCATATACACATGATAAGGAAGATTTTGCAGAACAGAAATGTGAAAGATATGTTTGGAGTAATTTGGAAAGTTTTGCCATTGCTCGACTTGTACACCAGAGAGCACTGACATCTTTACTTTCCATCTGTAAAATATCACCTTAAATGCATATTTCTTTAATAAAACATGGGATCCTTATCGGAAATGTTCATGTGTTCATGTAAAAACACTTTTTAAGTCAACTTATATTTTACTTATAAACAACTTACATATTCTGGGAGGCCTTTTCTGCCCTTATTAGATCGAGTGCAGGAGAGAGTTATCAAACAGAGGCTGTTGTGATTGCATGGTCAGGGTCTTAAACCCTTTGGCCACCAGAGCACCCCACATTATCCCATATATCGTACATACGGTAACTCTCAAATATCAATGACTTTACTTGCAAATCACCAAATCACACACATCAGGGGCTTGCTGGATCTTACCTCCTGGCACGCTGTACCAGGCCCCTCCGTTGGTGATGCCATCTTTGAAGCTGGAGTCGTCATCGTTCTTGCGGCAGGGGGGTCGGTTAGGGTCGGACATGATTGGGTTGTACATGGAGTAGGCCCTCGCCAGAGACTTGAACGTCACATCATCTGGACTGGAGCTGTACTCATGGGTGGAGCCTTAGAGGAGGAACAAGAGGGAACAAACGAGAGCCCAATGTTTAGACAGCAGCTGTGACAAAGTGTTAATTAACTGAACACCTGCATCTGGAGCACATTAAACGTGCGAAAACACATTTTGTTTACTTTGAGTAATAGCGCACAGGAAGCCGTAGAAGGAAAACATTTCCCATCTGATTTAAATCAGTGTTACAACACTGAAGAAAAACCAATAAAATGTTTGTTGATGCATTTATGGGTCAAATATTTTTCAAATGAGTGGAAACATTCTCATACAGAGCGAGGGAAACATTTTATATACAGTTTAACAACCCAAACAGAAAATACAAGGGTGTGTTTGAGAATGTGCTCATGTACCGGTGCGGGTCTCATCATACGGGTAGTTGGCCACCACGTCTCCTCCATGCAGGTTAGCTGAGAGGACGAAGGGGATATCCATGATCCAGTGGATCACTGCCTTGGTCTCTGGAGCCAGCTGCAAAGGCCAGACCCATAAATTACATACACTTAGAAATGCATATTGTACCTAAAATAATACCACTTCCAACCAACACACACACCAGGTTTCTTATAAGTCTGGTGATATTGGTCATATATTTTTTGATCCTACTGACGAGCAACGTCTGTTTATTCCTCTGTGCCATAGAGCTCCATCGTTGCAAAAAATCTATTTAAACGCATCACACTGTTGCACTGGGGGACATGTTTCTTCATTATGATGAACATGGACTGTCTACTTTATTCTAAACCTGCAATAAGTGATTCTATTTGGCCACTTGGGGGCAGCAGAAACAGCACATTACATCACTTTTAAAGTTGGTGTGGTGAACTTGTGAGCAACCAATTCATCATTTATTTTGGGTTGCGTTGCTGTCCAACTGGCGGACGTAAATCCAATATTCACTCTCTTTTTGCTCTGTTTTTTTGGTCTCCGGTCACCACCAACACCTGGCTCTAAAACAGATAAATGCTTCACTATGTTCACCAGATACTCACTACCTGTGTTGGTCTGCTCAGCTGTGAGCAGGTAGTGTAGAGTGTTTTTTAGAGCCTGTTTTTAACTAAGTAAAGCTGCCCGCTGTGTCTGAAAACAACTCCAGCAGAGATATTGATCGTGAACCAACACTGCAAAGTTACAAAACGAACAGCTGAACAATGAGCTATGAGCTCAGCAACACCGAGCGGAGCTACAGATCTGTTCAACTCTACTAGACACCCATTTACACTGTCGGACTGTCATTTGTTATTTTTATTATAAATAATATTGATTATATCCACTTTAGGTCAATCTCACATCCACCATCCTGCTGACTCACTAGAGAAGCAAATGTCTTTTATCCAAAACTAGTGGCCAGATGTTTTAGAAGAAATTAAATTACACTTCTTATTATATATATTTATGTTTTATATATATATATATATATATCAGACCCATTTACAAAGATTGACATGTTCAGTAAGAACTAATCGGTTTAGGGCTGAATCACAGACGGGGCAGATAAGTTGGTATTGAGTGAGGCATTGTTGTTTTGGCACCAGTCTTGTCCTTTAATCCTTAACATTGTCTGTTTGCGTACCTTGGTGTTTTCATCCACTGCCTTCTTCATGGTCTGCAGCAGGTGGTTGTTGGCTCCACCCTCCCGCTCGTTGAGGTAGATGATGCGGTCCAGGTCGGGGAAGTTGCGGTTCAGATCCACCCCCTGTGCGTTACTGCGGCCCACAAACCAGTCCTTGATCTCTCCCGGCTGAGCAGGAAAACAGGGAGATGATGTTCAGACGTACACAAGACAGGAGGGAAGCGAGACTGTGTCTGGAGATTTAATAATTACTATTCCTGCTGTGAATGTCAGATTTAAAAGCCAAGGGTTGTGGTTGCTAAGTCGATGTTTGTTGTCTTGTCATTTTAATCTGTCTGGTGGTAAATCCTCGGATCAGGTTTTTTGTATGCACAGCGTGTCTTCGTCGTCCTGTGTCATCACCTGTGAAGCGGCCTTCTCGAAGCCGTCTGGGTTCATGGAGGGCATGAAGTGGATGCGGGTGTTGTGGACGAGGTCGATGATGGTCTCGTTGCCTTGCTGGTACTGGTTGCACAGGTACTGAGCCAGGTAGATGAGCAGCTCTCGGCCCACAGCCTCGTTGCCGTGCATGTTGGCGATGTACTTAAACTCAGGCTCACCTGCAGGATAGAGACACAGACGGCGCTTTAATTCACACACGCTGTATTCCACCTTCATCTGCACGGCGTTGTCGCAGCAGCAACATTTTTACAAAGGAGGTCAATGAACGCACCTTTTACCAGCCGAAACCTATCACATTTCACACAACGGGGTCACGTAATCACAAAGAGAAGTGTCACAATAACGTCTCCCACCTTTGTGAGAAGAAGCCAGTAGTCATGGAAACTAACACGTACCTCTTTTGAACCGAGAGAAGGCGACTGATGAAGCGTTGTAATTTGTTCGGGAGGTAACCCCGGACACACGCACACCATCAGACTAAAACACCGGCTCCTTTACTCTCCAGCAGTGACAAACACTCTGACTCATCAGCTAAAAGGCTAAGCACAATTGAACTCCATTTGGACATTGATGACCAAGAGACGGTGGCTTATTGAGTCACGCTGCCACATTTGTTCTGCCTGAACAGCTGGAGTGACAGGTCTGGGATCAGATCCGACAGCATCACAGAGAGTCTGACTTCAGGACATGATGTTACGAAATGAGGGATTTCGGCAACATGCAAACCTCCTGCTGTTTGTAGCTTGTAATGCCTGAGTCACCCTATATGCCTGTATAAAAAAAAGTATGAATCAATAATACGTTTTTACACAGTGGTTTTCATCCATTTACAAGCTAGCTGCTTCATCCAAGCAGCTAGCTTGCTTTGCTTTCTTTTATCACAGGAGATATTGGTTTTATATTTGAGAGATATTTATATCAGCATCCTCAGTAAAGCTGTGTTTTAATGACCGTCTGTTTAATGTACTAATTAGCTGCTCTTACTCGTCTGTGTGTCTCTTCATGCATGCAAATACAAACAAAGAGAGAGTGCTACTAAGGCGTGATATAAAGCCCTTTAACAAAATGACAAAGAGCATGACAAAGTATGAGCTACAGCGTACTGTGCACACTCTGATGATTAACTACAAACCAGACATTAGTGGCTTTCTGCAGCTGTACGAGAAAAAAAGGGAACTTGTCCGAGCTCTGAGGAATTACAAAAAGAGTCTTTTGTTCAGATCAGTTACGAGTTATGAAATGAAGCCCAAGAACGGCAGATGGTGAAGGGGGTGTGTGTGTGTGTGTGTGTGTGTGTGAGTGTGTGTGTGTGTTTGAAGCCAAATTGCAGCAGGGCTCCGGTTTTTATTGAGGGGCTTTTTTGTGTGTGTGTTTTTATTGTTTTTCTTTTTTACCTCTACTCTGACTTGGCCAATTATTAGCCATTCTTTTTCTCCCATTTTAAACTTTTCACATTAAATTCAATTTGTTTGCCTGTAAAAAAGTAATGCTTTCAAGATGCAATGGAACATGTGTGTCAATATTTTAACATTTGCATCTTTTTGATGCACTTTAGCGTATTTCTTTGAGTGTTTGATGTACGCCAGTGGCTACACACACCGCCCAGCACACATCTGGTAGTCAGGTTATTTTTAAACGCTCGAATCTCGTTCCTCTCAGAGTTGCTACGAATGATTTCAAGACGACAATTAACTCTTTCTGTTCTGACATTGGTGAATGTTTTTTACAGGCTTCAGAGGCCTGACAGAGCTGTCAAATACATGCACTCACACGTCCGTACACACACGCACGCACACTTTGAAGTTGGACTCTGTCAAAAATGAGTTACTATGATTCAAGCTATTACACAGATGCTCAGTATCTGGAGACCTTTCCTTTCTCCAACACATGTAGGAATTGATGAGTTTAGGATGCAGGGCAGGCGGGAGGATGGTTAAAGAGAATTCAATGCATACATTGTTATGTATTCATATCATTAATCATGATTTTTTTTCTAACTCTTGTTTACTCTTGTTACAGATATACACACACATTTTTGACCGGCCAGCATGATGCGACACTGCCTATAGGTGGAACAAATCAAAATGTCGTTTATCCTCTGGGGCCGAATGTGTCTTCTCCCTTTTTTTTCTGATTCCAGTCCTCTCTGTACCTGGCTGGGCTTTTATTGTCTTGTGCAAACACATAAAGTAGAAAGAAAGTGCACATGTAAATTGAACATCCGATAGCTTCACATATGGGCACATGTGGTTTTTGGACATGTGATAAGAATTTCCCGTTTGTACGTGTTCGTACACGTAAAGCATAGAAGGTGGACAGTGTGCACATCCAACACAAACGAACCAAAGAGGGGCAGTTTGCACATTAATTATTGCAAGCTTCCAAACATGTAAGCAAATACAGCACAGTTAGACTGTCAAGGATCTTCTTAAGGCAAATCCGAGATTGACAAAACCCACGGCATCATATTACGCTTTGTCAGGCGATCAATACGGTCTCCTAGTTGACCACGTAATAATGACGTCATTAGGGAAGCACCGCATTAGAGGGCTCTCAGTCGTCGTGGCAACCCTGACACGGGCAGGTGCTTAGGGAGACGAATCATCAGGGAGGTTGAGTAAACACACTCTCACTCATGTACACACACACACGCACGCACGCACGCACACACACACACACTCATATATATGCAGTTTGTTAGCTCTGAATGACGGCCAGCTCTGACATCTGACATTACACAGACATACAGACACCACACATGCCTCTCCCTTTTAGCCAACAGATAAAACGTGGATCTTTTCGTTTGCCTTCAACGACAACATATCCGCTGAGTGGAGGCTGAAGTTGCTGATTGCTCACAAATTAGCTTCTGTTATGAGTGCGGTAAAAAGTGGAAAACCCCATCGACATGTTTCATCTTTCTGAGAAAGATGAATATAAGAAACCCTGTGGAAGAAACTAACAGAGGATTGTCTACTGCTTGTATGGCCAATTCACAGGAAATGACGGCACGTAGCATGTGGGGATGTAGCATATGGAGCATGCAAACCACACAAAAATAAAATGCAAGATAGCAAATGGTGATGAAAAACGAGCGAATAAAGGGAAAGGTGGAAAAATGAAAATATGCGCAGGAAAAAGCCATAAGCAGAAAGGAGGCTTTGGTGGCAGAAGAAGAAGCAAAGCGACAGGAAGAAGAAGAAAAAGAAGAAGAAGAAGTAGACGAAGACAAAGAAGAAGAAGCAGAAGAAGAAGAAGAGGTAGTCGGGGCACAGTGAAGGCAGCAAGGAGGAGGATGCATGTCGGTGTCTGATGTATAATAAATGACCTCTGGCTGCGCCTTGGCCTTTCTCTCATATTCTTTCCGTCTCTCCCTCTCCCATATTCCCTCTACATACCTCTTCTTCTCCCTTGCCATCCTCACATTCCTGTTTTCTCAATCATCATTTCTTTCTTTTTGTATCTCTGTTTTTCATCAACTCGTCCTTCCTTTCAGCTGTTTTTGTTATCATCGCTTGAGGAGGTTCCTCACAACAATGTACTGGGTTTACGGTACATTCTATTCTCCTCCACTGAAATGTGCACTATTAAATCCATGTGTGCCTGTGTTTCACTTCATATCCAATATGCCACTTGATATGACAATATCCTGCAGCGACGCAGCGTCTGTGTGCGTGGTCTCTGGGGATTACATACTTCCTCTGTCGTCTGATAAAACAGTCCACAGGAGATGGTCTACACAGCATATTGGGTGAAACAGTGCGTCATACTGACATGGGGTTTTTTTTCACCTTCAGACGAAGCCAAACCCATTTCAAGATAGGGTTTCTCCTCGTACTAGAAAGCTTCTAAATAGTTCCAGACATGAGACAGAAAAGAGTTTAGCCAGAGCCCCTTTCACTGGAGAGAAACCCTTCTTTTCAGCTCTTGTGCACGCCAACATGACCCAGCTGCAAGATGTAAACACCTTCTAAAGAGAAAACATGTGGCCCGTGTTCAGTGTTGGAGGAGGTATTCACATCCTTTACTTTACTACTAAAGTAAATATCACAACATAAAACTAGTCCATTGAACAGAAATGTTTACTGAAGTCAACGTACATTATTTCTGTAACATATATATCTTGTTGATATATGTAATGTAATCGGCAGAAATTACAATTTTATATATATTTTTGTAAAGTAAGTAGACCTAACTGTATCCGATGGATGTAGTGTAGTGAGTACAAAAGTACAAGAAGTGAAGTGAAGTGCCTGAGTTGTTCTGAATGCCTAACCGTGTACCGAACTTCTTCTGATACAGTGAAGACGGTTTTATCTACCGGTATATCCTGTTGTTGGGTTGTACATTTGAGTCATGTTTCTCCTGTGCTTCCACAAGCCGCACCACGTATGGGTCCATGGCTAGCAGCTAGCTAGCTTACTTTAGGCCTTAATATAAATTAAACGTGCGTTATTGACAGGCTGTATTTCTACTGTACAGTTGGGCATTTTAACATGGAGGTCTGTGTGGATTGACTAATATTTTGGAGACAACCTCAAATGGTCATTCGATCAACTGCATTTTTTTGGCACTTTCTCAGCACCTTGCTGTAAGTGTGCAGTACCACTTTAAGAACAGCGGGCCTTCTTGAGTACCTTGTGTTACTTCCCACCATTACCCATGTTCCTACACGGCATGCATCCGTATATTAATATGTAACCAGTGTTCCTATTCTCTCGGCTATAGATACTTCCTGTGCCGCAGTGTGTGACAGATGGCTGCTTGCTGACAGATGCGTGAGCTCAGGACCGTCGTCCTCCGGAGCCGGCCGGCCAACCAGCCAACCAGCCAACCACGAGCCGCCAGTCAGCTCAGTGCACTAAGCCGATCGGTTGCCCCGGCAACGGCTATTTCGGCTCCACCTTGCACATTGGGGGGGTCAGATAAAATATTGGTAGGGCACCTTAAAGGGGAAGCTTTGAAATGTTTCCGGTCTTTGCAGATTTCTCACACACACACACACACACACACATGCGTTTATCTTTTCTACCAGCGACTCTGAAACCGTCATGTTTTTCTTCCTTCACCCTCCTCTGGCCTGTCAGTCTCTAGAGCTCTTCTCTGTTTCATCCCCCTCCTTCTTGCTCTGGATGTTTTGCTCAACAGAGGTGGAAGGAGAGGAGAGGAGAGGAGGAGGAGAGGAGGAGAGAGAGCTGCCTCTGTTGGTGAAGTGGCAGCTTGGAAACCCATCTGGTAGTAATAAGGTCTCCACAACGCTACTGTGACTCATGCTCGCACACACCCGCCAGACTATTACGGGATTATTGAGTACGCACACACGGCCATTAGACTTTGTGACCATGCAGGCAGCTAAACACACACAATCTGTGGTGCGCCGTTAAGACCACAAAATTATACCCAGAGAAGAAAATGCACCTTTACAGACACACATGTTATATGAGACATACAGTTGAAACCCCATAAACTAGACTGTAAAGCATATATACTTTAATTACAAGCAATGCTGTGTTTTTATCTTTTGAGGGCTCTGTTTCAGGATTACTAAATGAATCACTTCCTGTTGCATGGACCAGTTAAATCTCCTGTTCAGAGAGTTGGACAGGAACCACTGACCAGTTCCCAAAGGTTCATTAAAGTTAAATGTACTACAGGCTAAGCCATTCTTGTTGCACTCTTGCTCTAGGTGCCAACACGGTGTCCTCGTTTTTCTGGGTGGTACAATGAATATCTAGTTTGTTTTTAGTTAAGGGGTTGAAAATGGTCAATTTGTTTTGGTTTGTTAGATTGGAATATATTTATAAACTGCAATATGTGTGGGATTGAGCAATAAAGTCCTGGACTTATTTCCATCATCGACCCTGGTGTTTTCATGGTCTAATGACTTTTAACGATGATGGGTCTCCAACCAATGGCAGTTTCAGACTTTAAGAAATGGTCATCTAAAAAGCGAGAACATAATTCCAGCCTGACATAAAACACACGTGAAGTGAAAGGAACATCCAGAGAATTTGGCTCTCGGTGTTTGTCTCCATCACACAAAGAGCTTGAGATAATTCAGGCCCGTCCCTCCGTTTCCAGACTTTTCAATCGCAGGTACAACCGGCTTCCTTTCAACAGTAAAACATAGTCGTTCACATTGTCTGTGGTTTTTGTTCAGACATGTTTCCTACCCCTGCTATAACCATAGTATGAATTTCAAGAAATTGACCTTTAAGTGATAATGCATGGAAAAACACTACATGTGTATTTTTCTCTATTGCCTCTATTCGGGCGTGACTGTGGAAAAAGGAGAAGGTGCATTGCATCTAAAACAGCATGTGGTGGTTCGCAGTTCCTGTGGCTGGTGTGTAAACTGCCCTTCAAACCAAGAAGTCTTACAATTGCTTACTTCTTCTATGATTTCATCCAGTCCTGCCAGTATAGGAGTGTGATGGAGATGATGGAAAGTCATGACATAACCCAGGTCTACTGAGGAACATGGTGTCTTTTGACTTCATTTAATATTCAGTCAAAGACTTCCTCCTCTGAATGCTGTGTGCATGGACTACTTTTCTCTCATATGTTGCAGCCAACACTGCTGATACATCCGCTATTGATTGGAAGGTGTGATCATTCAAAACTTATCCCAGTGATCCGCGGCACCATCCACCGCGTGCAGGATGTTTTTCTTTGGTTTTCCCTCTCAGCATCACGACTCGGGATAAGCGTGTACAGATCGTTATCGCCCAGCAAAATGGCGGCTTTGCGTGGCTGAACCCACAATCTATCATCTAGATTCCTCTGAAGTGATGCAGCAGCCCCCCCCCCCCCCCCCCCCAATTTCCCATCGGTGTCACGCACGCGACACACCTGCGCTCCTCCTCCACTCTCCTCCGGTCATTTTAAGCCACCCGGGTCGTTTCTGAACAACCCTTTCATGCAAAACAAGCGCACCAGAAGGCTGCTATGCGCAATAGTGCGTGATGTGTTTGTGTTATCACAGCGTGAGGCGATGGGTTCCTACAGTGAAGGAAAAAGGGGGGGGATGGGGGTGCACATTCACCGCATTATGAAGCAGACTTTTTTTGGGGTTGTATGCGTAAAACTGACCAGGCTCGTGCGTCCCGGGGTTGTCGGTCATCTCCAGCACCAGCAGCTCGCGGCCCTCGAAGCTCTCCCCGATGGTGTAGATGCGGCTGATGGTCGGACACTGCAGCCACACCGACACCAGCGCCTTTCTCAGCTCCTCATAGCGGTGGTACTCGAAGGAGATCTCACCCTCGGTACCGGCCGCGCTGACCAGGGCGACCACCGCGGCCCCGAATAAAACTACCGACGTGAAGTGTTTCATTTCGACGTGTCCTCTTCTCCCTAAACCTTGTGTGTCTGTCCTGCCTGCGGCTTGGTCCCAAGCCTTATCTCTGTGCTACAGCCTCGCTTTAGGCTATAAATATCTCTCACCCTGCTGCTGCTGCTGCTGCTGCCTCTCTATCCGTCTGCGATGCGCTGATCTACCTGAGCGCAGACTCCCTCCAGAGTCAAGGCCGATAAAAACACTGAAACATCCGGTCTCAATTTTCAAATTAATGACTTTTTTTGTAGTTTTAAGACAGTTTCAAAGACAACTAATTGAAGATAATATCAGACAAAACTCTATTTAGCCTGAGAGAAATTGTTGGAAAGTATTAAAGAGTGTAAGAACAGCCTATAAGTGTCCAATATAAATAAATAAAAAATAAAACATTGTGACAGAAATAGACAACATATATGACCCTTAAATGTGAAATAGCCCAGTTCAATTGTTAAAACTAATATTATTACTATGTTATTTCTTCCTGCTTCTGTCACAACGACATTTAATTCCAGCAGCAGTGAAACACACAATCTGCTCTGTTCATCATGAATGACTGACTGAGGGGGAAATGTATATCATGAAAAAATGCAGAAATTTTTCAAAACATTTTAAAATAAAAATGGTTGAAATTAAATAAGTTATGTTGTTGTAAAAAATAAGGAAGAAATAACAATTTAACAATTACTTTTAAATAAACAGTCTTATTCACTCTTCCATGATCTTGTCTTATGTCTATTAACTTAGGTTAGGTTTGGTCCTCAGTGCATAAAAGTGCCTCACTTCCTGTTTGGTAGCTGCTGCTGCTGGCTGACTTGACGCAGCAGTAGGGGTGTGTCCACAGTGCAGCAGAGAGGAGATGAAGGGAACCTAGTATCACCCACCTCCTCCATCAACCCACACTTCGTCTACAAAAGAGTCTGCGGAGAAGATGCAGATCTGTGATGTTAATCTCAGAAATGTCTGAGCCTAAGCAGTCACTGAGTCCTGTGTAGAAATGTGTCAACATATATTTTTAAAGGGAGACACGACAGGTGAATGTGGAAAAAATAGAAATACAAATAACTAAGATATATCAACATGAAACTACCCCAGTTCATTACTTACACAAAGGCAATTGTTTTTTGAATTACTTAAATCGAGGCATTATCTTATCAAATATGTGCTAATTTGCATACATTTCCGGAACGGTAATCTGATAAAGACAAATGATTGTTTCATGTTGTTGACATATAAGAGTCAAAGGTTTTAACAGAGATAATTTGGGATATCTTTTTCTATCACTCCATAAATCAAAACGTATTGTCAGAAAACAAAATGAATGTCTTCAGGAATACAATGTTCTATAAATCAGGCTGTGGATGATTTATGAACAAACACCTCTGTTAAACCTTTTGAATATAAATAGGAATGAAACTGGAAAGTTTGGTGTGTGTTAGTGTTACTGAGGTGGACATTTCTGGCTCAAAGTCTGAGAAAAAACACATTTTTGAAAGATGTAAAACTCCAAACATTTTGCAAGACACTACAGGTGAATAGGGTAAAAACATGTACTAATAGATACCACCATGAAACTTCCCCAGTAGATTACTCAAATTAAGACAATCATTTTTTCTTGTATTACAAGTTTTCTGAAATGTAATGTAGCAAAATAGCCCAAAATCTCCAAACGTGGCACGTTTATCGTGATCTAAAGAGCACAAAGTGTCTTCTTTGTATCAAATTCAAACACAATCAACCTCCTGTTCAAAGTAGTTAATATATTTATGATAAAAACAGAAAACCAAAACATATTCAAGGATTGTTTTTGTAAAAGTCAAGACAGCATTTATTTATTTGTACAGTTTTAAACAAAACAGGCTTGAACAACCTGGAAGTGCCCCATGAGTCAACCCCTTTCCATCAAAATGTTTACATGCATCAAACATGCCTGACTTGAGCCCAGACAGTTCCGACTGCACAGCAGCTGTAACAACACGTTACTTTCTGACTCGGTTCAACTCAAGAGGAAGCACCAAAGTGCTCAGACATTCAGAGGTATACGGTGCATTTCACAAGAAAGTCATGTGGTGCAAACTTCTTTTTTCCATCCAATGACCAAGCAAAGTGACAAATCAAAATGAGGATGTTGATGGTTTTTAATCAGCCAGCAGCTGTTGACAGACGCAGACAAAAACTACTAAGGCACAGAAGACACACTGAAGTCACACTGTGTGTGTGTGTGTGTGGAAAACCAGCTCTGTTTGTGTGTCTGTCCAAGTCGCTGCCTCTATCCTGCTCCTGACAGAACAGGCCAGTGTAAGAACAGAGGCACAGAGGGCTTTACTGCTCCTTCTTGTCTCCCTGTTGCTGCATGTACTTGTTGTACTGGTTGTCCGTCTTCAGCAGCTTGTCCCACCAGGTGAAGGTGGAGGAGTAGTTACCGACGAAGTTCATGTGGTGGAAGTCGTGGAAACGTGTGCCGCCGTAGAACGGGATGAGGTGGAGCGGGTTCAGAGGGATCTCGTAACCACTGAAGACAAAGAAAAAAGAAAGTCTGTCATTCAAAGAAAACCACCAGTGTACGTTCTGTCTCGGGTATTAGGAGTCAACATTTTCGTTTAAAATCATCCTTCCAACAAGATAAATGCTTTTCAGATGAGGCACACGAAATGATCCAAAAATGATGTTTCTCTAGTGGTGGTACTGAAGATATGATGCATTTCTTTTGGTTCGGTCTTTGTGTTGCTGCCTTGTGGTTGGATATCAAGAGATGACTAATTGTTGACGAAATGTTTTTATTGCAATAACAAATAAAATATTTAGTTATTTTTCTAAAAGCAAGTTGCAAAGTAATTTAAGAAAATATATAAATTAGGAAAATGCATAGGCCAGAGTGAAAATATACATCTAATTGTATTAGATATTTTAAATTGAATTTATTTGAAATAAATTAAATTTGGCAGTTTTTTTTATTTTGACTTGAAATGAAATTATAGCAAATAAATGTTAAGCTAAAACAGTAATAAAAGCACAGAGAGACATGACCAAAGAAAAACTAACTGGGAAAAGGCTAAATAAAAAGTATAAAACAATGAGTTTGACATTGTGAATTTGTGTTGTTTATGCCTTCGGTCTGGTGTCTTCTGAGACATTTCTGCATATAAGTCAAATGTAGGCATAAATTTAGCTCAAGAATAATAGCAACATGTAATTGAATTGGAGTTCTGTGTGACCTGATAATACGATAGTAACATCTGGTGCCCTCTGTGGCCATCTAGTGGTCGACCTCATTATTACTGACAGAGTTATCGATGATAATCAGTGATGCAACTGCTGCTGTTTCTCCAATACACTCAAATAAATATGCTTTCGTAAACATTCTAACAAAGGTCTCCTGCAGAGAGGGCAGCAGAAGACAAAATTACACAGAAAATGCGTCCAACCTGTGGACATCGATGGTCTCCAGCAGGCGGAAGGACACCCAGGCCCACAGGAAGAAGACGTGGTTACAGAAGAGCATGATGCCGATGAAGAAACCAGCTCCCAGGATGAGAGTCTCAGCAGGATGAGCGTATTCTGCCTGCATGCCGAATGGAGCCTGCAGGACAGCGGAGACACTGTGATGAGAACGTTTGTGTGTGCCTCGTCACTTTTCCATGTGTGAGAGCTACAGCATCATTCATAAGTAAATCTTCCGTAAAGAGTTTTGTGTTTGTGTTTATTCATCTTATCACTTGTGTGTGTTTTACTCACGGTGAACTCATGGTGGACTTTGTGGATGTATTTGTAGATCCTGCGGTGATGCAGCAGGCGATGGAGGAAGTAGTGCCAGGTGTCTTCAACAACGGCACAGCCGAAGCACTGAGCAAGGACGTACGGCCTGGAGGAGAAGACGAGAGGAGGCAGGACAAGCTCACCGAGTTATCTCAAATAACAGATTTGACTGATGGATTCCACTCAAGGTCCTCAGACGAGTGGCAGCAAATGTAACAAAAAGCCATTTCAGGAAAACAATCTTCATCGTCCCACAAAGTATTCTGTATGGGCAAGAAAAATAAAAAAGTTAAATTGTCTACTTTTCTTTGGTGGAAAGATCAAATCAAAAATGTTCTTTTGTTTCTTGTTCATGTAAAGTAGATTCACATGCATGTATTTTTTATTATGAAGCAGATTGATGATGGCATCATGGGGAACATGTGTAGTGTAACTCGTAATAGACTTTTTAGGACATATTCTGAAATGATTATTGCAGGAGAGCTCTGTGTCATTAAATGCACGGCTATGTAGAGCTTCACTTTCTACCATCATTATAGTTAGAAAAACACGCATGAATTTAACATTTAACTTACTACCATGCATCGTCTATGGGACGGCAGACAATGTGCTTGATTCATCTTGACAAGGACTTATTGCATGGGTTGAATTATTTCATGCTCTCAAAAATGTTAAATTGAAAGTTCAAAAAAAGAATACAAAACACACTATCGGGTTTGTGCAAAATTAAAATGGCATTATTCAAAATGGAAAAATGTATTTAAAATGACCAACACGGGTCTTCATCAGGGTCATAGTCAGCAGTAGCGTTTATTGTGTTACACTAATCTGTAGAGTGGGAGGGTGGATCTCTATCAATGTGCAAGACTATTGGTCCAAAGGTAGGAAGTGATGCATCATCAAATAAAGAAAAATAGAAAAAATAATACTAAATATGTAATCATTTCAAAATAATTTGAATTTTCAGAAACCCTACAGTGTGCCTTGGATAATTTTTTTAAAGAAGAGACCTTATACCTTCTTGAGACCAAAAAATAATTTACCCTTGTGATAAGCCTTTCACAAGATTGATTAATTGCTGAGTCTCTGAAGCGTCCACACCCTGTTGACATTTGCAAATGGGCTTGTGGAGCAGTTGTTCAAGTATCTAGGGTGGTTTGAATATGACACGTTCAGGTGTGATTAATTCTACTTCAACTGACCAGCGTGGAATGGAGTCCCAGTCATAAGGGATGTTGAAGAATTCAGTGAAGTAGTAAGTCCCACAGATCAACGGCAGCTGGATACAGAAATGGTTGAATAGCAGCATCTTGAAACATGTCCACTGTTTCTCCCAGGTCTCTGGCTTGTCCTACATACACACACACACACACACACACACACACACACACACACACACACACACACACACACACACATAGAAGGTCTGTTAACAGGAATGTCATCTTAGATCCTGAAAAAAAAATCTTAACAACCAAAGCAACCTGTTGGATCTTGTATTTCTGCATGAAGGGCATGAACTGGAAGAGGAAACCAGGAAGGCAGAACAGGAAGTAGATGAACTCGTGGACGATGAGCGACCCCCAGGTGGCAATCTGGAACTTGGTGTAGTTGTCCAGCATGTAGCCCCATGCGTGTTTCATGGAGGGCTGGAAGGGGTTTTCTGGCAAAGCTGCATCCAAGTACTCCGCCGCCAGGTAAGCAGAGCTCAAGATGTCTGCCGTGCCGTTCACCTCCATGATGGACAACGCAGGGTGAGTGCAGGAGTGGAGAAAAAGACTGAAAGACAGGAACACTACGTTACATGTACAACTCTCAGACGGGACGTATATAATTATAATAAATACAGCAGAGGAACCATAAAAGAAAAACAAGAAATAATGAAAAATGTCAAAGGAACATAACTGCCATAATATGACTGAATTTAAAAGCATTACTATAAAACAATGAACTTTTACACTCCAATCCAACTCCCTTTGATGCACAATTTACAATGTTTGCTAATTATAAATTCACCAAAAGATCAGGAGCTTTATTTTGCTGTACTTTTTAGTTGTTACCACATTAAAAAATAATTTAGATTCATTATATAGATAATGATACTTCTAAAACACAAATATAAACAAACACTACAGAATTTATAGAAATCCATCGATACAGTTTCTTGTAATATAATTTAAAATGTGTACCAATCAGAATTACACCAAAAATGAAGACGATATGGCATGCTATACATAGTAGGCCATGTAATAATTCCTTCCACATCTCAACTCCTCTGGTCCTTATACAGTTGTAAAAAGTACAAAAAGCAAACTGCATTTAGTTTACTGGCTCGTTGGATAGTTTAATCTATAATCATGCATCACATTGTATGAAAAGACAATAGGTTACGCACGTACAATGTGAATGCAAATTAACTAGTAACAATAGTTGTATAAATGTATCAATGAAAAAGTAGAAATGTAGGAGAGTAGAAGTAAAAGTTATTTGACATGTAAATACTTCAGGAATAAGTACAAGAACCATAAAAGTATATGAGTAAATGTAATCCTTCACCACTGTAGAAAATAAAGGTATTACTCCATAGAAATACACACAACTAAAGAAATGCTGTGTTATTGTATTGCTTTAAACCAAAAATAATGGTGATACACTACTATGCCATAACAATAAATTCGGCACAGCATTCAGTCAGCACAACTGTGTGTTTCAGATTACAAAACAGGCCGACATGTTGTTCTTTAGATGTCACAACATCTGCCTCAATTCTTTACTCAAATACATAAACAACAGATGTACTTTAGCAATCGCTGCTAATAAACATGTAAAAAAGATCTCATTTGCAACGAACAACGACGGTTCTCTCACCTTTCAGCCGAACGTCCCGTCTACCTGCACAGAAGCGGCTGGCCGGGTGAAGTACAGTCACATCGAACAATCTGATTGGCCGAAAGGAGAGGAGACTGACGTCGAGGGGGCAAGCAGCTTCGCTGATTGGTCCGCGGGATGGAGCGATGATCGTGAGACTGAATGTTTCCAGAGCCACAGCCAATCAGAGGCGAGCTCGGCTTTTCATAACCTCTGCCGTGTTGACGGAAGAGGTGGGATGGTCCGGAGAACTTTGAGTCATACATGAATGTCTTCCGTCTTAAACTTACATTAATAGATATTATGACTCCAATGTCAACTTTGGTAATGTGGTGGAGACTTTTAGACAAATACACTGTGGTATGAAATTTAAGACATATCATTATATTCAATCTAAGCACCACTGAAGTTTTTCTTTTTTTTTTAAATAAAATGGTATTTCCTGTTCATACTGTTTTTTCCTGAAGTGTATATACATTTAATCACACAACGTACATTGTTGTTGTATTTCAGTCATATTCAACATTTAATTATGACGGCTGAGTATCAATTACATTTTTTCAGGACTGAGGCTGATATCATACCTGAATACTTGTTCACTCTGCAAAACCCCCGTGGGTGGAACAAGTATACAAATCCTTAATTAAAAGTTCAGTACAGTACTGTAGCAGTACCACACTAAAAAAAAAACTGCATTACAAAAATAAAAAAATCCTACATTCAAAATATTGCTTGTGTAAAAGTATGGAAGTACTTCAAAGTATAGGTAATCTGTATGCAGAAGGATAGTATCTATCAGTGATATACCACTACATATTGTATCATTATTACTGATGCATTGAGCAGCATTTTAATAAGAGATCATTTTAACTACTTTATATACTGTAGCTTAATTATTCTCGAAGATAATCATACAGTGAGTGTACGTATGTGAAATCTTAATCTGCAATGTAACTAGCTGTCAAATAAATCTAGTGAAGTAGAAATATAAAGTGGCCTACAATGGGGCTACTCAAGTAAAGTAATTATTTCAAAAATTGTACTAATGTGCAGTACTTGTGTAAATGTACTTATTATTCGCCACCAACGCAAAATGTTTTTTTTTGTATTTAACAAAAAAAAGCCAAAGTATTGAATCTCGTCCTAAAATACTGGCACAATAACAAGAACTTTAACTGAATAAATGCAAAATGGCAGAAAAGTTAAGAAGAGGGTGAAAGTGAGCAGGAAAATAACGGCAGCTTTACGCGACACTAATGTTGACATGTGATATTTGAACAAATAAATCGGCGTATTGTTATCAAAATATCACACACAGCGTATTCCATTTCAACGTTTTACTGATTTGGCAAAGTTTTAAAAACAGATTATGTCATTTCACAGCTTTAAATACAAGAAGCATATTTATTAATGACAATATAAAACAAGTAATGAAACATTTTCAAAGTCATCAGCCTACATGACATTCCTCAATACACTGACAAGAAAACAGCGATACCAGTTACTGTAATAGCATTATTCTTTTTCAATATAGGACGAGAGGGAAGAGATAGAGGAACAGAAAATCAAGATTAAGTTTGGTCACTTTCCAGAAAGAGAGAACAGATTAGTAAAGTAGTAAAGAGAGACAGAAATGAAGACATATTAAAATTGGCACATTCATAGTACGTCAGGGTGTGCGGTAGTTAATAGGGTTGCTACACCGAAGAAGGAAGAGGGAACCGTTGAAGGATAGGAGGTTTGAGTTTAGGGACCATGCAGTGAGTTCAGGCTGTTGTTGTCATTAGTGGTTACAACCGCAACAAAGATGGCTGCCGGGGTGACAGTAAAGCACTGATACATCCAGCTGTTTTTGATCTCAAACAGCTTCTCCCTGCGTCGATCACTCTTTTTGGCAACATGAATAACTCCTCTCCTTCCCCAGATGGGAGGTGTTCCAGTTAAAGTCTGCTTTTTTTTTTTAATAGAAGAAAATGTACATTTTCTGCAAATGCTTCTCACGTTGCTGTTCTGAATTCATGCGGGTTGGCGCAACCGACACATCATCACCGACCTGGAGTCAGTTCTCAAATGTATCCCGGAACAGCTGCGCTCTGTCCAGTAACAGTACTCGAGGCATAACAAAGGGGGAGAAGAGGGGCGTAGTTTGACATTCAGGCACTCTTGAACAGCCACACTGCAACACTGTAAAAGGTCAGAGGTCAGACAGAGTGCGTTCATGCGGCATCGGACCAGGCGTCACCACACAGAGACTCAGATGCACACAAACACACATGCTCACATGTGCAAGCAAAGGAGCACCTTTAAATGCAAGCGCGCACGCACGCACACACACACACACTGACTCACGCACACACATTTCCACGATAAAAACAAAGGAGAAACAAAGATTTCAGTCCCAAAGGGTCCTTCACTGCCTTCCTCTCCCATAGATTGGATCAGTGGTCTCTCTCAGAGCCGGTTCCTGTTAACATTACTGATGAAGTAGCTTTGCAGTTAAAGTAGCTTCATATCAGTAGCGTTTCAATGACACTGCAGTAGTGCTTCTAACTGGTTTGTCCAGTCGCCAGCGGCAGTCCTTCCAGGAGGGGATTAAAACACGGGTTCGATTCCCCCTCCGTTTGTTACAGCTCCCCCTTTCAGGTAAGTGCAAAAAATCTTCATCATCGTCATCCTCAACAACAATCTTGTCATTTTTCTTCATCTTCGTCAGTGCCTGTGCCAATGCTGCCCAACATCATCCAAGCATCGGCATCATAGACAGATCCAAGATCAGTATTCAGCAGGAGAATACGCTCTGCTTCAAATCAGTGGC
Source organism: Melanostigma gelatinosum (assembly GCF_949748355.1). Taxonomy (NCBI): domain Eukaryota; kingdom Metazoa; phylum Chordata; class Actinopteri; order Perciformes; family Zoarcidae; genus Melanostigma; species Melanostigma gelatinosum. Next base: position 20,779,825 of record NC_136644.1, on the reverse strand, counting down.
AAGTGTCAAGAGCAGTCATAAGGGCTTGTCAATCACAGTCACACCTGTTGGTCAAAAACAACAAGTAAGACGTGTGCGTCGCTACCGCCACATGTGATATCATTTTCATACATAGCAAACGTTGTAAAAGTATAAACGTGAAACAATGAAAGGAAATAAAAACAAAGGGCTTTTATGTCCACTATAGGTAATGCTGATACTACTGTTAAAAGTAGGAATAGTTGTAATACTTTGTCACTTCATCATTTTTATCTTATGAGACAATTTGCGTGAAAATGTCATAATTAGGGTTCAAATTCTTGAGTTATGGCCAAGCACATGATTTGTGAGGTAACAGTAACCTTTGACCGCCAAATTCTTATCAGTTCATCCATGAGTCCAAGAGGACATTTGTGCCAAATTTGAACAAACTCCTGTGATGGGAAAATATGTCAGTCTACTGTTTTAGGGTTAAGGAATGTGAGTTTAGAAGAGCAGGCACTAAAAAACCTTGTGTTTTCTAAATGAGTCTCGTAAAATTCGGATCCAGGGGTCTTGTGATCTGTTATCTTAGTGTCTGTTTTCCTGTGCATTATTTGTCTTCAAAGACGGCAACACAGATGTTTAGATTACAGTACTTCCTGATGAGCATTAGGGAGAGCATGACCCTCTGCAGGTATTTATGATGCGTGACGGTTCACCGGTTTTTTCCGTCTCTGCAAATACTGTGACTTAACTGTTTGACTGGTTCACGGGAACATCAAAGGAAGCATCTGATGTCTCCATAAATATTGTGGGACAAACTGATAACGAAGGGATTCGTAAACCGGCCATAAAAGCGCCTTCAGGGTATCGTAAAGACAGGACACTGCTTCAAAGGAAAACATCTGCTTTGACATTTTTATTATCTTCTGTCTTCTTTTATTGTGTTGTTCTTGTTTGCGAACCAAGGTGACAGCATGCTGGCTGGGTATAAAGGTCCAGGCATTTGAATGTGTCATCAGAGCATCTCACACAGATGACGCTGATGTGTCTGTGAGACGGTGTTCTCTTTGCTTGCAAGCAAATAAATTGACTATTACAACTTTGATCGTTCATCCAGACTCTGTTTCATTTGACATTGATGAGAAACATTTTACACTCTTCTCCCGATTATTCATAGAAATATTCCACAACAATTTGGCGTTGTCGGCAGGATTCGCTGACTGTCTATCGGGACTCCAGAGGGACTGACCGGAGGAGAGGCATCTCCAGGAATCCACAAACTGAAGTTCCTGTCTTATACCTCATTAGCCGAGAGAGAGAGAGCCGGCGGACCCGAGGGAGTTTCTGATTGACAGCACGCGAATCCAACGAAAAAGAATTAATTTCTACAACGGGTAAGAAAGTTAAAATTCCAATTGTAAAAGTAATGGTAAGATTATACTAAGGTCATATGATTTAACAGACACAGATGAATGGTCAAGTAGTCATTTTATTTTTTATTATTTGGGTAACAATTGTTTTTGACGTTCGTGTTTTCGTTTTAAGAATGTGGTTCATGTAAACTCCCTTTTTCATTTTCTGGCATATCACTATTTGCACGCTACTTACGTAGAAGACAGGATTGTGTTATACGGTGATGATTTAACTCAGAATAAAAACATTTTGAGATCGTAACACAGATCGCTTGACTACAGATATAGGTTTGTTGTAAGACCGTTGTTATGCGCTAAATACGTGAATTCTACTAAAGTAATTGATAGAATAAGATTCGTGCGCCAAAACGTGAATTCTATACTGATAGAATAAGACCGTGACAAATAACTAAACGTGAACTTCAAATAAGGTTTTTGCAAAATTTTTCCTTGGGAAAGAAATTAAGCCTTACGACGACGGTCGTATTGTAAAGGTAACGTTAACGTATCCACGCCTGAAAGATGGGTGGTAAAGATAGTAAGAGCGCGGAGCCCTCGGGTCCGATAGTGGATGTGATGAGACAGAAATATGGAAACGGGTGTTTAGAATGCCTCACATACTGGTCAAAGGAGTTTGGTTTTCCTGAAAACGGCTCATTGAGCGCCGCTAAACTCAGAATGTTAAGAGGGGATTTAGAAGGTAAATTGAAACAGATTAAATGTATGAAGAACGTCAGAGTCAAAGACTTGGACATGATAGAGAAAAACCAAAAGTGTTTGGTTAAGTGGGAAGATGAGAGTGAAAGTAGGGAAAGAAAGCAAATGCTTAAACAAATGACTTGTTTGAAGAAAGACGAAACTGATGCAAACACACTGAGTAACTCTGTTTTTTCTCACACTCTCTATCCGAGCCTCACAGGAGCGAGCGGTCCCCTCCTGGACACGTGTTACCGACCTTCCCCACAGAATGGCGTTCTACAACCACCACCACCACCACAACGAGCACCTCCTCCACCACCTCCTCCGCCATACCCTGATGCACCACTGGCTAGCAGACCAGCAACCCGGCTCCTCACTCAACAGCAAGAACAGGCTCGCCTGGCGAACGAGGAGCTCCGACAGGCTCCAGCCTCGCCTCACCACAACCCGTTTGTCTCTCCTCAGACGGCTGCAACATCGACACCTGCCACCTCACCATGGTCCTACGCAGACCCTCGTAACTGGCAGGGTGCAGCTGGCGCTGTCGCCAACTGGCTCCGCACTGACACACCCCCACCAGCTTTCAACCTCAACACATCTGAAACCTTCCAGGGGCCCATGATTCAAGTTCCAGGACCAGCTGATGGTGTTCCGGGTCTTGTGTTCAGACCCTGGACGCAAGGTGACATCATGCAAGCTTCACTTCACCTACCAAGCATCCAGAATGGCGCAGCTTTCGCAAAAGAGTTCCTGATATTCTGCAAAGAATTTATGCCTACTGGCCCAGAGGTTCACCGCCTGTTAGTCAAACATGTCGGCCCCACGGACTTCAGCAAAATCAGAGCCACAGTAACAGGTGCTGGCCATGACTCTCGTATGGTAATACCTCCCTGGGGAGATGCAGGGAACATGGCCTACGTCACTTTCATCACGGCCGTATGCGGGGCTATAGTGACAGCTTTCCCATCAAAGGTTAACATGGCATTGATTAATAACACGAAACAAGATAAAACTGAAGATGTGACATCATATCACCAAAGACTCATGTCCGCATTCCAAACACACAGCGGTATTGAAGAACCAGTTGACAAAACAACAATGTCAGTGTGGGAGACACATCTCAAGAATGCTTTCATGAACGGGCTGCTACCAGACATCAGAACAGCCACCGAACGCTCCGTGATTGGCCTGGAGGATGCAAGACTTGATGAGGTAATAAAACACGCACGGCACAATTGCAAAATGTATAATGACACTCAGGCCAGGCAAGAGAAACGCGGTAAACAAGTGGGTGAACAAGCTCAGCTTGCGATGCTTCAAGCTGTCCAACAGATGACACTAGGAGTTGATGGAGGCCAAAACCAACCCACCCACCCACGTAACAGCTATGGGAGGGGCCAGCTGAGGGGACGCGGAAGAGGAATGCAACGTGGTAGGGGCCAAAGACGCTTCCAAGACAACCGAAATGAAGGAGTTTCGCAGGTGCAGCCCAACGAGTGTTATTGCTGCGGTGAGAAAGGACATTGGTTCAGAGACTGTCCACATCGTCATGCACACAACGGATCACGACAGCCACGTGGACAGCAGCGCGGAGAGGACGGAGGGGGTGACTTTTATCAACAATTTGGCACATCTGACTGACGCGATGTGGGGAGGCGAGGCGATGCACGTGGACAGGAGGCAGCTGTCTCCCTCTCGGCTCCGGAACAGATAAGAACACACACACTGACTCAGAACGCACAAACAACGCGCACATTTGCTGCAACGCACACACGCTTCCTCGCACGCACACTGCAGAACAACAATCCATTCTTCTTAGTGTCATTTCACACTTAGAGCAACAGCAAGTGAATGCATCTACATCACAACCACACGCTTATTCAATGTTTTCATCAGAGTCATACAAAAATATGCCAACTACAAAGGTTATTGTGCAAGGGAAAGAATTAACATTTTTAGTAGATTCTGGAGCTACACACTCTGTGATTCAACAGAGATATTTTCCTCATCAGAAGATGAGTGGGCGTTTTGTATATTCACAGGGCGCATCCGGTATAACTGTTACTGAAAACTTTACTGTACCTATGACGAGTGTACACTCTGACCAGACTGACCACGATCCTGACATTAAAGTGAAACATTCGTTTCTCCTTTCAAGCCTCTGTCCAATTAACTTGATGGGCAGAGACTTAATGTGCGCTTATGGGATAGGACTGACGTCATCCTCTGATGGCCTTAAAGTGCTGAGGCAAAGAGTCGTACACCAAATGTTACAGACTCCCTCTGAGTCACTTTTTTGCTATCAATGGTGGCTCCCTGTTGACGACGCACAACGACTTTGTCACACAGTAGACGCACGGGTCTCACCACATGCTGACCGCATGAACTACAAACATCTACACTGCACCTCACACATTTCTGAAGGACAAGATGATTGCTATGAAGACAATTTTTTTGAAGGCATTAATGATGTAATCGCCTGTTCCACACTGTTTTGGTCTACTTATAAATCTGCTGTATCTGTTTCTCTGTCTCCGTCACAGAAAGAACTGTTTGATGTTCCAGATTCAGCTCCTCATATCTCGCTGTCAAAAGGACGCGAGGATAACTGGAGAGATTTGGGTCCATTCGTCGCTCAATGCGAGGCGCTGACCGACTGGGAAAAGACATGTGATCCACTCATTCTGCGATCACAGTCTACCGGCTTCCACAGAACGTTTTGTGTGCTCTTAACACCTGCCTGCAGATCAGTCTATGTGTTTCAGGAGCTTAACAATGAAATTCAAACGTTTTTAACTAAACCTGCATCTATTCCTCCCGCCCTTACTTCTGTTCCACAGACACTCTGGGCGGTGAACAAGTACGACGTTGGCCTGATTCACAACTGTCAGCCTGTCGTTATCACTCCGCGCTCTGATTTTCGGCCCCACAAGCATCAGTACCCTCTGCGCCAAGAGGCCATTGACGGTATTACACCTGTGTTTGAGTCACTCCTGAAAGCAGGTGTGATTATTCCATGTCCAGACTCTCCAGTCAGGACACCGATATTTCCTGTTAAAAAGATCAGAGATGCAGGTAAGCCTACTGAATGGCGTTTCGTGCAAGACCTGAAAGCAGTAAATGCTGCAGTTCATGCACGTGCACCGAATGTGCCTAATCCTTACACTATTCTAGCTCAGATTCCTCCTGCAGCTAAATGGTTTTCTGTTGTTGACCTGTCAAATGCTTTTTTCAGTGTCCCAGTGGACAAGGACAGTCAATATTGGTTTGCCTTCAATTTTAACGGTAAACCATACACCTTCACACGGCTGTGTCAAGGCTACACCGAATCTCCAACCATCTACAACGATGCACTCAGAGAAAGCTTAGAAAGTCTAACTCTCTCACCAGGCTCTGCACTCCTGCAGTATGTAGACGACTGCCTTATCGCAGCTCCAACTCAGGCACAGTGTCAGAGAGACACAATAAAACTGCTAAAACATTTAGCACAAGAGGGCCACAAGGCCAGCCTATCTAAATTACAGTTTGTAACGCAAAATGTACATTTCTTAGGTCATGACATTTCAGGGGAAGGGAAAACCCTCTCTCCAAAAAGAATAGCTTCAATCGTGTCAATACCGAAACCTAACACCAAAAAACAGTTGATGTCCTTTTTAGGTATGTGTTCATACTGTCGGTCGTTTATACCTAACTACTCACAGATGGAGAAACCATTATCAAGTTTGATTCACGGTAAAAATCTTACAGCACATGGCAAAATAATTTGGACTGAAGAAGGTCATTCAGCCTTCACACAAATGAAATGTGCTCTGCAAATTCCTCCAACTCTAGGACTGCCAGATCCGAACAAACCGTTCACTCAGACTGTAGATGAAAGACAGGGCTGCATGACCTCTGTGTTGTTACAATCACACGGTGACAAATTAAGACCAGTTGCGTATTTCTCCGCAAAACTTGATCCAGTCGCAGCTGGTTTGCCACAATGTTTGCGTGCAGTGGCCGCGGCTGAAAAGGCACTCGCGGCCTCACGTGACATAGTAGGATACGCTCCATTAACTCTGCTCGTTCCTCATTCGGTGTCTTTGATTCTCCTCGAACAGAAATCGTCTCACCTCTCTGCAGCGCGATATTTGCGTTATCACACATGTCTTTTAGACATGCCAAACGTAACGGTCAAACGCTGTACTAATCTTAACCCTGCATCATTACTCCCCATTCCTGGTGACGGAGAGGAGCACAACTGTTTAGCTGAGCTCCAAGCTCGGTGCACTCCTCGTCCTGACTTGATGGACACTCCGCTGCACAACAGCGACATGGTAATGTATGTTGATGGATCTGCCTCCCGCGATCACACTGGTACTAATCTTGTGGGTTTTGCTGTTGTTTCGGACTCAGAAGTGCTGTGTTCAGGTTCTCTGCCATGTCATTTCTCAGCCCAGGCAGCTGAGCTCATCGCGCTCACTGAAGCATGCAAACTGGCTGAAGGTAAAACTGTTACAGTTCACACTGACTCTCGTTATGCATTCGGAGTAATTCACGATTTTGGGAGTCTGTGGAAACACAGAAAGTTCCTTAAGTCTGATGGGAAACCTGTTTTGCATCACACTCTCATTGCTGAACTGTTAGAAGCCATTTTGTTGCCAACAGCAATTGCTGTTTGCAAATGTGCTGCTCATACAGGGCACACTGACGTCATTTCAATAGGGAATGCACGCGCAGACGCTGCGGCAAAAGCGGCTGCTCGACTTCCTGTCCCCACTTCCTCTGCTCTCCTGTCCTCATCTGTCTCAGCTCCCTCTTCTCTTATAGCGATGCAGACGTTGTCCACTCCGGAAGAGCGTAGGGTGTGGGCAGCATCGGGTTGCACACACACTGATGGATTGTGGTCAGGGCCTGATGCTAAACCATGTCTGCCTAAGCATTATTTCAGCCATTATGCTAAGTTGACACATGGGTTAGACCATGTATCAAAAGGGGGAATGTTGAGTGCATTGAATGAGACATGGTTCACAAAGGGATTCACAGCATGTGCACAAAAATTCTGTTCTGCATGTGTAACCTGCTCTACCCACAATGTAGGCAGGCCTGTGACAGTGTCCAGCCAGGCTGCACATCCGCCTCCGACACGCCCTTTTGAGCACATTATGATGGATTTTGTTGAGCTCTCTCCATCGGAAGGTAAGAAACACTGTCTTGTGATGGTAGACATGTGGTCAAAGTGGGTTGAAGTTTTTCCATCAAGTAAACAGACTGCTGCGACAGTCGCGAAAGCTTTGATTTCTGAAATCATTCCTCGTTGGGGCATTCCTACTACAATATCAAGTGACAATGGTTCTCATTTTGTAAACCAGGCCATTACAGAATTAAGCGCATACTTGGGTATCGACTTAAGAACACACTGTGCTTACCATCCAGCCAGTGGTGGCGCTGTGGAACGAGAAAATGGTACACTTAAGACCAAGTTAGCAAAATGTTGTGCTGACACAGGTCTGTCTTGGACAAAAGCTCTGCCTCTAGTTCTGATGTACATGCGAATGAGAAAGTGTTTCATTTCGACGTGTCCTCTTCTCCCTAAACCTTGTGTGTCTGTCCTGCCTGCGGCTTGGTCCCAAGCCTTATCTCTGTGCTACAGCCTCGCTTTAGGCTATAAATATCTCTCACCCTGCTGCTGCTGCTGCTGCTGCCTCTCTATCCGTCTGCGATGCGCTGATCTACCTGAGCGCAGACTCCCTCCAGAGTCAAGGCCGATAAAAACACTGAAACATCCGGTCTCAATTTTCAAATTAATGACTTTTTTTGTAGTTTTAAGACAGTTTCAAAGACAACTAATTGAAGATAATATCAGACAAAACTCTATTTAGCCTGAGAGAAATTGTTGGAAAGTATTAAAGAGTGTAAGAACAGCCTATAAGTGTCCAATATAAATAAATAAAAAATAAAACATTGTGACAGAAATAGACAACATATATGACCCTTAAATGTGAAATAGCCCAGTTCAATTGTTAAAACTAATATTATTACTATGTTATTTCTTCCTGCTTCTGTCACAACGACATTTAATTCCAGCAGCAGTGAAACACACAATCTGCTCTGTTCATCATGAATGACTGACTGAGGGGGAAATGTATATCATGAAAAAATGCAGAAATTTTTCAAAACATTTTAAAATAAAAATGGTTGAAATTAAATAAGTTATGTTGTTGTAAAAAATAAGGAAGAAATAACAATTTAACAATTACTTTTAAATAAACAGTCTTATTCACTCTTCCATGATCTTGTCTTATGTCTATTAACTTAGGTTAGGTTTGGTCCTCAGTGCATAAAAGTGCCTCACTTCCTGTTTGGTAGCTGCTGCTGCTGGCTGACTTGACGCAGCAGTAGGGGTGTGTCCACAGTGCAGCAGAGAGGAGATGAAGGGAACCTAGTATCACCCACCTCCTCCATCAACCCACACTTCGTCTACAAAAGAGTCTGCGGAGAAGATGCAGATCTGTGATGTTAATCTCAGAAATGTCTGAGCCTAAGCAGTCACTGAGTCCTGTGTAGAAATGTGTCAACATATATTTTTAAAGGGAGACACGACAGGTGAATGTGGAAAAAATAGAAATACAAATAACTAAGATATATCAACATGAAACTACCCCAGTTCATTACTTACACAAAGGCAATTGTTTTTTGAATTACTTAAATCGAGGCATTATCTTATCAAATATGTGCTAATTTGCATACATTTCCGGAACGGTAATCTGATAAAGACAAATGATTGTTTCATGTTGTTGACATATAAGAGTCAAAGGTTTTAACAGAGATAATTTGGGATATCTTTTTCTATCACTCCATAAATCAAAACGTATTGTCAGAAAACAAAATGAATGTCTTCAGGAATACAATGTTCTATAAATCAGGCTGTGGATGATTTATGAACAAACACCTCTGTTAAACCTTTTGAATATAAATAGGAATGAAACTGGAAAGTTTGGTGTGTGTTAGTGTTACTGAGGTGGACATTTCTGGCTCAAAGTCTGAGAAAAAACACATTTTTGAAAGATGTAAAACTCCAAACATTTTGCAAGACACTACAGGTGAATAGGGTAAAAACATGTACTAATAGATACCACCATGAAACTTCCCCAGTAGATTACTCAAATTAAGACAATCATTTTTTCTTGTATTACAAGTTTTCTGAAATGTAATGTAGCAAAATAGCCCAAAATCTCCAAACGTGGCACGTTTATCGTGATCTAAAGAGCACAAAGTGTCTTCTTTGTATCAAATTCAAACACAATCAACCTCCTGTTCAAAGTAGTTAATATATTTATGATAAAAACAGAAAACCAAAACATATTCAAGGATTGTTTTTGTAAAAGTCAAGACAGCATTTATTTATTTGTACAGTTTTAAACAAAACAGGCTTGAACAACCTGGAAGTGCCCCATGAGTCAACCCCTTTCCATCAAAATGTTTACATGCATCAAACATGCCTGACTTGAGCCCAGACAGTTCCGACTGCACAGCAGCTGTAACAACACGTTACTTTCTGACTCGGTTCAACTCAAGAGGAAGCACCAAAGTGCTCAGACATTCAGAGGTATACGGTGCATTTCACAAGAAAGTCATGTGGTGCAAACTTCTTTTTTCCATCCAATGACCAAGCAAAGTGACAAATCAAAATGAGGATGTTGATGGTTTTTAATCAGCCAGCAGCTGTTGACAGACGCAGACAAAAACTACTAAGGCACAGAAGACACACTGAAGTCACACTGTGTGTGTGTGTGTGTGGAAAACCAGCTCTGTTTGTGTGTCTGTCCAAGTCGCTGCCTCTATCCTGCTCCTGACAGAACAGGCCAGTGTAAGAACAGAGGCACAGAGGGCTTTACTGCTCCTTCTTGTCTCCCTGTTGCTGCATGTACTTGTTGTACTGGTTGTCCGTCTTCAGCAGCTTGTCCCACCAGGTGAAGGTGGAGGAGTAGTTACCGACGAAGTTCATGTGGTGGAAGTCGTGGAAACGTGTGCCGCCGTAGAACGGGATGAGGTGGAGCGGGTTCAGAGGGATCTCGTAACCACTGAAGACAAAGAAAAAAGAAAGTCTGTCATTCAAAGAAAACCACCAGTGTACGTTCTGTCTCGGGTATTAGGAGTCAACATTTTCGTTTAAAATCATCCTTCCAACAAGATAAATGCTTTTCAGATGAGGCACACGAAATGATCCAAAAATGATGTTTCTCTAGTGGTGGTACTGAAGATATGATGCATTTCTTTTGGTTCGGTCTTTGTGTTGCTGCCTTGTGGTTGGATATCAAGAGATGACTAATTGTTGACGAAATGTTTTTATTGCAATAACAAATAAAATATTTAGTTATTTTTCTAAAAGCAAGTTGCAAAGTAATTTAAGAAAATATATAAATTAGGAAAATGCATAGGCCAGAGTGAAAATATACATCTAATTGTATTAGATATTTTAAATTGAATTTATTTGAAATAAATTAAATTTGGCAGTTTTTTTTATTTTGACTTGAAATGAAATTATAGCAAATAAATGTTAAGCTAAAACAGTAATAAAAGCACAGAGAGACATGACCAAAGAAAAACTAACTGGGAAAAGGCTAAATAAAAAGTATAAAACAATGAGTTTGACATTGTGAATTTGTGTTGTTTATGCCTTCGGTCTGGTGTCTTCTGAGACATTTCTGCATATAAGTCAAATGTAGGCATAAATTTAGCTCAAGAATAATAGCAACATGTAATTGAATTGGAGTTCTGTGTGACCTGATAATACGATAGTAACATCTGGTGCCCTCTGTGGCCATCTAGTGGTCGACCTCATTATTACTGACAGAGTTATCGATGATAATCAGTGATGCAACTGCTGCTGTTTCTCCAATACACTCAAATAAATATGCTTTCGTAAACATTCTAACAAAGGTCTCCTGCAGAGAGGGCAGCAGAAGACAAAATTACACAGAAAATGCGTCCAACCTGTGGACATCGATGGTCTCCAGCAGGCGGAAGGACACCCAGGCCCACAGGAAGAAGACGTGGTTACAGAAGAGCATGATGCCGATGAAGAAACCAGCTCCCAGGATGAGAGTCTCAGCAGGATGAGCGTATTCTGCCTGCATGCCGAATGGAGCCTGCAGGACAGCGGAGACACTGTGATGAGAACGTTTGTGTGTGCCTCGTCACTTTTCCATGTGTGAGAGCTACAGCATCATTCATAAGTAAATCTTCCGTAAAGAGTTTTGTGTTTGTGTTTATTCATCTTATCACTTGTGTGTGTTTTACTCACGGTGAACTCATGGTGGACTTTGTGGATGTATTTGTAGATCCTGCGGTGATGCAGCAGGCGATGGAGGAAGTAGTGCCAGGTGTCTTCAACAACGGCACAGCCGAAGCACTGAGCAAGGACGTACGGCCTGGAGGAGAAGACGAGAGGAGGCAGGACAAGCTCACCGAGTTATCTCAAATAACAGATTTGACTGATGGATTCCACTCAAGGTCCTCAGACGAGTGGCAGCAAATGTAACAAAAAGCCATTTCAGGAAAACAATCTTCATCGTCCCACAAAGTATTCTGTATGGGCAAGAAAAATAAAAAAGTTAAATTGTCTACTTTTCTTTGGTGGAAAGATCAAATCAAAAATGTTCTTTTGTTTCTTGTTCATGTAAAGTAGATTCACATGCATGTATTTTTTATTATGAAGCAGATTGATGATGGCATCATGGGGAACATGTGTAGTGTAACTCGTAATAGACTTTTTAGGACATATTCTGAAATGATTATTGCAGGAGAGCTCTGTGTCATTAAATGCACGGCTATGTAGAGCTTCACTTTCTACCATCATTATAGTTAGAAAAACACGCATGAATTTAACATTTAACTTACTACCATGCATCGTCTATGGGACGGCAGACAATGTGCTTGATTCATCTTGACAAGGACTTATTGCATGGGTTGAATTATTTCATGCTCTCAAAAATGTTAAATTGAAAGTTCAAAAAAAGAATACAAAACACACTATCGGGTTTGTGCAAAATTAAAATGGCATTATTCAAAATGGAAAAATGTATTTAAAATGACCAACACGGGTCTTCATCAGGGTCATAGTCAGCAGTAGCGTTTATTGTGTTACACTAATCTGTAGAGTGGGAGGGTGGATCTCTATCAATGTGCAAGACTATTGGTCCAAAGGTAGGAAGTGATGCATCATCAAATAAAGAAAAATAGAAAAAATAATACTAAATATGTAATCATTTCAAAATAATTTGAATTTTCAGAAACCCTACAGTGTGCCTTGGATAATTTTTTTAAAGAAGAGACCTTATACCTTCTTGAGACCAAAAAATAATTTACCCTTGTGATAAGCCTTTCACAAGATTGATTAATTGCTGAGTCTCTGAAGCGTCCACACCCTGTTGACATTTGCAAATGGGCTTGTGGAGCAGTTGTTCAAGTATCTAGGGTGGTTTGAATATGACACGTTCAGGTGTGATTAATTCTACTTCAACTGACCAGCGTGGAATGGAGTCCCAGTCATAAGGGATGTTGAAGAATTCAGTGAAGTAGTAAGTCCCACAGATCAACGGCAGCTGGATACAGAAATGGTTGAATAGCAGCATCTTGAAACATGTCCACTGTTTCTCCCAGGTCTCTGGCTTGTCCTACATACACACACACACACACACACACACACACACACACACACACACACACACACACACACACACATAGAAGGTCTGTTAACAGGAATGTCATCTTAGATCCTGAAAAAAAAATCTTAACAACCAAAGCAACCTGTTGGATCTTGTATTTCTGCATGAAGGGCATGAACTGGAAGAGGAAACCAGGAAGGCAGAACAGGAAGTAGATGAACTCGTGGACGATGAGCGACCCCCAGGTGGCAATCTGGAACTTGGTGTAGTTGTCCAGCATGTAGCCCCATGCGTGTTTCATGGAGGGCTGGAAGGGGTTTTCTGGCAAAGCTGCATCCAAGTACTCCGCCGCCAGGTAAGCAGAGCTCAAGATGTCTGCCGTGCCGTTCACCTCCATGATGGACAACGCAGGGTGAGTGCAGGAGTGGAGAAAAAGACTGAAAGACAGGAACACTACGTTACATGTACAACTCTCAGACGGGACGTATATAATTATAATAAATACAGCAGAGGAACCATAAAAGAAAAACAAGAAATAATGAAAAATGTCAAAGGAACATAACTGCCATAATATGACTGAATTTAAAAGCATTACTATAAAACAATGAACTTTTACACTCCAATCCAACTCCCTTTGATGCACAATTTACAATGTTTGCTAATTATAAATTCACCAAAAGATCAGGAGCTTTATTTTGCTGTACTTTTTAGTTGTTACCACATTAAAAAATAATTTAGATTCATTATATAGATAATGATACTTCTAAAACACAAATATAAACAAACACTACAGAATTTATAGAAATCCATCGATACAGTTTCTTGTAATATAATTTAAAATGTGTACCAATCAGAATTACACCAAAAATGAAGACGATATGGCATGCTATACATAGTAGGCCATGTAATAATTCCTTCCACATCTCAACTCCTCTGGTCCTTATACAGTTGTAAAAAGTACAAAAAGCAAACTGCATTTAGTTTACTGGCTCGTTGGATAGTTTAATCTATAATCATGCATCACATTGTATGAAAAGACAATAGGTTACGCACGTACAATGTGAATGCAAATTAACTAGTAACAATAGTTGTATAAATGTATCAATGAAAAAGTAGAAATGTAGGAGAGTAGAAGTAAAAGTTATTTGACATGTAAATACTTCAGGAATAAGTACAAGAACCATAAAAGTATATGAGTAAATGTAATCCTTCACCACTGTAGAAAATAAAGGTATTACTCCATAGAAATACACACAACTAAAGAAATGCTGTGTTATTGTATTGCTTTAAACCAAAAATAATGGTGATACACTACTATGCCATAACAATAAATTCGGCACAGCATTCAGTCAGCACAACTGTGTGTTTCAGATTACAAAACAGGCCGACATGTTGTTCTTTAGATGTCACAACATCTGCCTCAATTCTTTACTCAAATACATAAACAACAGATGTACTTTAGCAATCGCTGCTAATAAACATGTAAAAAAGATCTCATTTGCAACGAACAACGACGGTTCTCTCACCTTTCAGCCGAACGTCCCGTCTACCTGCACAGAAGCGGCTGGCCGGGTGAAGTACAGTCACATCGAACAATCTGATTGGCCGAAAGGAGAGGAGACTGACGTCGAGGGGGCAAGCAGCTTCGCTGATTGGTCCGCGGGATGGAGCGATGATCGTGAGACTGAATGTTTCCAGAGCCACAGCCAATCAGAGGCGAGCTCGGCTTTTCATAACCTCTGCCGTGTTGACGGAAGAGGTGGGATGGTCCGGAGAACTTTGAGTCATACATGAATGTCTTCCGTCTTAAACTTACATTAATAGATATTATGACTCCAATGTCAACTTTGGTAATGTGGTGGAGACTTTTAGACAAATACACTGTGGTATGAAATTTAAGACATATCATTATATTCAATCTAAGCACCACTGAAGTTTTTCTTTTTTTTTTAAATAAAATGGTATTTCCTGTTCATACTGTTTTTTCCTGAAGTGTATATACATTTAATCACACAACGTACATTGTTGTTGTATTTCAGTCATATTCAACATTTAATTATGACGGCTGAGTATCAATTACATTTTTTCAGGACTGAGGCTGATATCATACCTGAATACTTGTTCACTCTGCAAAACCCCCGTGGGTGGAACAAGTATACAAATCCTTAATTAAAAGTTCAGTACAGTACTGTAGCAGTACCACACTAAAAAAAAAACTGCATTACAAAAATAAAAAAATCCTACATTCAAAATATTGCTTGTGTAAAAGTATGGAAGTACTTCAAAGTATAGGTAATCTGTATGCAGAAGGATAGTATCTATCAGTGATATACCACTACATATTGTATCATTATTACTGATGCATTGAGCAGCATTTTAATAAGAGATCATTTTAACTACTTTATATACTGTAGCTTAATTATTCTCGAAGATAATCATACAGTGAGTGTACGTATGTGAAATCTTAATCTGCAATGTAACTAGCTGTCAAATAAATCTAGTGAAGTAGAAATATAAAGTGGCCTACAATGGGGCTACTCAAGTAAAGTAATTATTTCAAAAATTGTACTAATGTGCAGTACTTGTGTAAATGTACTTATTATTCGCCACCAACGCAAAATGTTTTTTTTTGTATTTAACAAAAAAAAGCCAAAGTATTGAATCTCGTCCTAAAATACTGGCACAATAACAAGAACTTTAACTGAATAAATGCAAAATGGCAGAAAAGTTAAGAAGAGGGTGAAAGTGAGCAGGAAAATAACGGCAGCTTTACGCGACACTAATGTTGACATGTGATATTTGAACAAATAAATCGGCGTATTGTTATCAAAATATCACACACAGCGTATTCCATTTCAACGTTTTACTGATTTGGCAAAGTTTTAAAAACAGATTATGTCATTTCACAGCTTTAAATACAAGAAGCATATTTATTAATGACAATATAAAACAAGTAATGAAACATTTTCAAAGTCATCAGCCTACATGACATTCCTCAATACACTGACAAGAAAACAGCGATACCAGTTACTGTAATAGCATTATTCTTTTTCAATATAGGACGAGAGGGAAGAGATAGAGGAACAGAAAATCAAGATTAAGTTTGGTCACTTTCCAGAAAGAGAGAACAGATTAGTAAAGTAGTAAAGAGAGACAGAAATGAAGACATATTAAAATTGGCACATTCATAGTACGTCAGGGTGTGCGGTAGTTAATAGGGTTGCTACACCGAAGAAGGAAGAGGGAACCGTTGAAGGATAGGAGGTTTGAGTTTAGGGACCATGCAGTGAGTTCAGGCTGTTGTTGTCATTAGTGGTTACAACCGCAACAAAGATGGCTGCCGGGGTGACAGTAAAGCACTGATACATCCAGCTGTTTTTGATCTCAAACAGCTTCTCCCTGCGTCGATCACTCTTTTTGGCAACATGAATAACTCCTCTCCTTCCCCAGATGGGAGGTGTTCCAGTTAAAGTCTGCTTTTTTTTTTTAATAGAAGAAAATGTACATTTTCTGCAAATGCTTCTCACGTTGCTGTTCTGAATTCATGCGGGTTGGCGCAACCGACACATCATCACCGACCTGGAGTCAGTTCTCAAATGTATCCCGGAACAGCTGCGCTCTGTCCAGTAACAGTACTCGAGGCATAACAAAGGGGGAGAAGAGGGGCGTAGTTTGACATTCAGGCACTCTTGAACAGCCACACTGCAACACTGTAAAAGGTCAGAGGTCAGACAGAGTGCGTTCATGCGGCATCGGACCAGGCGTCACCACACAGAGACTCAGATGCACACAAACACACATGCTCACATGTGCAAGCAAAGGAGCACCTTTAAATGCAAGCGCGCACGCACGCACACACACACACACTGACTCACGCACACACATTTCCACGATAAAAACAAAGGAGAAACAAAGATTTCAGTCCCAAAGGGTCCTTCACTGCCTTCCTCTCCCATAGATTGGATCAGTGGTCTCTCTCAGAGCCGGTTCCTGTTAACATTACTGATGAAGTAGCTTTGCAGTTAAAGTAGCTTCATATCAGTAGCGTTTCAATGACACTGCAGTAGTGCTTCTAACTGGTTTGTCCAGTCGCCAGCGGCAGTCCTTCCAGGAGGGGATTAAAACACGGGTTCGATTCCCCCTCCGTTTGTTACAGCTCCCCCTTTCAGGTAAGTGCAAAAAATCTTCATCATCGTCATCCTCAACAACAATCTTGTCATTTTTCTTCATCTTCGTCAGTGCCTGTGCCAATGCTGCCCAACATCATCCAAGCATCGGCATCATAGACAGATCCAAGATCAGTATTCAGCAGGAGAATACGCTCTGCTTCAAATCAGTGGCAAGTGTCAAGAGCAGTCATAAGGGCTTGTCAATCACAGTCACACCTGTTGGTCAAAAACAACAAGTAAGACGTGTGCGTCGCTACCGCCACATGTGATATCATTTTCATACATAGCAAACGTTGTAAAAGTATAAACGTGAAACAATGAAAGGAAATAAAAACAAAGGGCTTTTATGTCCACTATAGGTAATGCTGATACTACTGTTAAAAGTAGGAATAGTTGTAATACTTTGTCACTTCATCATTTTTATCTTATGAGACAATTTGCGTGAAAATGTCATAATTAGGGTTCAAATTCTTGAGTTATGGCCAAGCACATGATTTGTGAGGTAACAGTAACCTTTGACCGCCAAATTCTTATCAGTTCATCCATGAGTCCAAGAGGACATTTGTGCCAAATTTGAACAAACTCCTGTGATGGGAAAATATGTCAGTCTACTGTTTTAGGGTTAAGGAATGTGAGTTTAGAAGAGCAGGCACTAAAAAACCTTGTGTTTTCTAAATGAGTCTCGTAAAATTCGGATCCAGGGGTCTTGTGATCTGTTATCTTAGTGTCTGTTTTCCTGTGCATTATTTGTCTTCAAAGACGGCAACACAGATGTTTAGATTACAGTACTTCCTGATGAGCATTAGGGAGAGCATGACCCTCTGCAGGTATTTATGATGCGTGACGGTTCACCGGTTTTTTCCGTCTCTGCAAATACTGTGACTTAACTGTTTGACTGGTTCACGGGAACATCAAAGGAAGCATCTGATGTCTCCATAAATATTGTGGGACAAACTGATAACGAAGGGATTCGTAAACCGGCCATAAAAGCGCCTTCAGGGTATCGTAAAGACAGGACACTGCTTCAAAGGAAAACATCTGCTTTGACATTTTTATTATCTTCTGTCTTCTTTTATTGTGTTGTTCTTGTTTGCGAACCAAGGTGACAGCATGCTGGCTGGGTATAAAGGTCCAGGCATTTGAATGTGTCATCAGAGCATCTCACACAGATGACGCTGATGTGTCTGTGAGACGGTGTTCTCTTTGCTTGCAAGCAAATAAATTGACTATTACAACTTTGATCGTTCATCCAGACTCTGTTTCATTTGACATTGATGAGAAACATTTTACACTCTTCTCCCGATTATTCATAGAAATATTCCACAACAATTTGGCGTTGTCGGCAGGATTCGCTGACTGTCTATCGGGACTCCAGAGGGACTGACCGGAGGAGAGGCATCTCCAGGAATCCACAAACTGAAGTTCCTGTCTTATACCTCATTAGCCGAGAGAGAGAGAGCCGGCGGACCCGAGGGAGTTTCTGATTGACAGCACGCGAATCCAACGAAAAAGAATTAATTTCTACAACGGGTAAGAAAGTTAAAATTCCAATTGTAAAAGTAATGGTAAGATTATACTAAGGTCATATGATTTAACAGACACAGATGAATGGTCAAGTAGTCATTTTATTTTTTATTATTTGGGTAACAATTGTTTTTGACGTTCGTGTTTTCGTTTTAAGAATGTGGTTCATGTAAACTCCCTTTTTCATTTTCTGGCATATCACTATTTGCACGCTACTTACGTAGAAGACAGGATTGTGTTATACGGTGATGATTTAACTCAGAATAAAAACATTTTGAGATCGTAACACAGATCGCTTGACTACAGATATAGGTTTGTTGTAAGACCGTTGTTATGCGCTAAATACGTGAATTCTACTAAAGTAATTGATAGAATAAGATTCGTGCGCCAAAACGTGAATTCTATACTGATAGAATAAGACCGTGACAAATAACTAAACGTGAACTTCAAATAAGGTTTTTGCAAAATTTTTCCTTGGGAAAGAAATTAAGCCTTACGACGACGGTCGTATTGTAAAGGTAACGTTAACGTATCCACGCCTGAAAGATGGGTGGTAAAGATAGTAAGAGCGCGGAGCCCTCGGGTCCGATAGTGGATGTGATGAGACAGAAATATGGAAACGGGTGTTTAGAATGCCTCACATACTGGTCAAAGGAGTTTGGTTTTCCTGAAAACGGCTCATTGAGCGCCGCTAAACTCAGAATGTTAAGAGGGGATTTAGAAGGTAAATTGAAACAGATTAAATGTATGAAGAACGTCAGAGTCAAAGACTTGGACATGATAGAGAAAAACCAAAAGTGTTTGGTTAAGTGGGAAGATGAGAGTGAAAGTAGGGAAAGAAAGCAAATGCTTAAACAAATGACTTGTTTGAAGAAAGACGAAACTGATGCAAACACACTGAGTAACTCTGTTTTTTCTCACACTCTCTATCCGAGCCTCACAGGAGCGAGCGGTCCCCTCCTGGACACGTGTTACCGACCTTCCCCACAGAATGGCGTTCTACAACCACCACCACCACCACAACGAGCACCTCCTCCACCACCTCCTCCGCCATACCCTGATGCACCACTGGCTAGCAGACCAGCAACCCGGCTCCTCACTCAACAGCAAGAACAGGCTCGCCTGGCGAACGAGGAGCTCCGACAGGCTCCAGCCTCGCCTCACCACAACCCGTTTGTCTCTCCTCAGACGGCTGCAACATCGACACCTGCCACCTCACCATGGTCCTACGCAGACCCTCGTAACTGGCAGGGTGCAGCTGGCGCTGTCGCCAACTGGCTCCGCACTGACACACCCCCACCAGCTTTCAACCTCAACACATCTGAAACCTTCCAGGGGCCCATGATTCAAGTTCCAGGACCAGCTGATGGTGTTCCGGGTCTTGTGTTCAGACCCTGGACGCAAGGTGACATCATGCAAGCTTCACTTCACCTACCAAGCATCCAGAATGGCGCAGCTTTCGCAAAAGAGTTCCTGATATTCTGCAAAGAATTTATGCCTACTGGCCCAGAGGTTCACCGCCTGTTAGTCAAACATGTCGGCCCCACGGACTTCAGCAAAATCAGAGCCACAGTAACAGGTGCTGGCCATGACTCTCGTATGGTAATACCTCCCTGGGGAGATGCAGGGAACATGGCCTACGTCACTTTCATCACGGCCGTATGCGGGGCTATAGTGACAGCTTTCCCATCAAAGGTTAACATGGCATTGATTAATAACACGAAACAAGATAAAACTGAAGATGTGACATCATATCACCAAAGACTCATGTCCGCATTCCAAACACACAGCGGTATTGAAGAACCAGTTGACAAAACAACAATGTCAGTGTGGGAGACACATCTCAAGAATGCTTTCATGAACGGGCTGCTACCAGACATCAGAACAGCCACCGAACGCTCCGTGATTGGCCTGGAGGATGCAAGACTTGATGAGGTAATAAAACACGCACGGCACAATTGCAAAATGTATAATGACACTCAGGCCAGGCAAGAGAAACGCGGTAAACAAGTGGGTGAACAAGCTCAGCTTGCGATGCTTCAAGCTGTCCAACAGATGACACTAGGAGTTGATGGAGGCCAAAACCAACCCACCCACCCACGTAACAGCTATGGGAGGGGCCAGCTGAGGGGACGCGGAAGAGGAATGCAACGTGGTAGGGGCCAAAGACGCTTCCAAGACAACCGAAATGAAGGAGTTTCGCAGGTGCAGCCCAACGAGTGTTATTGCTGCGGTGAGAAAGGACATTGGTTCAGAGACTGTCCACATCGTCATGCACACAACGGATCACGACAGCCACGTGGACAGCAGCGCGGAGAGGACGGAGGGGGTGACTTTTATCAACAATTTGGCACATCTGACTGACGCGATGTGGGGAGGCGAGGCGATGCACGTGGACAGGAGGCAGCTGTCTCCCTCTCGGCTCCGGAACAGATAAGAACACACACACTGACTCAGAACGCACAAACAACGCGCACATTTGCTGCAACGCACACACGCTTCCTCGCACGCACACTGCAGAACAACAATCCATTCTTCTTAGTGTCATTTCACACTTAGAGCAACAGCAAGTGAATGCATCTACATCACAACCACACGCTTATTCAATGTTTTCATCAGAGTCATACAAAAATATGCCAACTACAAAGGTTATTGTGCAAGGGAAAGAATTAACATTTTTAGTAGATTCTGGAGCTACACACTCTGTGATTCAACAGAGATATTTTCCTCATCAGAAGATGAGTGGGCGTTTTGTATATTCACAGGGCGCATCCGGTATAACTGTTACTGAAAACTTTACTGTACCTATGACGAGTGTACACTCTGACCAGACTGACCACGATCCTGACATTAAAGTGAAACATTCGTTTCTCCTTT
This sequence comes from Melanostigma gelatinosum, assembly GCF_949748355.1. Taxonomy (NCBI): domain Eukaryota; kingdom Metazoa; phylum Chordata; class Actinopteri; order Perciformes; family Zoarcidae; genus Melanostigma; species Melanostigma gelatinosum. The sequence goes on along the minus strand of NC_136644.1, from coordinate 20,758,531 downwards.
CAAGCCTCTGTCCAATTAACTTGATGGGCAGAGACTTAATGTGCGCTTATGGGATAGGACTGACGTCATCCTCTGATGGCCTTAAAGTGCTGAGGCAAAGAGTCGTACACCAAATGTTACAGACTCCCTCTGAGTCACTTTTTTGCTATCAATGGTGGCTCCCTGTTGACGACGCACAACGACTTTGTCACACAGTAGACGCACGGGTCTCACCACATGCTGACCGCATGAACTACAAACATCTACACTGCACCTCACACATTTCTGAAGGACAAGATGATTGCTATGAAGACAATTTTTTTGAAGGCATTAATGATGTAATCGCCTGTTCCACACTGTTTTGGTCTACTTATAAATCTGCTGTATCTGTTTCTCTGTCTCCGTCACAGAAAGAACTGTTTGATGTTCCAGATTCAGCTCCTCATATCTCGCTGTCAAAAGGACGCGAGGATAACTGGAGAGATTTGGGTCCATTCGTCGCTCAATGCGAGGCGCTGACCGACTGGGAAAAGACATGTGATCCACTCATTCTGCGATCACAGTCTACCGGCTTCCACAGAACGTTTTGTGTGCTCTTAACACCTGCCTGCAGATCAGTCTATGTGTTTCAGGAGCTTAACAATGAAATTCAAACGTTTTTAACTAAACCTGCATCTATTCCTCCCGCCCTTACTTCTGTTCCACAGACACTCTGGGCGGTGAACAAGTACGACGTTGGCCTGATTCACAACTGTCAGCCTGTCGTTATCACTCCGCGCTCTGATTTTCGGCCCCACAAGCATCAGTACCCTCTGCGCCAAGAGGCCATTGACGGTATTACACCTGTGTTTGAGTCACTCCTGAAAGCAGGTGTGATTATTCCATGTCCAGACTCTCCAGTCAGGACACCGATATTTCCTGTTAAAAAGATCAGAGATGCAGGTAAGCCTACTGAATGGCGTTTCGTGCAAGACCTGAAAGCAGTAAATGCTGCAGTTCATGCACGTGCACCGAATGTGCCTAATCCTTACACTATTCTAGCTCAGATTCCTCCTGCAGCTAAATGGTTTTCTGTTGTTGACCTGTCAAATGCTTTTTTCAGTGTCCCAGTGGACAAGGACAGTCAATATTGGTTTGCCTTCAATTTTAACGGTAAACCATACACCTTCACACGGCTGTGTCAAGGCTACACCGAATCTCCAACCATCTACAACGATGCACTCAGAGAAAGCTTAGAAAGTCTAACTCTCTCACCAGGCTCTGCACTCCTGCAGTATGTAGACGACTGCCTTATCGCAGCTCCAACTCAGGCACAGTGTCAGAGAGACACAATAAAACTGCTAAAACATTTAGCACAAGAGGGCCACAAGGCCAGCCTATCTAAATTACAGTTTGTAACGCAAAATGTACATTTCTTAGGTCATGACATTTCAGGGGAAGGGAAAACCCTCTCTCCAAAAAGAATAGCTTCAATCGTGTCAATACCGAAACCTAACACCAAAAAACAGTTGATGTCCTTTTTAGGTATGTGTTCATACTGTCGGTCGTTTATACCTAACTACTCACAGATGGAGAAACCATTATCAAGTTTGATTCACGGTAAAAATCTTACAGCACATGGCAAAATAATTTGGACTGAAGAAGGTCATTCAGCCTTCACACAAATGAAATGTGCTCTGCAAATTCCTCCAACTCTAGGACTGCCAGATCCGAACAAACCGTTCACTCAGACTGTAGATGAAAGACAGGGCTGCATGACCTCTGTGTTGTTACAATCACACGGTGACAAATTAAGACCAGTTGCGTATTTCTCCGCAAAACTTGATCCAGTCGCAGCTGGTTTGCCACAATGTTTGCGTGCAGTGGCCGCGGCTGAAAAGGCACTCGCGGCCTCACGTGACATAGTAGGATACGCTCCATTAACTCTGCTCGTTCCTCATTCGGTGTCTTTGATTCTCCTCGAACAGAAATCGTCTCACCTCTCTGCAGCGCGATATTTGCGTTATCACACATGTCTTTTAGACATGCCAAACGTAACGGTCAAACGCTGTACTAATCTTAACCCTGCATCATTACTCCCCATTCCTGGTGACGGAGAGGAGCACAACTGTTTAGCTGAGCTCCAAGCTCGGTGCACTCCTCGTCCTGACTTGATGGACACTCCGCTGCACAACAGCGACATGGTAATGTATGTTGATGGATCTGCCTCCCGCGATCACACTGGTACTAATCTTGTGGGTTTTGCTGTTGTTTCGGACTCAGAAGTGCTGTGTTCAGGTTCTCTGCCATGTCATTTCTCAGCCCAGGCAGCTGAGCTCATCGCGCTCACTGAAGCATGCAAACTGGCTGAAGGTAAAACTGTTACAGTTCACACTGACTCTCGTTATGCATTCGGAGTAATTCACGATTTTGGGAGTCTGTGGAAACACAGAAAGTTCCTTAAGTCTGATGGGAAACCTGTTTTGCATCACACTCTCATTGCTGAACTGTTAGAAGCCATTTTGTTGCCAACAGCAATTGCTGTTTGCAAATGTGCTGCTCATACAGGGCACACTGACGTCATTTCAATAGGGAATGCACGCGCAGACGCTGCGGCAAAAGCGGCTGCTCGACTTCCTGTCCCCACTTCCTCTGCTCTCCTGTCCTCATCTGTCTCAGCTCCCTCTTCTCTTATAGCGATGCAGACGTTGTCCACTCCGGAAGAGCGTAGGGTGTGGGCAGCATCGGGTTGCACACACACTGATGGATTGTGGTCAGGGCCTGATGCTAAACCATGTCTGCCTAAGCATTATTTCAGCCATTATGCTAAGTTGACACATGGGTTAGACCATGTATCAAAAGGGGGAATGTTGAGTGCATTGAATGAGACATGGTTCACAAAGGGATTCACAGCATGTGCACAAAAATTCTGTTCTGCATGTGTAACCTGCTCTACCCACAATGTAGGCAGGCCTGTGACAGTGTCCAGCCAGGCTGCACATCCGCCTCCGACACGCCCTTTTGAGCACATTATGATGGATTTTGTTGAGCTCTCTCCATCGGAAGGTAAGAAACACTGTCTTGTGATGGTAGACATGTGGTCAAAGTGGGTTGAAGTTTTTCCATCAAGTAAACAGACTGCTGCGACAGTCGCGAAAGCTTTGATTTCTGAAATCATTCCTCGTTGGGGCATTCCTACTACAATATCAAGTGACAATGGTTCTCATTTTGTAAACCAGGCCATTACAGAATTAAGCGCATACTTGGGTATCGACTTAAGAACACACTGTGCTTACCATCCAGCCAGTGGTGGCGCTGTGGAACGAGAAAATGGTACACTTAAGACCAAGTTAGCAAAATGTTGTGCTGACACAGGTCTGTCTTGGACAAAAGCTCTGCCTCTAGTTCTGATGTACATGCGAATGAGAAAGCGAACACGAAGCAATCTGAGTCCTTTTGAGATACTGTTTGGTTTTCCTCCTCATGTAGGAACTGAAGCACCAGGGGCGCCACTTCCCTCAACCGCCTTATGCGAACATGAAATGTTAACATATTGTGCACAATTGTCCTCTGCTCTATCTAACATAAGACAACAGGTGTCTGCTGCCCTCCCGAGACCAGCTGAAGGACCTCTCCATAAGCTGCAGCCTGGTGATTTCGTGGTGGTGAAAGATTTCAGAAGGAAGCATTGGAACTCACGACGTTGGCTGGGTCCATTCCAGGTCCTCCTCGTCACTCAGACGGCTGTCAAAGTAGCTGAGAGGGCTACCTGGGTTCATGCGTCACACTGCAAAAAGGTTCCAGACCCAGGAGAGGCTTCAGGTGAGCGAGCGCCTACACCAAGTGTCAGCCAACCGGCACCACCGAGGGACGAGAGACGGACGACGGTGCCATCGACGGATGAGATGCAGTGATTCACGAACGGGATCACGACGAGCAGTTAGCCGACAGACACGTGCGTGTTCTGTGTTAACGGTCTACAACTGGACGTGGATGCCACGCAAGAAAGACGGCTGGAAGAGCCCCTCTCAACACGTGTTTGTGCCAACAAACACAAGCAAAGAAGACCGGTCAGGCTTCTAAAGGAAAAAAAAAAAAAAAAAAAAAAAACTTTCTATTATAACTATATTCTCATTATTGCTCGTTTTGTTTTCATTTTATTTCTGTATAATTCAATCTGTCTGAGCGTACAAAGAGAGTGGCGGGATAACAGTGTCTCTGACAGTTTTGTGGAAACCTCACGGTGTCAACGCAAACAAAGCTGCTCACACAAACCAGTTGCTCGGGTGAATTCCATACAAACTTGGTGGCTGTTGCACTCTTTCACCATGGAACGACGACGCCCCTGGAGCCCACTGAGGAGAGTGGGGGGGACTCGTTTCATTTGTTGTTTATTTGTGGTCATTGGGTTATGTTTTTTATTTACTCTTCCTTTATGGCACCACAAACAGATGAGAAGCAACCACGACCAGCGCACCAACACGACTTTTGACTCAGACAATGACAACTCAACAACGCATAACCGTACCAGACGCACCGCAGTAAAAAACTTGAAACATGATTGGCTCGACAACAACCCAGGTGCATTAATCCACGTCTATTCAACAAATATGTGGTGGCGATACGCACACTATTCAGCCCGCAAACAAAACCGCACTAACTGCTATGTCTGCTCAATGATGCCGGCCTCATCTCACCAACCACGTATAATAGCGACTAGGTCTCTAGGTCCTACAGAGGACTGTTTCGTAAGTCAAGCAGTTTTAGGGTATTACAGTCCTTATGCAGCATGGACTACAGTAAACAGCACTATGTGCACAAAAACACATCCAATACAGAGATACCGCGGAAGCAGCTCTACTTCGTCCCAATTTCAAGCATCATACGTACAGTATGCACCAAACTTGAACTTTACATTTTGTTTTGCGCGTAAAGGCTCGAAATCAGTCGGCCAGCTTCACCCTTCTATGTGCAACGTGACTTTCATAGGGGCAGTTACTGCTAGGGACGAAGACTGTTCCCTATTCGGCGACACATCCGATCATCCAGCTGTCACCATGGAGGGCAACTACCGTCTTTCGTGTGCAAATAGCTCAGGTAATGTAACAGCTGCTTCTATAAGGAGGTGCATGCAACTAGGGAACATTGAGGACTGCATACTCGTTAAAGACTGCACGCCAGTTCCATTTTACCTGCGACAGTTTTCATGCGATGGGTGGAAATATGTGGCACGAGATACAGCGGACTGCCCAGCAGGAGTTAAATGCTCTCTAGCTCACCACACAGTGCTTCCCGGTAAAAACGGAACATATCCGGTTACAGATGGGTGGTGGCTCTGTGGTCACACAGTGTATGTTGTACTACCTCCAGATTGGGAGGGAGTTTGTGCTCCAGTATCAATATCCGACCACACAGTAATAATATCAGCAGCGCCTAACACACGTTTTTCTCGCGACTTAGAATTCAAACCGCATGATCCAGTTTGGGGTTCAAACGTCCCGAACGAATTCAAACACAAGAGCGTCGGCGCCAAAATTATCCTTTCACTGTTCCCTTGGTTGGGAACGGCCAAGAACATGTTACGTTTAGAAACTATTGATTACCGACTGAAGAGCTTCCTGAACTACACTCTTGCGGCGTTCACAGGAATCACTGAAGAATTGACTGGCCTGCGCCTTATGGTTATGCAAGATAGAATGGTTTTAGATCAATTGACGGCACCACAGGGTGGCGTTTGTGCTATTGTTGGGGAATACTGTTGTACTTTTATTCCAGAAAATGACGCTGATGGTCATATCATTGCACAAGCAATTCACAACATCACTAAAATACAGGAAGCTATGGTTAAAGATGGTACTCCATCTCCAGACTGGTTTACAGGTTTATGGTACTCATGGAAGGGGATTTTGATACAAGCAGCCATTATCCTCGGTGCTTTCTTTGTATTCGTACTTTGCGTAATCCCACTACTCAGGAACATGATCTCTCAGCTATTCACCAAACAGCTGACTATGTATTGTCGTGTGACAACCAACGACCAGAGACTTGACCTGTTTCCTATTACTGACTATGCGGACAACTTTGACAGCGACACTGACTCCTTTGATGATTTTGATGTGCAGGTCTAAAGTCTTTGATTTTTAATTATTTTATCTTTGTGGTTATTGAACTGTACTGCTTAGACAGTTTTTGATTTTTAACCTTTGTGTTAATTGAATTACATTGCCTGCTACATTTATGGGATCTTTTATCTCACAAGAACAGTTTTTCTTCAGTTCTCTCACATGATGTATTTTTCAAATCATATTATTGGGTAATACTTCTGTTGTTATTGAAATGTCCTTATAACATATTTTTACTATATTGTGTGATTACGATGTAATCAAAGAGTGGAATGTGATGGGAAAATATGTCAGTCTACTGTTTTAGGGTTAAGGAATGTGAGTTTAGAAGAGCAGGCACTAAAAAACCTTGTGTTTTCTAAATGAGTCTCGTAAAATTCGGATCCAGGGGTCTTGTGATCTGTTATCTTAGTGTCTGTTTTCCTGTGCATTATTTGTCTTCAAAGACGGCAACACAGATGTTTAGATTACAGTACTTCCTGATGAGCATTAGGGAGAGCATGACCCTCTGCAGGTATTTATGATGCGTGACGGTTCACCGGTTTTTTCCGTCTCTGCAAATACTGTGACTTAACTGTTTGACTGGTTCACGGGAACATCAAAGGAAGCATCTGATGTCTCCATAAATATTGTGGGACAAACTGATAACGAAGGGATTCGTAAACCGGCCATAAAAGCGCCTTCAGGGTATCGTAAAGACAGGACACTGCTTCAAAGGAAAACATCTGCTTTGACATTTTTATTATCTTCTGTCTTCTTTTATTGTGTTGTTCTTGTTTGCGAACCAAGGTGACAGCATGCTGGCTGGGTATAAAGGTCCAGGCATTTGAATGTGTCATCAGAGCATCTCACACAGATGACGCTGATGTGTCTGTGAGACGGTGTTCTCTTTGCTTGCAAGCAAATAAATTGACTATTACAACTTTGATCGTTCATCCAGACTCTGTTTCATTTGACATTGATGAGAAACATTTTACACTCTTCTCCCGATTATTCATAGAAATATTCCACAACACTCCCTCCAGGCCTTCCCGAGGTATTGCGTTCACAAGAATGGGAAGGACGGACAACCCAAAATCATAATGCATAAAAATGGTATTTTAACAGATATGTAGAGCTGCAATTGATATGAAAAGTCGAAGTGTTGAAAATGAAGTACAGGTAAATGTATAATAACATATATGTAAAACATTAAACAACTATGGATTTTGTTATGATTTTGATATATTTCTCAGAAAGGTTGATTGAAGAAAAATAATACTGAGCCGTGGCCCAAACTTCAACCTTTTTCAAAAGTTACCTCTCATGGCAGTTTGGAAACAACATTTTAAGTGAGAACAGAATTTCAGCATTATGTTTACATGCGTTTCTCTACACACCTGCATAACTGCGTCCTGTGCTCATGCAGGTCGGCAGTAGTGTCCACTTGTCCGAGTTTGGATTGTAGAACTCAACAGAGGCCAAATTGCAGCTGCCGTCGTCTCCTCCCACCACATACAGTACGTTGTTTACAGCACACACACCTGAAAACACAAACACACACAAAATTAAGATTAATATACGTCTAACGTCTCACACCTGAGGATCTCTGCTGGACTGTCTGCATTACCTGCGTTGCGTCGACACATGTTCATGTCAGCTACCTGCCGCCAGCTGTTAGAGGCCGGGTCATAAACTTCACAGCTCTTCCTCACCAGTGGACCATCATGACCCCCCACAGCGTACAGAAAACCTTTTAACACACCTACACCTGAGGGAAGACACCGGACACAAGATCTGGTCACCATTTCTGTCATATCATGAATTTCCATCACTGAGTAACAATGATCTTGTATTTTTGTCCTTATGGATAAATCTGTGAGACACACACACACACACACACACCTGCTCCACTGCGTCTTGTGCCCATCTCTGCGATGTAGCTCCACGCGTTGCTTTTAGGGTTGTAAGATTCTACTGTACTCAGACATTGTCTGGTCGCACCATCATAGCCTCCAACTGCATACAGGATCCCTAAAAAAAGACAGAGGAAACACACGCAATTCACAACTTAGAAGAATAGAAACATCAACATATGTTATGGTAGCCTTGCAGGAAATAAAAGTTTGTAAAGCTCAACATTTTGAAAAGTTTTGATGCTATTTAACAATACTTTTTTTGAGATTGTATTTTCAGTATTTTGCTATTTAAGTATTAACTTTTAATTTGTTGGTCATGTACTTTTTCATCTTTCCCATTTCCTTCTTCTTGTGAAGCACCTCTGTAAACTATATAAATAAAAGTGTGCTTGCTAGATTAAGTGTCCTTCATTGTTTGATGATTCTTAGTTAACTTGTGCTGTTTTCCAGTTTCATAGACTGAAAGAGGGAAATAATGCATTCTTGTATCGAGCTTCAAGCCAATTCCTGTCCATACAAACTCTGGCTTCAACACCTCGGGTTCTTTCAAAATAAAAGCAAGTCATGTGTTTGCAAAAAAATGCATTAGTTGCAGGACTATTGTATGGTTTATAAAGTGCCTACATTTTATAAAGTTTATAAAGTTCCTAAATACTGACTGTAAAACTGAACTGGGAGTTGTATTCACCATTGACAACACCCACTCCTACACTGCTTCGTCTGGTACTCATGGGTAACACATGGAACCACTCGTCTGTCTTCGCGTTGTATGCCTCGATCGTCGACAAACCTGCAAACACACACACACACACACACACACACATACACACACGTATCAAAAACACCACGCACAATCGCATATTATATAACTTCCTGTTGTAGGGATTTAATGTCTTGAACTCAAACTATCTCACTGATCACTGTAATCTAAAAAAGCATTTGAATGTCACAGTCACACAGCTGTACCTGTGCTGCCGTCAAAGCCCCCCACAGCGTACAGGAGTCCGTTGAGCACAGCAGCCCCGAGCGTTGAGCGACGGTCTTGCATGCTGCTGACGCTCGTCCATCGGTCCATCATCGGGTCGTAACAGTCGACCGTCCGGACACGTAAAGAACCGTTGAAACCACCAACTGCATACACACACCCACCCACGTACACCACACCTAAAAGGCAAGAACACAGGAAATACTCAGGTAAAAAAAACACACTCGCACACAAACAGCCTGGTGCAGTGAGGCTGAATGTTGAAGCAAACTCAAGAGTGGGAATGTCACGAAGTGCGGTCTGGCTGCACAATGAATCAAAGTTTCATCAATATTGCAATATGGCCGAATGCAATTTGCAAATTGCAGGAGGCGCAATGTTTGTTAAAGGCCAAATATGGGTCAAAATACCATTTTGAATTGTGCTGCAGAGATGTCCTGGCCTCCACATTATAATCTACAGACTTTAGAAAAAATTTAGTTTGGTAAAGATCCCTGCAAAAAATCCCAACATAATCAATCTAATATGTTTTTCAAAGAAAATGAGAAGACTGATGTCAAAATTATCATTCCCACTAATATAATATAGCAATTGCAAAATCAGGCACAAAAATCACATTTGGATTACGTTGGGTCGAGGTCACACGATATTTTGTAAATTTCCCCTTGAATATCAAGTATTTTTCTTATTAAAGATGGCACTAAAAACACAAGTCCATCCACACTGGGCACTTCAGTGTGAATTTCAATGCATTTGTGTTGCTTGTAACCTTGTAACAACAAACAAACTTGTTTTCCTCCGTGAGTCATCACAGTGTGTCCGACCTTTAGGCATATGTGGTAGAAGATAGGCGGAAACATGCCACCAGGGGTTATGATGAACGAGTGATGCTGTTCGCCCAGCTCACTTTTAAATATGCACAATACTGAAGCCAAACAAGAATGCCGAAGAATATGGATTTTGATCGCAAATGGATTGAATTTCAGTGCCAAGATAGCCAAGATCTGACCCGAGAGCATCAAAAAGACTAAAGTTACCACAGTCTGCAGCTGTGTCTGTACTTCTAAACTGAATACGTCATAATGTCGACCAAGCCTCCTCTTTTTCATACTGAGAAATACAGCCTTCTTTTACCTGAATTTGGAGGGAATATATTCTTTGTAACCATCAGTGTGGTGCTGAATTTTGTAAAAATGTGTTCAGGTGAACCTTGTTTACTCATAAAATCTGGTTCATGTCTTCATCAGTCGCTGGAACATTACTGGTGTTTGTAGACCCACCAGAAGGCCTCAACACAGTTCTTACCAGTAAACTATGTATGTTATTAATCACAGATTTATTGAAGTTATTCAGATACAGTATATTAAATATTAACCTTGTACGCTATTTGCTAAAAATCATGTATCGTGCAACCGGTCCAGTTTACCAGCAGTATTTACATTTTATCGGCAGTTAGAGGGCAAAGTCCTGCTGATTTTATGAATTTAATATTTACAAGATGATGAGGACCACCTGAATGCAACATCAGTTTGGTTACTTAGGGCGTAGGTGACGGTTTAGAGTGGCGTTCAGGCGCTCCGATAGAACCACGTTCTTCAGCGGATCCAGCTCTTTAACTGTGATGCTGTTCATGTTGTTGCCATTGATGTGTTCCTACCTGCTCTGCACCTCCTGGTCGGGAGTTCGGCCACCTGGTACCATCGCTGCTCCTCAAAGTCATAACATTCAACACTGCGGATGGCCTTGGGAGCCTGGCCTCCGACCACAACCATCACCTACACAGAACAGGAACAGCAGAGCCAATACGTGACGAAGTGTACGACCAACTGTTGTTTTCTTATTAGCTAAGAGTAGCAGAGGGTGTGTGAATACCTTCGGACAGCAGGCTGGAGTCCTCATGCGTGTGCGTGCAGTTTTCATCAGAGCTCTCTGGTCAGCTGGCAGTAGGTGGTACTTCATGGCCTCAATGAGGTAGTCTTTACACGCACTGCTGTTCTTAATCAGAGACTCCTCCTCCACCCGCTGACGCAACCGAAACAGTCAGAGAGGAGCCAGTCAGCCAACTGGATTAACAAAACGCTGCAGCATGTTGTGACACAGCAGCTGCTAATCAAAGATCAACTCATTAAAAACAGAGCCCAAACATAATAATTACAGCATACTCAACCAATGATAGTTTCTACACGACACTAGTTAAAGAACGGCGAGCATTTGAAGGAGTATTAAATAAGTAGCAGTATTGGAAAAACACCCGTTTCAAAAGCAGCAGAAAAAAACAAGTTGGACAACTGGATACGTAGCAACATGTTGCCTGGCTGTATGTTACTGACAACACACCGTTGCTCCGTCATCGCCTTAGCTGTGGTCCAATGTTCAGGATGAAACCTGTGTTCTCCGTGTCAAAGTCACATGACCATTTAGTCTAAGGACCAACTGTCGTTCTCAGCAAACTCGCATCGGTTGCACGCTCCTGCAGAGTCCTTGCTCTACAACATCAGGAGGATTCGCCCCTTCCTCACTGAGGAGACGGCGCAGGTGCTCATCCAGGCTCTCGTCATCTCCCACCTGGACTACAGCAACTCTCTACTTGCCGGAGCCCCGGCGTCGGCCATCAGACCTCTGGAGCTTGTCCAGAAAGCTGCAGCTCGCCTGGTGTTCAATCGCCCCAAGTTCTCCCACACAACTTCCCTTCTCCGTTCTCTACACTGGCTCCCTGTAAGAGCTCGCATCCAGTTGAAGACTCTGGTGCTAACCTACAGGGCAGTGGAAGGAACAGCTCCTTCCTATCTCCAGACCATGGTCAAGCCTTACACCCCCGCACTTATTGCATTCGTTTGTTTCTGCACTGTATGTACGTTGGCTCTGGTTTATGCTCTTATGCTTGTTTGAAGAGAGGAGATGCACTTATGACTTCTGGTGACTAGTTGTTCTCTCGAAAACCGATGTTGAATACACTTATTGTAAGTCGCTTTGGATAAAAGCGTCTGCTAAATGACTAATGTCATGTAATCACTTAAACCCCATTGCTTTGTCCTCAGACGCAGCGGTTTAAACTGCACCTGTGGTTTAGTCTGAACCTGGTTAACTACCGCCACACTGTATCTGAAGCTTAACTTCAACCTGCTGCAGACCTGGTTGAAGGTCCGAGGGTTCAGTGTAAAGACAGATTCATACAGCTACGATCATTTTAATCATTTCTAAAATATCAATGAAGCTTAGAGGAAGACTCTCTACACTCACAAATCTATCCTTCTCTGCGGCTTCTACTCAGCTGATTGTGGGCTGATTCTGCCACGGTTGCCCTGAGCCAATCACACTTAAAAACTGTTCTCCTCTCTTCTGCTATCAGTTGTCATTGCAGAAGGAACTTCCGCAACCCTCCTCCGCCCCATTCACCTCCAGTCTTCATCATATCCAGTGCCCAGTCCTGCTACTCATCCCAACACTGGATCTTCAGCAACTCCCTTCATCATCACCACCACCACCACCACCAGTGTCTAAACTCCAGGGGGACTATTCTTGATCCAACCACAGCATCACTACCCCCTTTTCCTATACTGCGTCACCATGGGGTCCAATCCCCGAAGTCTCTCCTGATTATCTGGCCAACAAATGACCAGTTGTTAATTAATCCTCCGCCACAAGCGAGGACGTGTGGTCAGTTTGCCAGTAATGTAGCAGAAAGAAAACAAATCATGTACGTGTATTTCCAGACGTCCATTGTTTATTCTGTATATTTAACGGATTATTGATACTGTAGATAGATTGTAAACAAAGGAAACAAAGGGGCAAATGTGCTACAATATGATGTACATGAATATTTAGATCAATGTTACTTAATGCTAGTGACAATCAACGGTCCCATTTGCAACATGTTTCAATGAATTCATTTTCACTGTTGCAAGTCAGTGAGAATCTCAATAACAATCGCATTCACTCGTAACGATTAATTCAGTGTGGAAACAAAACAAAAGTCCAGTTCAGCTGATCTTGTTCGAAACCACAGCTGAACTAGTCAGATGCAAAGTGACAGATCAGCAGTCACAGTCAGTTCAAGAGCACAAACAATAAGCATACGGATGCGGCCGCTCATACCTGCACCAGGTATTCTCTGGAGAGCAGCGGCAGGCGAACGTGTTCCATCAGGTGGGCCAAGTGTTCCTGCCGGACGTCTTTATCGTGGTTGACCCAAGCTATCACCGCTTCAAACACCTGCACAGTGAGGCACACAGAGACACGTGAAGCACATCGGGTACAACCGTTTGGTTGCGCTGTCCTACCTGCGTGTATTGAGCAGAGTGAATGTGTGTATACCTTCTCCTCTGTGGGGATGGTGAGCTTGTCGCTGGCGATCAGGCTGGACACTTGCTCCATGCCCAAATTGAGGAACTCTTCACTCCCAACCACCTCGGCGAAATGTTGCTCTGTCAGCAAAAGCACGGAATGAAAATAACTACCCTGCAGATGAACAGATCTTTTTTTTTTTCTCGTCATTAATTAAACCTGTTCTCATTGCGTCTCATCCACCGTCCCACATCCTCCAGGATACACACTAACCCATTTTAGTGGAGCAATAAGAGCCGTTCTCTCACACACACACACACACACACACAAAACAAGTAGAGATTTGCACACACAAACCTGCGTAGCTGTTTGCCTGAGTGAGGAGCTGAGAGCAGGCGTGTAGGTCAGCGAAAGCTCGTATCCCCAGACAGTTGGATGGATGAAGCTGAGAGCTCAAGAACTCGCAACAAGCCTTTTTCACCTCGTTCAACTGAAGCAGGCCGGCTGCAGGCAGCAATGCCTGTCAAACACACACACACACACACACACACACACACACACACACACACACACACACACACACACAGAGAACATCCTGCATAAAGATGGGTATACTACAATGCAGACTAATTAAATTAAAGGGTTGACAGGCTGGTCTGGTGTGTTGAGATACCATCTTTACGTCAGATGCTTACAGGTTCAGACACTCAAAATGGCCAGCTTGTTGAGACTTGTCTGATCAAATGCATACGAGTAGATTTGCAGTACACGGTCTGACTTTCCAAACTGAACTGTAAATTACAGCAGCAAGAACGCCTGAACGCCTCCTTTTAGTTTCGTTTTTAAACTTTCTAAAAAGAGTGAATTTCCCTGAAAGCAAGGCAGGAGTTTAAAAGACGAGCTAAGGTGCTCAACATATGATCAAGTGAAACAAATAGATGCTTGTAATCTACGCAAAATCGAGTACATTTTTGTTTACTGAAATAGTACCAATATTTCATTACTTTCTGTTGAAACAGGTTGTCAGGACAGGAGTTAACAGTTGGGGATTAATCTGAAAGTGCAAACCAATGGGTTTGGTTATCAGTTTTGGAAAAAAAAAGGCAGTTTCAGTTGATAAAGCGATCAGAAAGGTGGGACATTTCAGAACTTTGTGATCACTTCACTGGATGGATATTTTGTTTACTCCTGTTGGTGCAGGTCACTGTTTTCTAGGGCTGTCTTCGACCAAAGACATTCTTAGTCGACTAGCACTGATAGGATTTGTCGACTCACCGAGAAAATCGAATGAGTCGTCCAATACAACCAGTGAAATCAACTAACTGACAAACAAATACTGCGACACAGTGCACAGCCAAATGTATCAGTGTTAAAGACAAAATGCCCTCAGTGTTTATGCGAGTATAAATGTGTGTGTGTGTGTGTGTGGTGTTTACCTGCACGTTATCCTCTGTGACTTGTATCTCTGCTGTGTAGATGTAGTCGACCAGCAGGCCCAGAGTCCAACCGTCCATCTCCTTTATCCTCACTCGCTTCGCCCGGCTCTCTGCCATCTCACCTGTCGGTAGACATCCATTACCAGAGAGGACATGGCAAAAGAAAAAAAACTGAAACACAGGGTGAAACAAGATCCTGCCAGATGTCCAGCAGCACGAATGGCAGCGAGTCCTCACCTGTGAACATAGCGTGGAAGTATGGGCTCCCAGCAGCCAGAACCACCCTGTGAGCAGCGACCTCTACATCCTCCGCCACTATGGTCACGTCGCACAGCAAGCTCTGGCTGTGTGGACATTTAGGAGACGGACAAGGGAGAGATTACAATTATGAAAAGTTTTAAACGGGTGCACCCAAGAGGACAACAGAGAACTGGAAAGAGAAGAGTGCGCATCACCTGCGCAGCTCGTTCATGACTTTGAACGCCTTCCTCATGTGCCGAGGGTTGAGCGTGACGGGACCTTGTCTCTCGACACCATCTTCTTTGTCCAGAGCGTGTGGACAAATTCTGGTGCATCTGAGAGGGACGGCACGGATGCACAACATTACTGAGGGCAGATATCAGAGGGTAGCATGCTTTTTATTTAACGAGTTGTCCCAGCATATGTATATATAGCTGTTTTTTTTATAGCAGGACATTTTAGAACGTGTTACCTTTTATATACGATGTCCACTTAAAACAAGAAAAATCAGACACTGTGTTCAAATAGTCATCTGTCTCAGAAGTTTGCTTTACCAAAAAGAGTTGGTTTAACTGTTATCAATCAACACATACTGTTGCCGTCGTGCCCTCAGTTTAATATGCCTATATTAACTTTGAAAAATTATTTTGAAGTGTTGTTTCACCCAAATTACAAAAAAGATCACGCCTTGTAGATAGTTTTGGTTTTATTTTTCCAAGTTTTAAGAGATTTGTTTCTGAGATTTCTGCCTCCATTTCAATGCAATAGAGTTGAATGGATTTCTATTTTTGCAGTGCTCACAGTATCTCATTCAAACCCATAAGAGGTGAATAAAAAAATATGTTTGAGATATTAGGTATGAGATGTTCTTGACACCTGACAATCAGAAACAAGTATTTTCCACAACTAAATAATGTAAACACTGCAAACAGGACTTTAACTAGGTTTGCATCACAACAGGTTGAATGTCTCTCAGCAGCATTCGAGGCTAGAACGTGCTCAATCCTATCGAGGTGCAGAACAAGACAGTGTTCCTCCAAAAACACTGTTGAATCAACACCTCTGTAAAACAGTTTAGACTAAAACCGAACAGTTTTATGGCCGATCTGTTGTATTAACCTGCGCTAGTTTTGTCCAGGACCTAATAAACTGGCGCTACCACCCACCTCAGACCCTCTGAGCAGTGTTTATATACCCTTTTGCTTCTACGTTACCATGAAGTAAAGACCCAACAAGTACTCCTCTGCTGGAATAATACTAACCGGCACCAGCTTTCATGTGAGTCAGTTGGTTTGAGGTGATTTGATCAAAACCACCACTTTATTTAGGAATATGCTCCATGTGAGCTCCATGTAAACGAATAAATAAAGTCTTCTGATGAGGTTTTGCCTTTTGCAAGACAGGGCCACAACAATCGCCAATAATACACGCTGGTCATCGTTGATTTTGCGCCTAAGCTCCCTAACAAATTTGCAATTAATTAAATCACCTGGCTCCTGGGGGCCCGGATGATAAACCAGCCTCAACCTAATAAAGTGGCCGGTGGGTGTGAATTTATAGATGCTGCACATCTGAAGCACATCCAACTACAAATACACAAACATCTAACATTCAGCTCTGCTGAATGGGAGAAGTATTCAGATATTTTACTTCAGTAAAAGTACCAATAGATTTATGTAAAAAACACTTGATTACAAGTAAAAGTCCCTCATTCAAAATGCTACTAGAGTTGAAGACGATTTATCAGTCAAATGTATCCTATTAAAGTATCAAAGTACACATTCTGCAAAACAATTACCCTCATGAATGACATATTATTGTGTATTACATTATTAAATTGTTCATACTGATGTATCAAGTTGTATTTACTGTTGTAGCTGGTCAAGTTGGATTTTAACTACTTTAAATAAAGTTAGCTAGTTCGGTCCAGTGGTTCCAAACCGAAGGGTTGGGGGCCTCTAAAGGGTCACAAGATAAATCTGAGGGGTCATGAGATGATTAATGGGAGAGGAAACAAAAAAGGACAACGTTACACTGATTTGTACGCAGAAGTTTAGACTTCCTCTTAATCTAAAATGAATTTTGAGAAAAAGGTTGGAAGCTACTGATGGTATTGTGTTTTCTATAAACTTACCATATATTTTGTGTGTACAATTTCAATCTCATTTCTGAAATGTAGTAGAGTAGAAGAAATTGAAATTACTAAAGTAAAGTACAAGTACCTCAAAACTGTGAATGTCGGCTACTTTGAACACACATATGGCATACATATAATCATGCTGCTCATGGCAAAATCACGTGGCCTTTGTTTTCTGTCACAAACACACCCACACACACACGACCACCCAGCAGTTGACACACATCCTCTCTGCCACAAACAAAAACACCTCCGCAATCCCAACAAATCATCGGATTATAACACAACCACAGACAACCCCTCTACCCCCTCAGCCTGCTGCGGACGGGGTATCAGTCTCCGGCTCTCAGTGACCCGGTCCTCCCCGGTCAGTGAGCAGCCACACCGGCTGGCCGCTGTCGCTCTCAATGCGGCACCATCAGTCAAAGCAGCCACTGGGAAACGCCAGCACACACACACACACACACACACAGTGATTGCTGTTGCACTCACAGCGGATGACTGTCCATGATTCCGGTGTTTTTCAGAGGCTGAAAACTTGGCCCAGCGGCATGCACCATTCCATATCCACAATGTAGTCTCTGATGGGTCTAAATTCAAGCGTGAATCGCGGCGATCAGCTGTCCAGAGGCGGCGAGACGGGCTCACGGAAGCCCCATTAAATCAGCCTGCCTCATAGAAACACACAGCCCGACTGCGGGTGACACTCAGTAACAAACACGTTGCGATTGAAACCCGGCTGTTGCACCGCTGTTGTCTGCTCTGTCGGCCGCCCCAAAGAAAAAAGAAGAAAAAAAAAACACGCCAACCAGCAGCGTCAGTGAGGGTTTATTGTGGGGGTTTTGTTTCGCCCCCCTCTCTCTCCCCTCCTGGGTGTATATGGGTGCGAGAGGCGAACAGACAGGGCTACCTGTTATTTTCCCTATCGCTGATTAAAACGCACAAACAAGGACATGTCTGCAAAGACGGTCCTCCGAGCAGCCAAGGCGTCCCACAAGAAAGCACTGTCTCCCTCTAGCTGTGGGAGACCAACCGGGGAGGAGGCGCAGGACATGAATTAAACACTCTTTGGGAATAAATAAAAGTCAAAAACATCCTTGACAAACTAAATCAAAATGATGTGCTTGCAAGTCAAAATGTTCGACTCCGGTTCATATTATTTTGACTTCAATTTTCAGCGTTACAGCAGCCAATTCAAAAAACAATCTACTATTTTGTCTTCAGTATCTCAAAATTCTGACTTTACATTTTGTTATAACTTAGCGTCTATTAAGTTTGACTCAGGAACTGAAATGATTGACATGTGATTTTCTTTTGTGTCATTTTGATTGACTTAACATTTTGATTTACTATCTCTTAATTAAGATTTTCTAAATCTAAATTTGTAATTGTGTCTCAGAAATGTACGTTATTATGAGCATTTACATTTTTTTTAAAACAGAACTAGAGGATGCACAACAAGATTTTTCACAACTACAGCTGACTCAGTTATTACTTAGGTTCATATTGTATATAAAATGTATAAATAGAAGAATAGCCCATCTGGAGTTCTGAAAATGCAATAATAAATCTCCTGTTTGATCATGTCAAGACCAGACCCCTGTTCTGTCTTTGGAGTCCATCTGTGAAGGTCTGTGCTGTCCGTGGACGGGCGACAGCTGTGAAGCTGCAGAGAACAAGTCTGTTGTGGTGTGAAGACGCTGAATGCATTAGAGACAACAGGCTGTCAGGAGGCTCAGGCACCGCTTATCTGAAGTCTTTTCTCAGTCATGATTTCATACAGAAGTCACATGGAATATTAAAGCTGTTAGCATGGTTTTACACATGTCAAGACTCCACTGTTATATACCTATGTGAATATTTCAAATTATAGGACAAACTGTTATGAAATGAGTAATCCACTGATTTAGTTGCATTTCCGCTAAATTTGGAAACTTGTGAGAGATTAAAACAAATAATGAAGCAGTAGAAGGCAGGATCTTGCCTTCTAGTCCTGAGTAGTGCTCCCAGAATGCTGGATCCCACAATCGCTTTTGTCAGATCCTCTCTACTTGGTAAATTCCCCCGTCTTTTAAACTCAGTTTGCAACATCTGGGTTTATTTTTTCAGATCTAACAAATATCTCTTCCAGAGCTACAAAATACATTATAAAACAGTTTGTTCAGAGTACAACTCTCCATGACTTGTAAACTCATCTTAATGTCTAAAATTGGTGGAATGGCCCTTTACATTTTGTTTTCAAAGACAAAAATGATACACTGTGCAAATAGAAAAACATAGTAAAGATCTTTAGTCCAGAGTCAAAATACTTTTATTTTACAGTTTAAAAAAAAGTCAGCAATAGGAATATTTACATAAACGAAAATACAGAAATAAAATGATCTACGTCATGATGTTCCAACAGCTGGAGAGTGACAACTGTTCTTCAGTTTCTTATAGGTTGACACTTGAGAGCGGGCGTCACACGATGTACGTGGTGTGTATAGTGACAGTTAGGTACAATCACATTACACCTAAGTCCTGCAAATATTCGCTCCATCTTGCTTCAAATCAAGCCTATGTGATGGATGATGACCAAATGAGCTTCCCGTTTCGGTGAGACTGACAGACGCTTGCATTCCAACATTCCATTCTGGGTGTAAACAATGTAATTAGACAGAAGACTAATCTGACTGTAACTTTGGTGTGTTAACTTGGTTTTAAAGGGGCAGGGGGCAGACTGGCAGAGGCCTGCTCCAGAAAGGCCAGCGGTCCAGGAGGAGGAAGTTCTGTGGGTTTGCGGTGCTGAACGCTCACGTCCTCGAGAACCTGTTGCCAGTGGTGCAGTTTGGACAAGTGTTTCTGAACCAGCAGTTCTTTCCTCTGTAGCTCATTACGTAACTCTGACACGTCCTGAAGTGAGAAAAACAAGATGTAGGTGAGAAGAGAGAAGGCACATTAGCAAATGGAGAGAAATGTAGAATACGTAAACACTGACAGCATGTCACAGATTCAGGTCTAAGAAATAAAGGCAAAGCTAGTGAAGTCTGGATATAGCACAGCTAGCTAGTCTCAACAAGGAGTTCATTTTGCAGTTACACAGAGGGGGAAATGTGTGGACAGGAGTTGGCAAGAACCACTTAAAAAGATCGAAAATCCGAGATGAATAAGAATGCAGGTCAGTATAATAATGTACCTCTTTCACCACCTGCTCTGGTTTCTGCACAGATAACTGAAGCCTTTTCTGTAAGAAGAAGCACTCTGTCTGTCGAGCCACATCCAGAAACTTCTGTATACACTGGTCAACACCTACAATCAACAGACAAATAGATGAACGTCAATATACAGATCACAATATGAGATCAACTAAAACTACCGGAACTACAAAATAATAATGAATTAGTGGTTTCACTCACCAGTTCGAATCTCCTCCTGATCAGTTCCGTTAACGTAGTCCTGGCTCACCAGGGATGCAAAACATGCCTAAAGAAAAGTGCACAGCTTGAGTGAATTTGCCACGAGAATCTTTTGATTGAAACCAGCTTTTTAGCCGAAGAAACATCCTGCAGAATTGACCACATATGCTACATAGTCTGTACCATGATAAAGATGTTTATGGGACAGTGGAGATGTAAATATTCTAATATATAAAAGGTTTTCATATACTTTATGTTGACCTACACTCATACTGTGTGTGATTGTTGAACACGGCTCACAGTTGAAGTTCATACCAAAGGTGTTGGATGGGCTTGCGATCAGGGCTGTGTGGACTCGTAAAGTAATATGTCACAGTATACAAAGCACAGGTGTAAATAACAAAAATGAATGATGTCTGAATCAAAAATGAGCTGCTTTGGTTTATGGACGCAGGTATTTTGGATTTAAATGGAGTAAAGTGATGTTGTGTAGGGAGGAATGTTTAAATGTGTCATGTTCGTGTCAGCTGTCAACATCTGTGGGTGTTTTAAGTGTTGAAATAAGAGACTGGAGTAACGTTAGTCTGATAGCCACGTAGCTCATTAACTCACTACCATCTATTGTTATATTTTAAAGTTATAATAATTATTTACTCAATACAGACGTGGTAAAATAAAAAATATTCTTCCCATAGCCCTACCATATGCGACTGCAGTATCTTAACAACACCAGCGAATGCTAAACATTAAACATCACCTAGCTTATCTAAATAAGCTATCAACAGTTAGCACACTCAGCTAACAGAGGCTAGCCTCTTAACGTCAGCTTTACCTCAAAGGAAGCCTCCAGTTCGTCCACCAGCGTGTTGTTTCCCGGAGCTCTGGTAGCTGCACCCGGGAAGCCCGGCTGGCCCGGTCCACCGGGACCACCGACGGGATGGGGGCCCGGGGGTTGCTGACCGGAGAACATCCCACTCATGGACGACGACATCTTGGTCGCTCTACCCAGTCCGCACATGCGCACACAGAGGGACGGCGCTCTCGGGACAACCCAGTTGTCGTTTTTCATGCTTTGGCTGGTGTCGGTTAAAAGTAATTTTGATGCCACATTGAAGCAAAAAAAGGTTATTTTTCTTTTCTATTCTCTGCATTATTTCGCGCAGTGGATATTTTCAACTCGTTGGGTTTCTACAAAGTATGAATCTGAGGCAATTTAATTCGGAAAAAACACCATTTGGTTGAAAGGACTCCTCACAACTCATGAGGGGACACAAGCTGCTTTGTTTAGTCCCAAGCCAACGCGTGCCATCAACTTTGTGGCAACAGTTTGGGGAAGGCACTGACTCGCCCCCTTTGCACAATGAGAGGTCCATAAAGACGTTGCTTTCAAAGTCTGAAACTTGACTGGCCTTTGGGATGAATGCCATCTTGGACTCCCAAATATCGGCATTCAGCCTCACTAATGCTCGTTCGGCTGAATCGGGGCAAATCAGTGCCGCCAGTTTGCAAAATCTGTTGGTAAGCCTTCTCAGAAGAGTGGCTGCAGTTACAGCAGCACATTCATTTGATGCCCATGATTCTGGAATGAGGTGTTAAAAAAAAAAAAAAAAAATCACATAAGGGTGTAATGTTTGGGTGTGAGCCAGTGTTGTGTCGACTAAAGAGCTATAGAGATTACAAATGTGTCACACACATAATTCATTATACAGTTTATTTTCTACGACATAAATTATGTGAACTATAAAGTTTCAGTTGTTTTTAGCTGAAATCACAACAGTGTGGGGATCCACTGAACCTGTATTACATTGTGGCCTCTTACATTGATGCATTAGCTGTATGTAAACATCAAAGCAGTCATGTTGATTTAAAAAAAAAAAACAAGACAGCAATGAATCCCTGCCAACATTTTCTGAGCTCTTCAATGGATACGATATTGTCCATTTTTGACTTCTAAACCTGGCCATTGCTGAGGGATCAGGGTTGAATAGAAGCCGCTCACAGTCAGAGAGTCTTGTGTCCGATCTGCTATTTGTGTCAATCTCTCAGCCACTGTGGGCCAATCCGGTAGCAAACTCCACCAGTGTACGTGTTGGTCTTCCAGACATGCCCTTTCTCAGGTAGGGAACTTCATCTTTGTTGCTCATCACACCTGCGATGTCCAGATGGGCCCAATGAGGAGCTGTGACGAACTCTCTCAGGAATGCAGCTGCTGTGCATGCACCGCCGGAACTAGAAAGATGACCAAAGACACACGGTGAGATTCAGGTAAATAAAGCCACTAGCCAGTCAGGCTAATAATGCACCCTTAGTTTGAAATAAAGACAAAGAGTTGAAACCACATGCATGAATTTAAACCAGTTTTGAAGAACCAAAACATCCAGACTCATGTCAAGGTGTTCAACACTCTAAAATATGGTTATATTATTCGGTTCGGTTATACACGAATGAAGTATCTGGACTCCTCTGAAGTCTTCAGGCACTCACTTAGTGTAGCGAGATACGTACCGGCTGTACTTGCCGACGTTGTTGAGGTCAGCCAGCTGGCTGTCAGTCACCTGTCTGGTGTAGTGCTGGAACAGAGGCATCCGCCACACTCTGTCACCTGTCACAACACTAGCCTGCAAACACACACACACACACACACTTAGTCATAGACAGGAGCTGATGGACTGAGAGGTTGCGAGTATGTTTATTGTGCATACACAGTACCTTGTGCAGCTGCTGCCAGAGCCAGTCAGAGTTTGTAAACACTCCAGTTGCAGCTGAGCCAAGAGCTACATCCATCGCACCTTGGAGACAAAAGAAGCCACAGTTTAAAACTTACAAATCATATTTGCATATCATATTATCAGAACTTGTAGTTCACTTCAGTTGGTCCCCAACATGTTCCCGCTGACTTGTCACCCTGCATCATGAGCACTAATGATTGAGACTACAACTGGACCTCATAGGTCATGAATAAGAACACGGTGACAGGTTGAAACAGGATGAAAAAAGAGACATCCTGCACCGTGATTTGAGGAGTTATATATACTTTGCGATCGATACAGACCTCTTTACTTTTTAAAGAGGAAAGGCCAAATTACACAGAGACACAACCACAACACACCTTTTTTAAAGATTTTTCTTTTTTGCGGCAGGATATAGACAGGCGATAAGGAGAGAAAGGGAAGGGAATGTTATTCATCAAAGGTCCCTAGTGAGATTTGAACCAGGGACGTTGCGGTTATACTACTGAATACGCACCTTGGCTTGTTTTGGAGAAGTAAACACCTCCAACACACCTCTGTTTAAACTCCTTCTTACTTTCTGATGTAGCACGGAAAATTCCTGCATTCACTTCCTGACATGCATCAGTGTATCCATGATTAGATCATGATTTTGCATTACATACAGATTATTTGACAGTTTCTTCCCTGAGAACCAGCTTTTTAGACGGTCTCAGTCCGATTGTTTGGTCCACAACAAAAGATCAATTGAAAGCAATCAACGTTGGCTTAAATCGTACAAAACGAAAGTTAAAAACCAGTCTCACAACATAATGTACACATTTCTTTTTAAATAGGTGTTTCTTGTCACCAAATGTCACTGTGTAAAGAAACCCACTGTAAAAACTCCCACCTGTTAGCGTAGCAACATTGACGATGGCTCTGGGGTTGAAAGTGTGTCCGTAACACAGTGCGTCAGCGAGAACCAGTCGGCCCTCTGCATCTGTATTATCAACCTGTACAAAACGACAATAAAACCTGTCCATCTGTGTACACACATATAAGTGCACAAATGTACCACACTCACGTAACGGTTCGTTCCACCCACCTGGATTGTTTTTCCATTTTTGGCCGTGACAACATCACCTGGTTTCGTAGCTTTTCCACTGGGCATGTTCTCACACAGGGGAGCCAGACCTGATTAATTGCAACCAGTGGAAACAGACAGGTTCAGAGATTTGTTTTCAATTAATCAATAATAAGTACAATCAGTGATTCAAAGTTATAAAAACTTTTTTTTAAGTCTACCGTGGGGTTTTATGGACTGGATATTTATAGATTCTCTAATTTATAATCTATGGTAGAAAATAATGAAGTTGAAGGATCCATATTGTCAAAACGTTTACCAATAATGTTGACCGGTAGTTTCAGAGCTGCTGCTGTGACGATAGCCGCACACACGGTGGCAGCTCCCCCCATATCAGCTCTCATCTCATCCATAGAAGAAGACGGCTTCAGAGAAATACCACCGCTACCAAGGAGGAGCCAAAACGGCATTAATGTGAGCTTTGTAAAGTTTTATTATGTGAGTCAATGAGTATGTATTATTATGGTTTACCTGTCAAAGGTGATGCCCTTGCCCACTAAGAGCAGTGGGGCCTGCTTGCTGTCAGGAGAACCGTTGTAATGTAGCTCCAGGAAGACAGGGGGCTCCTCTGAGCCTTTAGACACACTGAGAAATGCTCCCATCTGTTGCTGCTCTATCCAGGCCTGAGATCTACAGAAACACAGGAACTATGAGACAAAAACTCTTCAGGGTGCAAAAAAAGGATCAGAGAAGACCTTATTTTAAGTGATAGAATATTTCGTTTGAATGGCTATCAAGAATTGTTTATATAATTGTTACATTGTTTTCAAAGAAGCCGTTCATTTACGTGTCCAAAAATGCCTTAACTCGGACGATTAAAGAGCACACACGTCTAAGACGCCCTTCAACAGTGCGACAAATCAAAATAATGTTCTGTATTTCACATGTCCGCATGCTTTGTTGTTGTTTTCTGAGTACTGACATAATTGGGACACTACAGTAATGATGAATGATTCACAGACCTCTTATTTATTGTGACTCGTTCAGCATGCAGCGCTAATTTCTCTTCGATGGTGTTGGCAAAAGCTGTAGGAGTGATGTGATTGGCGGGAGCTTCCATGAGCAGCCGTGCGAGATTTTGGCCATCTGCATACATGACTCCTTTCTGCCACCCGGCCGAGTCGGAACTAAGAACAAACACACACACACACATAAACATATATATCTACATACATACATACATACATACATACATATATATACACACACACAAATACATACACACACGTTAGCATGACGCTGCGTACATCTGTAATTACGTGTAATAAAGGCCCCGGCTTTGTGCTACAGATCATTTGTTAGTCTACCTTCCATGAAGCTGTGTGGTTACTTTGGTCTTCTTCTTGGATTTGAGTTGGTCATAATGGAACAAACCCAGAGCGGCGCCTTCTGCTGCCGATTGGGCATCACCGCAGCCGTCCACCTCCACATGGTTCACCTCCAGGTCCTGAAGCAGCTGGCAGCCAACTGAGCATGCACAGACAAATACGCAGATATCAGCCAGGTAGTAACTCCAGTAAGATAAGACAAGATGCCATTACATTGCACGAAATGGAAATATTTGCCCGTACGAAGACGAGCAGAGACATGTGTCTTACCTGACACTGCCTGTCTGATGTTCTCTTTGCTGGTGTCCCAGTTTTCTGATCCACACACACCTGCACTGGTCTTACCCAGCCCGACTACTGCGACACACGGGAAGTCCTGGAGAAGACACAGGGAAGATTTAATTACTCCGACGTTGTGAAGAGACCGGGTTTGTCTTATTCGAATGTCACTTCTTGTTACCTTGTCGATTCCATAAAATATTCTGCTTTTGCCTTTCTTGAGAGCCGGTCCAGAGCTGGAGAGAGCAAAACAAAACCAGATTATTAACTAACGATGCAACAGATTAGACAAAGACACGGTGTTAACGTGGTATCCAGGAATACATCAGTATGGTTTTTGTCTGTCTTGTTTACTTATATTCATATATTTCTACCATTTGACCTGCCTGTTATGTGTGTTTTTGGAAGGTTTCCCTAACAGGGTTGCAAAACGAAATGCAGTTTGTAGTCCAATTTTGCTGTTTGCGCCTTATGTTTCGTCTGAATGTTGCATCATTCATTGTTTTGTTTTCCGACCAGGTAAACAGTATACAGCACTGTATCCAGATGGATGACAGTAAATCAACAACTCCCTAAAAGAGCCTCATTAAAAACTGATCATAACTTTATTGAAAAGAGGATTCATTGCAGGACCGTTGTATAAAACGGTTATTGTTATCATCCCGTAACAAGACTTGTACTGACAGCTCACAGATATCACAGACTTACATTTTCAGAAGTTCAGAAAGTTTCCCAGAAACATTTTGGTCAAAACCTGCAGCTGCTTCAGTGAGATGAAGGCCACCCTCCTCTCCCTCCTTCTCAAACACTCCCAGCACCAGACCCTGCAGACACACACGAACAAAAGTAAAGGGAACCCACAAACCGATCAATCTATAATTCTGTCAGTTAGCATATCAATAGCTCTCTGATAAGAAAAATAAACTACTGTGCTTGCTTGTAACCCCTTTGTTTGTGTTATTATGGCAAATCAATCGACATGAGCACTGCGCCTATTTTATGTATGGGTTATCAGGCTGTTGTTAGCTCAAAGTTCTTGTCAGTTTCACCACAAACCTCACAGATTACACTGACTAGTTGTTACTGTTCTGCAATGAGCGATCATATTTGACACCTTCACAATTCGGATTAAATGCATTTTTTTCTAAACTCTACATGCCATGGATGCAACTCTTTACATCAAGTACATTTTTTGATCTCAAGGAAGCAGTCAGCTGTAGTACCTTGAGTCAGAACAAACCTGCTGCTTTTAGCTACCATGCTGATCTCAAAACTTTAGCCACTTTAAAACCCAAATTAAAAACTCTGTTGTTCTCATGCACCTTTGATTGATTGGCTTCTCTGCTGCATTTTTATTTCCTTTGTTACATTAGGGGAACTTACTGCACTGTACTTGTGTTTCTGGTCCAGCCACTTGTTTTTATTTAGTTTACCTGAAGATCACATTGCTCTTTATTTCAAACTTCATTCATTTGTCTCTGGTTGTATTGCTTATTGTTTTTAAACGACATGCTCATGCTTTTCTTTGACTATTTAAATGTAAAGCACTTCGAATTCATTATGTGTTTGAAATGTGCTGTGAAATGCATATTTGCAGCTAATTAAAGACTGAGTGGCTGATGACTGGAAGTAACTTGCACATAAACACAGTTGTTGACACTCTCAAACACACCCACACAAACACACACTGATGCTCTTATGAATAAATACACGATCCAAACACACACACACACACATAAATTATCTTAAAGTGTTAAAACCTCTGAGATCCAGTGTGAAGTGCTGATGAATCCTGTGAGTCACTGATGTACCAAACTATCTGTCAGCTAATGTTTGACAGGCTAACGGCTAACAGCTAACTGTTACTTACTTTTCTCTCGTTCAGGTGAGTCTGTGACGCAGAAAATGACCTGCAGTATTTTGTCCGCACCACCGTTTGCACGGTTCTCCTCATAAGAAGCATTGTCATCTGTTCTATGTCTATAAACCCCGAAACAAACTATAAACTCAGAGATGTAGAGGTCGCATACATGTGCAAAGAGTCGATCGACATGACACCGTCGCGTTTTTCATACGTCACCAAAAAGCGACTAATGCTGCGTTCACACCGGTCGCGTTGATTTTTTGACGCGCGTCGAGATTACATACAAAGTCTATGCACAGACGCGATGAGACTGGCGCGCCGCGGCGGACGCGTTTTTGCGTTGGACCCCGCAAAATCAACGCGCGAGTTGAAATTTTTCAACTTCTGCGAAATAATCGCGTGACGCTGTGGCGCGATATCCTATCAGCGTTGAGTTGCTCCCCCTGTCATCACTGACTTCCTGCCGCTGTTGAATCAGGAAATAAATACT
Organism: Melanostigma gelatinosum; assembly: GCF_949748355.1. NCBI lineage: Eukaryota > Metazoa > Chordata > Actinopteri > Perciformes > Zoarcidae > Melanostigma > Melanostigma gelatinosum. Next base: position 20,730,260 of record NC_136644.1, on the reverse strand, counting down.
CTAGCAGTCTGTGTTCACCCAGAGCTCTACGATACCTCATATCAACAGAGACCGGACCAAACTATGTGTATACATGTGTGTCCTCCTTATCCTTTCGTTAAAAGCTGTTTGTGTTCTGTTGCAGTGGGCAAACTGATGGAGCTCCACGGTGAGGGCGGAGCCACCAGCACTGCAAAGCCAACCGGTGATGACACCGGAGCCAAGGTGGAGAGGGCCGATGGCTATGAGCCTCCCATCCAGGAGACAGTCTAAAACACCTTTAATAAAAAATGTAAATGACCAACACACTCTACTGTTCTCCTTCTGGCTCAAGTTTTTGTGCATATAGAACTATAGGGGGTAGTAGACGACATAGATTGGAGTGAGACGAGGAGAAATACGCTGTAGTACTGTAGTGTAGAAATACACGGTTACAAGTCCTGCATTCAACATTTTTACTGAAGTAGACTAAATGTACAAAAAGCATGAGCATCAAAATTCGCTTAAACTATAAAGAGTAAAAGTACTCATTGATGTAACATTAGTAATTGTAGTGACCGTTGCTTCCCAATAAAAAAAGCCACTACGGTTGCTGTAATGCTTGTTCTGACGCGTGCCATAAATAACAAAGTCCAGTTTCGAATATCGGCATTTTATTTCTCACATAATCAGAGTTCACCACTTTCTCTTCAGTTATCCATGTTCTCCTCACACCAATAAATCATAATATTTGCATTCGTTAAATCTCCACGGCCAAAAACAGTTTGCTTCCACCTATGAGCAACAACCTGTGTCCAATAACCCCTCTGATTATATTACCTGTGCCTGAATCACACCGGCACTACGCCCCCATGTGGTGGGAGGTTGTACATAAACAAAAACAACAAAATGGCTCTTACAGTAATACTTCAATAATACCAATAATACCACACTGTAAAAAGACTCTGTTACATGTAAAAGTCCTGCATTGTGTTATTTAAGTAAAAGTATGTAAGTATAATCAGGAAAATGTACTTAAAAATATTATAAGTATAAAAATGTCCCCTGTGACAGCTATACTATCATATATCATATCATTTGATCATTATCACTCATGCATAAAATTAAAAGCAGGATGTGACTGTTGAGGTGATCATTTGAACTATTACTTCATGATTATTTTCATTATGGACTAATCTGCTCATCATTTTCTCCATTAATTGACTGATTGTTTGGTTTGTAAAGAAAGTGAACACAATGCCGTCACAATGACTCAGAGCCCAACGTGACACCTTCACAATGTTTATTTTGTCAAAACAAAGTTATATTTTACAAATCAGTTTCTGTCAAATTGACTCAAGGACTAATGGTTTGAGTTGAGTCGTATAAACTGTATTCTTCATGTTTTGTGTGAGGAAATCTTTATTTGTAAAGTAACTGACGCTGTTGAACAGGGTGGATGTGTTGCGAAGTCGTGATGCCTCTACACGGCCATGTCCTGGTTATCCAGAGTTAAAACAAGTCTCGTATAAGATTGCACCTGTTCGACAGACAGGCTTCTGTTGTCCAAAACCCCCTGTTGCACTGATGTGTACAGGTGGGCGCACACTCACACACACACACATACACCCACTCACCCACCCTGTCAGATCAAGGTCAGGATGGTCTCACTCAATAAACACATGGCAATATTTTAGCATTTAAAAACTGCAGCTCAGTGAAATTGTATTAATATTCTCTTGTTATTCTCTTGTGGTGATTATAGCTTATCCTCTTCACTTCTCCAGATGTGAGGGACTTTATATGACCAAGATAAAGTAAATAAAAGGGAATAAAATGAATTGATAATTAGAAATCTCATTCTGTTTATGGAAGATTGTATACTCTATGCCCACAACTCCCTGTGAAATAAATTATTCATGCAAAGCTGTACACTTTCTATCAGGGATCAAGAATAATTACCATAAAAAAAAAAACTTAAAATCTCAAACAAAGACTAGAGACTTTAAGTGAACCATAAAGTGACTGAAAAACAGATCAGTTAATGACATTCTATACATATAATGATGTATTTACATTTTGCGGCTATAAACAGAATATTTCCAGCACAGGATGTCCAGAATGCAAAGGGTACGTTTGGGATGCAGGACTCTTGGCACTGGCACAGTGCTGGTTTCACTCTGCTGTCAGTCATTGTGGTTTCCTCCAGTCCACCTGTGATGTAAATGCTCCTTGGTTGGTCCTTCAGTAGAGCAGGTCCAGAGCAGAGACGGTGGGTTCTTCAGGTTTCTTGATCTCCGGTTTGGGCAGTTTGATCCGACTCATGGCAACCACTCCACAGACGGCCAAGTGAGTCGCAATGCTGCCCACACCCAGCCAGAAGGACCAGTCCAGGCTGTCGTCCAGAACAACCAGCACGAAGAGGTTCTCCCGATGATTGGCTATCCGCTCGGTCAGACTGTGGTGCCTCACGGCTGCCAGGAAACACAGCACGCCAAGGGCACCGAAAACAGCTGGAAGAAAAATAGAGAGGTGAAGTTCAGAAGCACCAGGAAGTGAAGCCAGCAAGGAAAGAAAGGGAGGTTCTGAGAGAGAGTAAAAGTTGCCTCACACACCAGCAATGAAGTTCCACAGGTAGAGGCCTTTGTGCCCTTTGATGCTCTGGTAGGGAACTTTGTGTGCGTTGTATATGCAGAAAGACAGACTGACCAACGCGAAACCCACAGCCACCAGCAAGAACAGGATCACCATCATGTGAAGGCCGCCATTCAACGCCCGCACAAGCTTTGGGAAAACTAGACCGAGAAGAAGCACAGATGATAAAAACAATGCAGAATGAAACAAAATGTGGATGCAGATTTGGAGCTTATGTGGAGATGTTATATAATTTTATATGTTTATTATGATATTGAAGTCAATAAACCAACTATCTAGCAAAACGATCTATGTTTGCAACAGTAATGTGCCTTGTGATGTTTCTTTCATTTTTTGAATAAAAAAGAGCTTTTAAGTTTTTAATATTGTTTATATGGAGTTTATTTCAAGCAAATAGTACACGCATCTATTTAAAAGATACCTTTTAAAAAGAAATGTCATAATAATTAATTATATTAAAAGATGTTATGAACTCATGACAACTCAATTCTGATTTAAGAACCAGTGAGATTGGTGAGATAAGCCCCACAGCTCTCCCTTAGCGTTAAGGCTGGAAAAAAGCATGTTATTATACTCTCTGGTAGTATAATATTCTATAAGTTATATGTTTACATTTAATTAAATACTCAACCCAAGACTGTTTATTGCTGCGCTATTTCATCAAATAGACATGTGACCTCAGGAAGAATAGTCTGTCTGATAGGTAATGAGAATCTAGAAACAATCCACTTTGAATAATTAATGTACATTTGTGACTGCATTATTTCGCAATTTCAATGTATTTCATAATATTACATATTTGATCTTTATCTTTTAAATATTTCTAGAAATAATTGTCTTTGTTCAATAACATTTTTAACACACTTTGTGTGTAGTTTATCTAGTATTATAATAAATTAAGAGAGAGCAGTGTTTGATCTTACTGTATATTTTGGAGCGCCTGTTGCCGAGCCCACACTTCTTGGTCTTTCCTCCCTGGAACAAGCCGTAGTAAATGTCCCCGATGAACTGCTCCAGCTCCGGGTGGGACGCGTTCACTATCTCCGCCCCGGTTTTACACAGGATCCGTCCCGTGACCCACCGCTCCGTGGACAAGGCCACGACCAAGAGCACCACCGAGCCGACACAGAGCACCGAGGCCACCGAGAAGGTTATCCGTTTCCACAGCGAAGGCATCTCACGAGCCCATGGTGCCCCGAGGAAGGTAACACGACGCCGGGCAGCGATCGCGCAGCGCACTCAGCGATCACCATGAGTTCATTCTATAGTTTGTAAAAAAAAAAAAAGGGGGGACATTAATAATAATCGGGTAAATAGTTATTTCTCTGAGTAAAATGTCGCGTGTATTTGTTATGTGAGTCCACAGAGGAGGAGAAACCGAATCTATGGTGGTCAAAGAGATCCGTTACCGGGAGAAACTCTATCCCTGCCCAGTGCGCCTGAGTCCCTCCCTCTGCACTCTCCTCTTTATTCAGCGGACGAATTAACCTTTGCTGTCTGGAAATGTATCACGATTGGTGTTAATAAGATGCATGCAAGCGTAGTTAATAGCGTCAGAATGACTGATGGGGTGCTCTGTAACACCCTAAAGGTCGGGTCAGAGTATGAAACACAGAGGGGCCAATGAGTTCAGACTCGGGTTATCCTGTCTCATTCTTGCACAATCCACTTATTCATTCAGGGTTATCTGCAATTCGTGGTGTAAAGTAATGAAGTCGGCTTCATTTACTCCAGCACTATATCGAGCAGTGGTGGATTCAGGCTGTCTGTGGGGCAGGAGCGAAAAACAATTCATAGGTTTTCTAACTATAGGGCAGTGACTGCATTACATTTTCTCCATTGAAAGGGCATGCAGCCCTTAATCATCATACTCATCATATTATTCACGAAGGATATTTTTGTACTTTTATTTTGTTATTGTTGTGTTGTCGTTTATAATGGATTCCTTTTAAATTGTTCTGCTATATTGTATATTTTGATACTTTATCTTGTTATTGTAATGTTATAATTTATAATGGAGTCCCTTTATATTGATATATGTGTGTAATATTGTATATTTTGGTAGTTTATCTTTGTTATTGTAATGTTATTATTTATAATAGAGTGCTTTTGTATTGATATTGTCCTTTTTCTAAATATTTTGGTGTCATTTATTATGACGCTGCAGTGAGTATATCTCATTGGCTCTCTCTGTCGGGGCAGAGCTCCTCCACCACACACATGTAACACTGAACTCAGTCAGCATACAGAGCAGACTACTTCGCTCGTTACTGTTAGCGCAATAAAACATTTGCAAATAAAAAGCCAATACTTAATCAATACAGACAAAGCAGCCAGGTGGACAGAGGACAGGAGGAGTCACACAATCTGATGTATGTTCTTCATGATTATTATCATTCATAAACTTCACTCAGGAATGGTATATTTATTTTTATTGACATTTTAGATTTGTTTCCAGTATTAATGACTTGTTACTTTGCTGTTGTAAACATTACTGTTAGTGTTTTATAAACAATATTTAGTTACATATACATTATGAATAACAACTTCTAATCCTGTTGTGAACTTATTTGTTTTTAAAATTCAATATATGTTTTTACTAATGCATTATTTAGTAAAAATAATAAATTATAATAAATAACTGAATATTGATAAGAGTAGCTCCTTGTATTAATACAATCCTAAAGATACCTATCCCTAAAGACCACTGTAGTTTTCCGACATGCTTGGAAAGGGAGGGTTGAACGGAGGGGTTGGTTGTTTACTTTAGCCTAAAATATGTCAACAAGGCAGGTAACATACACTTACTAATCACTTCCTAATCCTCAAATATCAGCAAATTCTACTTTTAAAAAACACAAAATTGATCCCACTACATATGTCGTTGCTCTGTATGATGAATATTGTCAATCAATGCATTTATTGACTACTAGTTCTGTCTCTCTGTACCGATTTCTACCAATATCTACGCTTTCAAATTGCCCGCCAAGTACTTCCAGGAACTATCTGAAGTTGCGTTGACGCGACTGTCTTCTTTATACGGCTCTGGTTGTACCACCGCGTAGTAGACGTAACGACGTCAGAGCGTGTGACGCAGATGTCAGTCGCTCAGTTCATCAGACGAGACTGTTTGGCGAAAATGGCGGACTCGCTGTCGTCAGGTCTGGGAGAGGAGCAGGAGCAGGAGAAGGAGAAGGAGAAGAAGGACGGGGAGAGAGGCGGGAAGGCTGCCCAAACAGAGAAGAACGAGGAGAAAGACGGAGTCACAGAGACGTTGGGGTTCAACGATAAAAATGGCGGCAGTAAGGGCACGAAACGCAACCTGTCAGGTGAGAGCTAGCCTCGATGTTATACAGCGCACAGTTTGACAGCGCTAGCTAGCTGCTATTCATTTATTCAACGTTGCTGGCAAACCAGTGTTTGGTTTGATAACATTACTGCACTCTACACGTGGTTATATGTTGCGCGAGTACAATATCAATCACTCAACAGTTAACGGTACTGAGTCTCTGCAGCTTTGGGCGCTGCTCCGAGTTTGCACTTTGAGTAACGTTTAAGTTATGTGGCTAATTTATTATTTTCGTCATGCAAATAATTACACTGCTGCATGTAAACACGCACGAGTCAAATAGGTCAGTTTTGCTTTCCCGTCAAAGAAAGACTTGCTGTGTGTCTGTGTCTGCACAGGCGCATTCAGAAGTGCTGCTGAGTGGGGAACGTTAAATAGTAAGTTACAGACAGAAGTATGTGGACAGTGGACACCTATCTTCACATTGTGTTCTTTTGGCCCGGGGCTGTTAGTCACGGTTGACTTGGCTTCTTGGTTCTCACTAAAGCACTTCAATGATTCAGTCTTGCATTTCCATAAAGGTTTAAAGGGACTGAATCAAAGAGACCAGTCAAAATAGGCTATTTTAAATCAAACATTTTGAGTTCACATAGTAGGAAAAGCACAGGGGATAAATATCCTGACTTTCTTTATCCTCTCCTACTATGTGTCACGCTTTGGAAAATGTTTGCTTTCTACTCTTTCCATAATTCAACTTGATATAGCTTTTCAATTCGACCTTTCTTCTTAGTAAACACCCACATATGTCAAACTCCACATGTCATAATGCAGGCTCAAAAGTTTAGAATTGAGACCCAACCTGATATAATAACCAGAGAGGAGAAAGCTCCTTTAGTGCCATTAAAAACATTATACAACTGTTTTCACAGACTCTGTAGTACTCCCATACCAATACATTTGGACTTTGATATATAAGATTGATGCTGTGCCCCTAAATATGCTGCAGGACACAATCATATTTTAGACAATAGTGGTCTTCCAACAATGGACAAAGGCAGTGAAGCCCATAACGAAAAGTCTTTTGCACTTTGGTGTAGAAGAACTTGAGCCTCATTCAACAATTTGGGGATGAATTTCAACCTCAACTGTGAGCCGGTACTTATCACCCGACATCAGCCTGGGTCAAAAATTCCTTGGAAAACTTCACCAGTTCAGTGAAGGCTGTTACAGCAGCAGGTTTATGGTTTTGAATGAGATGTTCACCAATAACATATGGGTGTAATGTTTGTTCTTCCACATATGTCTGCTCATGTAGTGAAGATATTTCTTATCAATGCAAATTAATTTGGTTTATTATTAGCGAAAGACTCTCCTTTTGTTTGCAGTGAGAATACAGGCACCTGCTGTTAACCTGTGAATGAAGTCATCAAAGCGTTCTGGGGTTGTAGTAATGTTTTATCACGAAGGTGTGAGACATCACTGGCATGTGAAGTTCCCTTAGAAGGTAGCAAGTCTGTGTGTGTGTTTAATGCTTTGCCTTCTTCCCCAATTCTGGCTCTAGACTTGTCTCTGGTCAGATTTATAACCACTGAGCTGACCAGAGGATACTTCCTGGAACACAATGAGGCCAAATACACCGAGCGCAGAGAGCGGGTCTACACCTGCCTCCGCATCCCCAAAGAGCTGGAGAAGGTAAATACACCAACAATTTACTGAGAGATTTCTTTGTACAAGTCACAGACAAATGAATGTTCTCCTTCTATGTGTCTGACTTTCATTCTCTCTCTTTAGTTGATGACATTTGGCTTCTTCCTCTGTCTGGATGCCTTTCTCTACGTGTTCACCCTGCTGCCCCTCAGGGTGATTTTGGCCCTTTTACGGCTCCTGACGTTGCCTTGCTGTGGCCTCAGGTGAAGTATATATTTGGGTATTAGGGATGCAAATTAAAATAGGTTTCTTCAATTGAGCATTGGCCACATTAAACTGCTCATATAGTGGAATATACACCCCAATTAGGTCTTTCAACAGAGACCTATTATGTCCTTCCTCTGTGAAATGGAAGTCATAAAGGGAGACTGCAACTATTATTAATTCTGCCTAATTTCTCTGAAATGTTGAGTCTATAAAACATCAGACAACAGTAAAAAAATGTTCATTAAAACAAAACCAGTATGAAGATATTTAGTTTCATGTAATGTGCTACAAGATAAAGCAGCACATCCTCACATGGAACCTCCTGGGGGCAGTAGAGCTCCTTCTGATTTTGTTCAAACGGACGATAACTTCTTCTGTTTCTTCTTTTTCTTCTCCAGACTTCTGTGAACTTTTCGTCCGTGTGTAATTTTGTTTTTGTGTGTATTTTAGTGGCTCCCGCCTGCTCCAGCCAGCTCAGGTGTGTGATGTGCTGAAAGGCTTCATCATGGTGCTGTGTTACTCCATGATGAGCTATGTGGATTACTCCATGATGTACCACCTTATCAGGGGACAGTCTGTCATCAAGCTGTACATCATATACAACATGTTAGAGGTACACACGGACGATACTGCAAAAATAAAGTGTATAGCTCTTGAACGTACCGTACAGTGAGCCACCAACTCATCCGCTCTCTTGCCGCCTCTCGGCCTTCCCCTGTTGTGTCGTCAGGTGGCGGACCGCCTGTTCTCATCATTCGGTCAGGACATCCTGGACGCTCTGTACTGGACGGCCACCGAACCCAAGGAGAAGAAGAGAGCGCACATAGGCGTGATTCCTCACTTCTTCATGGCTGTGCTCTACGTCTGTATCCTCACTTAGAGAGACCTGTCTACACGTGTATTCCCCGACACGCATACACATATGTAGTAGTACATGCATGAGAATGTGTCAGTCTGGAATGACAGGAAAAAAAATTCTCAGTTTGTGACTGTAAACTGGCAGATGAACTTCTTAGTTTAGATGAAAAATAATTATGGGTTAATTAAGTCTTTCTTTTCTTGTTTACTGTTCTTCTTGTCTTCTGTGATAGTAAATCAAACATCTTTAGGTTTTACACTGTTGGTCGGACAACAAAAGACATTTAAAGCTGTCAACTTGGGCCTTGAGAAGCATTTTTCACTTGTGTGGTGCATTTTATTGACGAAACATCAATAACAACAATCTATTGCAAATGATCTGCTGATGAATCAATAATGTTGCAACATCACACAGCTTTACTTCAGACGATTTGAACGTGCATTATAGTGGACGCACATTAGAATGAACACGTGGCATGATTTGCTTTACTGTAGCCCTCAGTGTAATGTTTTCCTCAGCAATGTGTCTAGTTCTCCATGCCATCCTCATCATGGTTCAGGCCACCACTCTAAACGTAGCGTTTAACTCTCACAACAAGTCCCTGCTCACCATCATGATGTCAAACAACGTGAGTGTAATGCACACAGAAACATTTAACTCTTAAAAGGACGTGCTGCATGAGCTCAGACATGATATTTTGGGGTTTTTCTGTTGCAGTTTGTGGAGATCAAAGGAAGCGTGTTCAAGAAGTTTGAAAAGAACAACCTCTTCCAGATGTCCAACAGTGGTTAGTGTTGAATGATACCTCAAAAAATCAGTGGTCTGGATATTTTGTAACTCAGCCCTTGAACTTGGTGATTTGTTACAAGGTACATTTATGGAATCAAGCTCAGCTGCAGTGAGTTCAAAGTAGGTTAATCCAGGATTGTTTTTGTTTTTTCCCCACAGACATAAAAGAGAGGTTCACCAACTACATCCTCCTGCTCATCGTCTGTCTGAGAAACATGGAGCAGTTCTCATGGAACCTTGGTACCTAAGGCAGAGCTGATCTAGTGTAGCATCACTGAGATATACACCGCTGCTTTATCTACATGACAGACATCACGCTTCTGAGTGTGGCCCAGCAGTGAACTGTCATGTATAACTCATGTTCTATTGACACTAACCAGTTTCTATCGTTGTTTTTAGACCACTTGTGGGTGCTGTTTCCTGATGTCATCATGGTGATAGCCTCAGAGGTTGCCGTGGACGTTGTGAAGCACGCCTTCATCACCAAATTCAATGACATCAGTGCTGATGTGAGTCCCTCTTTGCGTGCATACTTTCAGTTTATCCTTCAGGTTGTGGTTACATGTAAGTGTGACAGCTAAGGGAGCAATGCTGTTGTTTTAAAAGACATGCCGACCAAGAAGAGCACATTGATATTAATATTATTACAGGTCTGTCTTACAGTCCTCATCGGTGGATAAAGAAAGCCCAGTTAATGGGCTTTTTTTTTACATTTTGTACTGACAGGCTTTTAGCAGAGTCACTACATGTGTTAACCAGGCATGCCATGTACTGTATCAGTACCATGTTGATGGTACATTCAAAGCCACACTATTGTCATTTATAAATGTCGATATTGCAACACAAAAAAGTTAATATGACAAAGTGGCAGTACACTCTATGTCACACTATGTGATCCCGAAAAAGTGATTTTTGGCATTTGATGGCAGGGGTTCAACAGCTTGTAGCGATATCTAACAATGACAGTTTTGGATGTGGTTGCTTGACACTGATCCATCTGCTGACAAAGAAAAAAGCTAGTCAGTGGACCTTAAATTAAGATTTTCTTGTTCATCTACTTGTTAAAGGTGAATGAATGTTTGATCTCTACACTCTATTCTGTTCCACTCCACTGATTTACACCAGGCGTGTTTTGTGTTTTACAACCTGGTGGTTTGTTCTCTCTTGATTTGATTTCCTTCAAGGAGTTGTTACTTTGCTTATGTAACGGAAACCAACACCACAGGAAGGGATTAACCCCTTTTATCTCTAAAGTGTCAAACCCAATCACACGCTCGCACTCAGCGAGCGTTCAAGCTCTTGTGTGTCCACGCTCGCTCACTTTAATCATGCTATGCACCTTTTGTCTTTTGTATTTTTACGTCGGCTTTATCAAAATTAAATTTGACTTATTTCGTTCATACTGTACCTTCCCTATATATTAACACATACATGATAAACATAATCAGATACTCCTGACATTTCAACAATATCAATAACTGTGTATATTTGTTTGACATTTCTAAATTGGCTGACGAGTGGTGTGTTACCGGTTGTGTCCTTTTCCAGGTTTACGGAGAATACAGAGCCAGCCTTGCCTTTGACCTCGTCAGCAGTCGACAGAAAAATGTGAGTAAAATAAATTCAAATATCAGATTATCCTCCAAACTACAATCTGAAGGATATTAGTAACTTTTGTTTCGAGACTGAATGCCAAACGGACACTGATATTTACAATATTGAGGAAATGTCCTCTCGTCTTTCCTAATTTGATTAAGCATTGCTATGTAATGACAACATGTTTTAAATGTGCCTCCAGGCTTACACAGACTACAGTGACTCAGTATCCAGAAGAATGGGCTTCATCCCTCTTCCTCTAGCTCTGCTGGTCAGTCACTGCTCATGAAAATATCCTTTTGATATTGTGTGTGTTCATCACTTATCTGATGATTTGTTTCTTTCTTTCTTCAGTTGATCAGAGTAGTAACCAGCTCAGTGAAGATCCAGGGTTCTCTCTCCTGTATGTGTGCGCTGCTGTTTTACCTGGGGTAAATGTCAAGTGCTCTTTTCCAAGTTTTGAATACATTTGCCGTGTTTTGGGTGTTTCTTATGTAGTTTTTTCACATATTCATGTTTTGTGTGTTTGTGAGCAGGATGATCACTCTGAAGGTGCTCAACAGTATCGTTCTGCTGGGGACGTCTTGTGCGTTTGTCAAAGAGGCCAACATGGAAGAGAAGCTCTTAAACCCTCCACCCTCCGTTGTCTCCAGCCGTGCAAACTCCAGAGCTCAGCGCACCAAACACGTTCCCACTGCAACACAGCAAGGTGGCACTTTCTCTATCTCTATGTTGTTGTACTGTGGTTGTACTTTGTATCTATGGATAGATGGATGTTCCCCCTGCTTCTTGTAATAATATCTACCACTTTCTCTCTCTTAGAACCCACAACCGACAAAGGAGAAACATCACTGGCTGCAGACAGTTCCCCGCCTGCCAACACGGCAGAGAGCTCCGCCCCAACGCTCCCCAAGAGCGACTCGGACGCATTCCTGACCACGCCGGACGAGGAGGACGAGGACAAAATCATCAACGCCAACACGGGACTGGAAGGGGACAGACTTGAACACCGAACGCCCAAGAAAGATTTGCTGGAAATAGACCGCTTCACCATCTGTGGCAACCGAATAGACTGAATGCCACATAAAACCAGCAGTCAGCGTGTCCTGGCTCAACAGCAAGGTTCAGGGATCAGACACGGGTCATTGAGCACGAGCTCAGACCTGACATACCCCTGAAGTATTTATTTATTTATTACCGACAAAACCAGCTGAGGCATAAAGCTGTTACTACAAAGCCTCGCAGGTCCCTTCAGATGCTTCCGTCTGGTCCAGTCGGTACCTCGTGAACCAAGTAGACTCTGAGGACGGGTCTCGGTTGTGGCGACGGTTGTAAGATCTGGGCAGAGCGTGAAGAGAGAAACAAAAACTGCACATGTGAAATAGTGCAACGTGGGTCGCTGTGTGATCTAAGGAACATGGCAGCTGGACTGTGCGTGTTCAAAAGCATGTGTACAGAGTTGTTTTTAGAAAGAACAAAACTTCAAATTTTTTATGAAGAATCTCAGATCTTTTTGCTAAAATCGACCTGCAGGTAATGGCCGAAATACACGGAGCCCGGCCGAGGCGCCACACGTCTGCTGTGACCGAGCGCATCCATTACAATCAACTGAAGCTGCCGACGTGGCACTGCTCATCTCTATTTATACACAACTTTTTTTTAATACACGGCCCAAAAACGACTTAAAAAACTGCATCAGTTTAAAAATAGTTAAAAGAAATACCGGAGACACTGCGACATGTCACCTTACAATCTCATCAAAGTGTTCTCCTGAACCTGTCGTTAAAATAATCCAGTTAATTTATTCAGCACCAGTTAATAATAAACTGCATGATATAATTGGCAAAACTCAAAGTGAAGCTGTCACATGACCACACGCGCGACGGAAAAAAAACGTCTCAGCCTCGTCTATGTGATGCGTTGCGTCCGTGCTCCGTGTATTTCTGCCGACTCGTAACCACATCAACACATTGTTGAAATCTCACACTTGCTCTGCAGACACACATTTTAAAGGATTTTATTTTAAAGTGTGTTACAAGCTGGCAGGAATGGCTGAAGTCACAGACCTTTTAGACACGGGGTAAGAAGTTTTAGTATCGAGCTGTTTGTCTTGATATTGTTACTTTGAAGCACTAAGATAAGATGGCGCCTGTTTGTAAAGGCAAAAGTATTTATTTTGAAGTGGACTCCAAGCCAGAACAGTTTGGATGATGTATCTTTTTTTTATGTGAATTTCTTTTTTTCAATATGCTATATGTGTACACTCACCATTCAAGCATGTAGCCGACAGATAACCACGTCTTGGTGTAACGCCACTGTTTCATTTCAAACCCATGGTGCGAGGCACTGGCATACCAGCATCATTTTAACATGTTGTACAAGTCTTTATCTTGACAGTGAAGTGAAAAATAATTCAGATTATATGGAGGACGGTGAAATGTTAAAGGATTACCTGAAGGCTGAGACACTGATAAGGGTGAATGATCTCTTAATAACAAGAAACATAATCATACAGCACTGTGTGGACCCAGCAATAGGAAAAGTCTGGCTTGAACCCTAAAGGTTGCTGCCATTGCTCATTGTGGTTATCAGAAGCTCTTTCCAAATCCTCGTGTACCCAACAGTCCTCAGACACTGCAGCTAGAAGCACTGTTTGACTAAACAGTCTGGTCTGAAGAGCCCAACTGATCCAAGTCCAACCTAGCCCCAAGTTCTCTCCATTTCCACATTTCATTACATTCGAGCCACAGTGCTCACAACGTTTCGTGAAATAGAAATACCCTGTGATCTCTTAAAAACCCCAGAAGGTCTTTAAATAACACTTCTGCTCAGAAGATAAGGAATTAGAGTTGCAACTCGGGCAATGGATTAAATAAGCATTGCACAACATATATTGTTAATAACAGGTGGCAAGGAGGAACAACTCGGAGTACTCACTTAATTAAAGTTTCTATTGTCGTGTTTCAGTTAGTGGACCTTCTGGGTTTTTCAAAGATCGCCATTTTATTGTTCAGAAAAATTAGGATTGGCTTAAATGTAATACACGAGGCACAAACGGGTCAAGTCTAGCCCTACCAGAGGACAGGCAATACAGTAAAATAAATGTTTACGTGAGAGATCATTTGCAGTGCATGAATGGATCTCACTACCTAAAGACACTATGTATGAATGGGATGTTTTTTTGTTTTTCATATACATCCCATTTGTGTAACATATTTCCTACATGGTAGACGAAGAATAAAACAAGATTTTGTTTTGTAACTGTTTTGTGATGTGACTGTGTGTGTGTGTGTTTAACAGAAACAGTGGCGGAAGTCACTGCAGGCTCTGTTCAGAGGGCAAAACACTGGAGTCCACTGTTCCCCCCCCCCCCCCCCCCCCCTCAAATGAAATGGTCATTTGAGAAAGTATTTTGACTAGAATTGACTTTATAACTGCTACAGTCATGTAGTCATGTACAGAGATATATTCAAGAAATACTCAAGTACCTCAAAACAGTACTTTGGTGAATGTACTTAGTTACTTTCCATCGCTGCTTGTATAGCTAACATGTAACGGTGTCGCGCGCCACAGAAGCACCCGGCCGACCTTTCAGCGAGCACGAGCGCTCTTGGGTTTTCGTGCACGCGGGATTAGGCTACTCACAGACGGGGCCAGTGAGGACAGGACACCGGGACAACGAAAAAAAATGTCTGCGATGAGTCCATACCGAGAACCCAGGAGCTAACGGCTGCTCGAAACCTCGAGCGTTGGATGTTATGTAAATTTGAAAGTTTTTCTTTCCCTGCGAGGATAAAGCACCGAGAGGGACAAGGTGTCCTCGCGTCACCAGCGCGTATCCCCTCTCCATCCCAGCGCGAGACTAGCGCGACCGGGGGCTAGGAGTTTTAACTTTGTTATTTTTGTTACAAAGGTGGACTTTTCTGAGCCATTATGTTGTGGACAAGGTGGCTCGTCCTGCTGCTCTGCTGGGGGTCCACGAGCGGCGAGCAACAGGCGGATGAGGCGCGCGTGGAGTCCCGCAGACAGCGGTCCCCTCCACCGGTAGAGCCGCTGGATTTTGGGTTTGTACCGGCGGCAATTTATGATACCCACGCTTACTACGAACCAGGGGCCGTGGGGATCCTCTTCCACGTTGTCCACGCGTTTCTCTATGTTATTCAACCGAACTCCTTTCCTAAAGGTGAGATTATCCCTCCTCCCCACTCATGCCCTCCTTCCTTCATCTTCACTCTGCGTCTTATTCCTCGCACACCTGTCAGGGCTTTACCTTTTCCTCTGGATACACAAGTCATTCTGAATGGCACAAATGACCATAACATAACCTAAATGTGGATTATGTGTGTTCCATGGCCGTAACAGGTGTTACACTAATTTATGTGATTCAGAATCTTAGCTTTATTGTGACTGCAAATCATTTAATTCAGCGTTTTTGTGCCACAAGATGCTCAGTAGAAAAATAATGATGTATACACAGTATATAATGGTAGGATATATTAAATTTAAAGATACATAGCTACAAATTCATTAAAAGAAAGTTGATGTGTGTGGACAAAGTGCCAAAAAGTGGGCACTTTGTTTCAAAGCGTGCATGAAAGTGCATTTTTGAAAATACTTATCGGTGCTAATGTTATTACAAGTTTTGGATAGTGTGATAGCAGAGACTATGGTATAAGTCTGTATTCAGTCTTTTACCTAAAGCTATACTCAATTGGTTCTCAACCTGGAGGTTGAGACCCATCCAAGGGGCCCCAATATAAAGCTGGGTGTTTTGTGGGAGTAACACGGTTATTAAAGAGACATGAAAGACAAAACTGTAGATTACTGTAACATTATACCGTATATTTACACATTAGCAGCGTTTTCGACGTGTCATTGTGTGATTAATAACATTAATTATGGCCCTGTTCCATTCAGGTTGACCATGGTCCTATACTGTGGATGCTGCCTCACTGTTACGACTGTGACACACTAAAAAAGAATGGGATCCTAATTGATTTGATTAATTACACCTGCGTTCACGCTGCTATGACAGGCCGAACTGGGTGCTGTGAAAGGGCCTGTCACTGAGAAGGAAAACGTAACTTTTTGTGCATAAACCTGCCAAGCCATGACATGTGCTGAGGGGTCACGAGTCATAAAGGTTGGAAACCACTCTCCTCTAGCATCACAGACTCTCTGACTGACCTTGTTTTACGTCATAAACTAAACAACAAAGTCCAAAAAACACTGAAAAACCTCAAAGAGACGGCTGTTGCAGGGCTTATTTGCACACTGCAAATATCAACGTATGACTTCCCAAAAACTCTCCTTATTAAGATGATACTGAATCAAAAGAGCACGTGCACGGAGGGACTGCATGCATGATGATATATGGCTTGTAGAGCTCATAAATGAGCAGATTAATGAGATCAATAGCTATCATATAGCTTATGAATGATCCTCTCATGGGGCCCATGTTTGAACATTATTGAGGTGACATCAGGTCTGTCACTTGATCAATACTTACATCGTGAATGTCACGCTCTCTGGTGTAGAAAACCAAATCCAGCAATGGATCGAGCCATAATCAACCCAAAGCGGTTTGTTTGGGTTCTGTATGCGCAGCTATGAGTGGTCACGTTGGAGGATGACATAGTGCAATAGGGTTGAAGGTTTTAAGTTGCTGCCATTTTGGTGTCCAGGGTTAGCGCTGCTGGCTAGGTAATCAATTAGCAGATCAGCGATTAGAGGAGGCTTTCTCAGTCACCTGCATCACCGCGTAACACCTTAATCCACTGGACCATATGCTGCCACTGTCGGGGACTTTCCACTATGAATTACTGTCATACACACACACAGGTAGAGACCACCTGGACCTCATGTCACACACTCACACGTATCATATTTACGCAAAAAACACAACACACGTACCTCGAGGTTCACTATTTGAGGGAAAATACAGCACAAGCACGTTCTTTAGAAAACCGTTCGTCTGTGAATCCAAAAACTTTGAAAGGATTGTTATGAATAGCATTTATGTTACTCGAACTGCCTGAACATGTTTGCTAAAACAGATGAAAAAGTTTTAAGCAAAAGCTTGATTTAGTATGTTATCATACAGTGTACAGCCAAAACTAAATAAAGTATTTGCTTGAGTTTTAGCTCTTAATTTGACATTCATCACCATGCGAATCTTTACAACAAATTGTATACGGAGCATACTTTTACGAGTATTGGTAGACAGATGTTTAACTGTATATATATAGCATGATTTTTATTTAATAAATAAATTGTCTTTATGAAATAACCACGTGGTGAAGGCTATTTTTGAATACTCTGTGTGAATTAAATACTTGACAAATGAAAAGTACTTTGAGTACTTTCTCATTTAGTTCAGACCTTTAGTGCAAAAAGTGAAATTATAGAGAAAAAAAAGAATCAATATTTCCAATTATACACTGACTATGTTTACATGCATGCACACAAATACAGAGTAATCACATGAAGACAATATTTAGATTTCACAGCAAGCAGCATTCTAATCAATATAGATTTTCTGAGAAATTTGAGTGAGAAAGTGATTATTGTTATCAACATAATTGTGTATCAATATATCTTAATATATGATTTAATCACGATACGATTCAATTAAAAGATGATAAATGATCATACTGCATTCATGTCCGGCCTTATTTCCTGATTCATGTTCAAACTGCTGACACTGAGTTGTCTGAAGATTGGATTGTCCGTGGTTGAGCAATCGCACAATGATTCTGTGGCAACATCTCCACAAATCCCTCTTTTATTATTAATGTCATTGATGTTTCAGGTTCATCGTTGGTTCCTGACCCGCTCATCCCTCTTTATAAATCTGTGTGACGGTTGTTTTTATGATGAAGAAGCATTTTGGACTCATTGACTGTGTAAGGGGGCCGTGTCTTATCCCTCTGATACACACAGGGCAGATTAGAGGATTAGCATCCACAGGGCTAATGCTAACACTGCACAGCCAACACAGCTACAGATGGCATTGTCACACACACACACACACACACACATGTTTAAGCACGTACGGGCATGCGCACATGCACACACATACTGAAAGTGGGTCATAGTCCTGGTATTTGTCTGTTTGCCTTAATTACTGGGACTGATCAGGAGGCAAATGTCTGAAATCAGATCACAAACCCAAATGAGTCGTCTGATCAGGATGTGCAAGGAAAGGGAGGAATTACTGCCTCCGAAAAGTCAAGTTTATCATGTTTAGATGCTTTAAATCTGCATCTGCATCCGACATTGCAGCTACCGTTCATCTTCTAAAGCTATTTCAAGCTTTCAACGTGTTGTTCTCGATGGGAGACTGGAAAGCTTGTACTTTAGGTGTCTCTTAGACCTGAAACAAGAGACACATCGATTCATTGATAAGTCAATCCACAAAAAAATCAATTAATTGTTATTTAAAGCTCATGAACCAAGGAGACACTGCTAGTTAATGCTGCAGTTTGCAGGCGTAATACCAAAATAATGTCTTTCTCCGTGCTATTTTCCATTTTCCAACCATTGACTGTACTCTGAAACTTGCATTACTCCAGTGGCGTAACTGCGATCTAACTTGCTTCCCCTGCGTTCACACCTTCCAGTAATCTCTCAGCGCGTCCCATGGTAGGGGATTGTGGAATTCTATATTTACACATTCCAGTAAGAAGGTAACTAACTAGCATCAGTGTTTGATGTTTCGCTGTTGACATATTTAGCCTTACAGTGGCCTGTATGAACCGGTGTGTGTGTGTGTTCTGTTGTGGATCCAATGTTTGCTTCACCTTGTTTAACTCTAGTAAACAACAAGAGCTTCACAACAGATGCCGAAAACATGTAAATGAAAAAAAACATATATGCATGCGTTGGTGCGAAATCGGTTCCTCGTCTTGCAGCAGACACATGGTGGGCAGTGGTGGGTTCATTCTTTCAGGTTCTTTATCCGCCCTCTTCCTTTCGTTTGCAGTAACTACCTCTTATATTGGGTCACTGAACTAAGCTGTCTAAGCTTAACTGCCCCTGGTGGCTAATGCTAACTAAGTACCTGATCAACAACAGGTGGCATCGACATGACTCATATGTGCTCATATGCTTCATCTGCAGAGGTGAAGGAGGGAGATGTCTTCACCCCGTCATGACAGTCTGAGGCTTCCAGGTGAACCACTTTTATAAAACAGCTCTGAGAAAAGTGAGACAGCCAGAGGAAGATGGTGCTGAGAGGATTATCCATGTGGTCACAAAAGATATCCCAAAGCTCAGCTCCTTTTACTCACCAAGGCTTATTCTGAGACAGTTTTACTGTTAAAGCACATTATTATAATGGGAACGTTTCACTTCACTGTTCACTATTTTCTGACATTTTAATGACAAAAAGATTCAAGTTACAAGATACAAGTATCACGAAATTGTACTCAAGTGTGTGTGTGTGTGTGTGTGTGTGTGTGTGTGTGTGTGTGTGTGTGTGTGTGTGTGTGTGTGTGTGTGTGTGTGTGTGTGTGTGTGTGTGTGTGTGTGTGTGTGTGTGTGTGCGTGTGTGTGTGCGTGTGTGTGGGAGGAATCAGTGTTCCCTTGCAGAGTAACAGTGTGGGTGAGTCCCTCACCATCCAGGTAGGCTTAGCGATGCCTGACCCACATAAATACACAGACAGCTGGACCGGACTGCAGTCCTCACTGCAAACTACACAGTTCAAACAGATTCTGCAAAAACACACAGCTGTTAGATATATGAGGAAATATATTCGCAATACTTTTCCTCGGAAATTAAAATATGAATCCTCATAATCTCTGTTGTCTGCTCATGAACAGATAAATGGATTTTTCACTCCAGTGAAGCTTCTCAAACGTTACACAGGAAGTGTTTTTGATTGTGTGTGATAGTGGCAGATGAGTCGTACACCGCCCGTAAAACACTGTTGTGCAAGTGATTATAATTACATTTCTGCAGATTGAAAGACTTACGTGTCGACCTTTCTGTTCTATTTGTTTTTTTCAGATCTGATTGTTAAAGTCATTCAACAAAACATGGGAGGAATCAAAATAGAAGAATGGAGAAAGGTGTGTTTGATTTAAGCGATAATGGAGATGAACTCAATCATGAGGTTAAGCAGTGTTTGGATATTTGATTGATAAATGTAATTCTTGATTTGATACTTGTGAAAGATTTTGTTCTTGCAAATTCTAAACGATGCACCGTGCAAGTATAGAAATTGAATTTGACTCTTTTTTCATCTTTTTTTCTACCTTGACTCATGATGTCACCTTCAATTCCCTCTTTAGAAATTGGAGTTTTGCTGCCTCTTAAACTCTTGGCTGTCACACTGACCTTGTTTTGTTTGTCTTTCTTTCCCTCTTGCTACGGCTTGTGTGTGATTTTGTGTTTGTGTGTGTGTGTGTGTGTGTGTGTGTGTGTGTGTGTGTTTGTTTGTCTGCACGTATGGGGTCACAGCCAGAAAATGTGGTCCTGTTACTACAGGTAAACTCCTCATAACATTGTGTTCCCATAATACACACTACAATGTCATAAAAATGATTCAGTGAGGGAGAACGGTGATTGTATCAATCTCCTCCTGCTGCAGATGATCCACTACGAAGTCGGATTCCTCATATGTGCGACCATCGGTGTCACCTTTTTGATCCTCACCCCCATCATCGGCATGTGTTTCTGTGTGTGTCGATGCTGTGAGAACTGCGGAGGGGAGATGCACCAGAGACAGAGAAAGAACATCGACTGCCAGAGAGGTTTCTACAGCGCGTCGCTCATCGCCACCTCCATCTTCATTGTGTGAGTCGCTCCTTTCAGCCTTTATCATATCATCTTGTTTATCAACACTATGAGGATTATTCTTCTCTTTTCATGAGACAGATTAAGGTATTAGTGTCCTCACTGTGTGCATTCTGGGTTTTTAGATTATGATGAGTTGTTGGAAAGTGGATTTTGGATATACTGAGCTGGGTACTGGTAAAAGTATTTAAACATTAGACCTCGACTTGCATGTATTTTCAACAAAAAGGGAAGCATGTCTTGCTAAACTTGAAGTCGCTACAATGAGCTTCATAAAAATGAACTGACATTTCTCATTACTCGGTGATACCAGATCAAAAGTAATAATAATTTCATTGTGAAATTATTGACACAAACACAAATTGTGCAAAAACTCCTTTTGGTTGCACAGTTTTTGCATGCTCGTGTGTATTTGTACATGGATTCTCAAAAGAGTTCTCCACCGATTTAGCGTTGAACTCGTGTAATGTAGCTTCGAGCAGAGATGACAAGCGGGCTAACAACCCCAGTGACATCACTCGAGGCAGTTTATCCGATTTTGAGCTCCCTTTGAAGCCACAAAAGGCTTTACACAACTTCTCTTTCTCACACATATGCAGTGTCATGTTAAATATGTATTAGCATCATGGAAAGTTTTTAAAGAACATAGTGTGAGTAAATGAAATCCCTTCAAAAGAAGAAGAATCAGCTCAGCACCGCGTCAGGCTTCATCACTCTTTGTTGTTTTCTAAAGAGTGAATTATCACAGCATTATCCGTCCTTTCTTAATTTATCACAGTAAGTTTGCTTCAGTATATTACAACATACCTCGTAACGTTAATAAACTTGAGATCAGTCAATATCCATTTTAATCAATTTTCCTTGTTAAATGTTTACTGACCATGAAGGAGATGGATTGTAGAGAAAGAGTGGCCAATGCGCCACAAAATGATTCTAAGCTTGCAGGAGATTGAGATGTGTATTTTCAAAAATAGGCTAAAATATGTTTATTTATAGCTGTACATCATGTAGATCTTTCCCAAATAGTTTCATTGCAACAGTCAGGACAAAGAAAGTCTTAAAATATTTTTGATTAAACGTCTGAGCTGTTTATAATGACCCCTCTACCTGATTACCCTCCATTCATGTGATAAGTTCTGAAAGGATAAGCAGAGAAAGAGAGACTTGCATCTTTTTAAAATCCACATTTCAGATTGAGACGTAGAATAGAAATAGAGAAATGTGTCTTTGCAGGTCGGTCACATCTCTCTGAATTCTCCAACAGTGACTTTTGAAGCCCATGGAGCAGAACTACACCTTAATGTAGCCATGCTGCCCTCTGCTGGTCAGTACTGCTCACTGTCTTTACTTTACTGATCCTGTGTGTGTGTGTGTGTGTGCTTGTGTTTCAGTCTGGGAGTGCTCATTGCCTATGCTGCCAACCATAATGTCAGCACACAGATTAAGAGCACGCGGCAGCTCATCAACACCAACATGAGAGACCTGAAGACGTTTGCTAACAACACACCTGCTGTATGCCCACTCTCTCTCACACACACACACACACACACACACACACACACACACACATGCACACACATGCATTCCCATTTAAAAGACACTTACACAATAATTCATGTTTGAATGCGTAATGTGTGTCTTCTGTTGCAGCAAATTGATTACCTGACAGCCCAGTACACCACAGCAAAGAACAAAGTCCTATCAGACCTGGACAGTAAGTTGAATTCAGACTGTTTACGTTCTTTATTTGTTGAATGTCCCTCGCGTTGTTTGCCTGTGTCTCCCCGTGTTTACCTACAGTAGCAATGTATAACTGTCGTGTTGTCATAAAACCGTCTGATCTTCCCGTGTTTCCGGACAGACATTGGACCTTTGCTGGGTGGGAGGATCCACAGTCAGCTGGAGAAAGAGGCGGTTCCCTCACTGGACACTGCGCTGCGTATGGCAGGAGGTAACACACACACACACACACACACACACTCTGTATGAGCTTTTCATACGACCACCTGTTCACTTCAAGCAGTGGAGACGTAGTATCACGATGCTGCTGCTGCTGCAACATCTAATTGTTGATATTGATTTTGAAATTCAAGGATAAATCTCTTCAGCCAAGAAGTATTTTTGTTCGAACGTAAAAGTCTCTTTATGTTTTCTGTTATTTAAAATGCTCAGAAACCTCTGAACACGTCAAACAAAACTGCAAATTAATACACTTTTATCATGTTGAATGTTACTTTGAACTGAAATTGTAAAGTATTCCTTATTTGCTGAACTTAAAATGAAATTGCGACCCCATTGCAACATATATCTATCTGTAGATATATTATCTTTGTGAATTGTCCGCACACTTTTTGTGTGATGCTACATGATTTGTTTTTATGTGCAGTTTCCTCTCATGTGGTTTCATTACTACAGAATCCCATTGTGTCTTTTAAGGGCACGTCCTCACCGTGTTTTACTTTCCATTTTTCCTCTTTGACTTCCTTTTATCTAAAGCAAAAGTTGAGAATGCCATCAAAGGTAATCAGAGCTGATCTGCACCACTGCTGTGCCCTGTAAAACGTCTCCCGTCGTGTTTTTTGTGGTGTCGTGGTATTTTGGTTATTGCTGTAATTTGGGTAGTTCTGTGGTGGTTGCGTGGATTGTGAATGTGTGTTAAAATAAAATGTATGACGCTCACCAGTTTGACAACACAAAATAACACACCGTTGTGGATTATTTTACTGGAAGTGTAGTGCCAACCTTTGATTCAATTGCACTCTTCCTCTCTCTCTCCCCTGTAGCCATGCAGGAGACCAAAGAGGCCCTCGAGAACGTCAAGTCCTCCCTGGAGGTTCTCCAGGAGGGGACGGGGATGCTTCAGGCCAGTCTGTCGGGGGAGCGTGCCTCTCTGTCCAACACCTTGTCAGACCCTGCCTGCACTAATGGAGCTGTGTCTCACACCTGTAACACCATCCGCTCCACGCTGTCGCAGCTGGGAATCAACGCTGACTTCGCCACGGTACTGGGGAATTATCTGACACATGAGATTAGAATGAAAACCTTCAAATAAATGGGGAAAAAAACATTTCAGTTGCCATATTTACGAATCTTCACTCATTTTCTCTTTGTGTCTGTCAGCTGCCAGACGTCACTCGTGCCTTGGAAAATGTCAATACAGTCCTGAAGACGGACCTCAGCAACATTGTACAAAAGGTTAGCTTCTGTCTCCAGCTTCTCAGCATCCTCCTGCTCATATTCTTTTTCATATTCTTACGAAATACACCCTAGAAATGTATATATATGTTTCTTAATCATCCTTTCTCTCTTCCTTTCCACCTCCAGGGTTACTCATCCTTTAATGATACACCAAATCTGGTTAAAGAACAAACTAAAAACATTGTCTCAGGTAAAGAAGTGTGTATGTATGTATATATATATATATACCGGTATATATGAATGTACACTGTACTGTATGTACGTTTATTTAGTTTGCCGAACAAATACAGTGTTTTCCCTTCTTTACAAATGAAATGAGATAAAGTCTGATTGTAGTATTTCACTTTGTATTTTTTCTCCTCTCGCCTTCACCTTGTGAATGATGAAACCACAGCTCTTCCTCGTAAGTCCTTCTTTGTCCCTTTCCACTTTCTGTGAGACACCTTTTCTCAATGTTGTCACCTTTGTACTGACAGGCCTTCTAATTGATGTTGTCTGTTTGTGTGTATAGGAGTAAAAGTTATGCTGGATAAGATTGGCATAGAGATCAACAGCTTCTCAAAGATGTTCCCAGTGGAACCTTCTCTGGTCAATTTCACCATTTTCCTCAGCGATGGGCAGAAAAAGATAGAGTCCTATTACCCACAGATTGACCAAATGGACTTCTACAGGTTTGTGCATGTGTGTTTGTCTGTGTACTTGTATCAATCAGGTTGTGGGGACACAAACCTGTCACATTATGGGGACAAACTTCCCATCTGGGGAAGAATTTGTCCTCCTTCAATGTTACGGTTGGTCTTTGAGGTCATTGCCCCACCTCCTCTATTGTAATTGGACGGCTGGGTGCGATGACAATGTGACGAGCGCAGTGTTTTACCCAAAGTTGAACATTTTTCAATTCTCTGCAACCAGAAAAAAAACGAACTGCTGGCGTTTGTAGCGTAGTGTTAATGAATGGCGTTTCCATTGTAAAGAATTTAAAAAAGAAAAACGTGGACATAGCGGTGTGGTGGTTTGGCTTGTCAATAGCATATTGCAATCCATATCCATATCCAATATATGAGCTAATACCTCCAAAACTAAACAACTCACACCAAAACAGTCTGGATTGATAAATAGCACTACTGGTAAGAGGAAAAATATGAAGTCAGAATTATGACAAGGTTATGGTGAGGGTAAATTCATGTTAATCAATGCGGTGTCCTCGCAAACGACAGCACTAAGTGTGTGTCTGCATGTGTCTGTGCGCAGGTGGGTCGGCTGTGTGGCAGTGCTCTGCATGCTCGTCCTGGTCCTGGCCTTCAACTTCCTGGGGCTGCTGTGTGGCACCTGTGGCTACGATAAGCACGCTACACCAACAACACGAGGCTGCCTGTCGAACACCGGCGGCAACCTGCTCATGGCGTATGTTACTAAGACCGATGTTTTATTGCAGTATTACAGCAAACAGTTATTCTTAGCAGATAGCTACTGATGTTTCTGTGTGATTTATGTTTCACACGCTCTGCCTCTGGCTCTTTCAGTGGGGTGGGCTTCTCTTTCATCTTCGTCTGGGTGCTGATGGGCATCGTGACCACCTTGTTTGTTGTTGGTGGCAACATGGAGAAGATGATGTGCGAACCGCTCGCTAACCGACAGCTGTTCAAGGTGTTAAAAACAAACTTCTTTCCCGAATCGTCTTATTTTGACTCTCCCCTCTGCCTTTCTCTGTGTTTAGAAAGCATTTAATCTGAGCGGGATTGTGTTCAATAACGAACAACGCGGTGTGTGTGTGTGTGTGTGTGTGTGTGTGTGTGTGTGTGTGTGTGTGTGTGTGTGTAGATCATAGACACACCATTCCTGGTTCATCCTGCCAAGAAGAACTTCCTTCCAGGGATGCTGTTTGAGAATCCCAACATTGACTTGACTTTGGGAAGCATGTACAGGTAACATGCTAACAGCTAATACTGTACAGTACATCATGTAATTAAAACTCATTGTTTACTGCAATTTACAGTGTGTCTCGTAACTGAAAGTGAAAAGAAAAATGAAACAAGATAAATAAGGTTAATGAGCTGCATATTATGCCTCAAAGTAAAAGAAAAATGAATAATGTTTGTGCCGCAAATTACATTTTCCAATTTTTTATTCTCAAATTTTAGTATTTTGTCTCTGTAGGGACTGCTATGAGAACAACGGTCTGTACCATTCTCTGCAACTGGAGACCATGTTCAACATCAACTCCTTCCTCAACAGAACTGTGGTGAGTGTCAGTTTACTGAGTGGGAAATGCTGATACAAGTCTGTGTTAAAGTCTGTGTGAATGGTAACTTATCCACATGAATATGTGGTTCAAACAGTACAACAGGGATCTGGCCAAAGTGTTTGAGAGTGTGCAGGTCGACCTGCACGACATCACGCTGCTTGAGCAGGCCGGCAGAGACAGCCTCATCAACTTCGCCAACTCTGGAGTTGGAAATATTGACTATGAAGCCTACCTGGCTGAGGTAATCTGTGTGTCTGTGTGTCTCCAGTACCTTTTCTACCATATGGGGACGTTGAGTCAGGTTAAGCCTCCAGGACTTACTTATTCACATTGTGCATCTCCAGACTGAAGGAGGGATTTTAAAACTGTATGATCCTTTGTTTTTTGTTTTAGGTCACTAAGGGAGTCACTCTGGTGGATCTCCTCTCCTTCTCGACTGACCTGGAGTCTCAGGCCGACCAAATGGTGAGTCTCATTATTATCTCACCAACCAATGACAGCAACGGCATGATGCTGCTTTTATTATTCAAATGCCAAAATGATGAAGAAGTGTGACAGCGGTGATGTTTTACACACATACTACACGTGGCTTAGAGTGACTAAGATGAGGTATAATCAGTGTTTATGTTTGTCAGCTGCAGTGATCTGTCACATCTAGTTTAACTTATGATGCTCGAGTGCTTGTGAAAGTATTTGGACCCAGGGAGTTGGCTTTAGAGATTTTAACGTCTATTTAATTCGTTTTTTAATCTTGATTTAATCTTGACATGTTAAAGAAATGTTCTTAAACCAACAAACCCAAATATAGAGTTGGACAGCCTCTCTGGAAAATCATTTCGCTTCATGCTAAGTTGGTCTGAACAAGCTGCCCATTCACCCTGAACACACACATGTATGGCACATGCATCGTACATAGTACAGGAACTATGCCATTTAAAGGCACACGGGACATACCACAGAAGGATTCGTGTGTGCTTGTATTTCTAAAGCAGGAAGGAATAATAAATAATTGAATTAATAGTCATTACCTGATTATCCTCAAGATTTAACTGCAACAAACTGCTGCATCCTCTGCTCTGTGTGTGTGTGTGTGTGTGTGTGTGTGTGTGTGTGTGTGTGTGTGTGTGTGTGTGTGTGTGTGTGTGTGTGTGTGTGTGTGTGTGTGTGTTTACAGCCACGTGGTGCTCTGGAGAACGCACTGAAAGGACACGCCAGCAGTATCAGACAGATTCACAGAGAACATGTGGTTCCCATGGAGCAAGCAATGGTAATCACCTCTCTCATCAAACACATTAAACACTTATTACACTTCATAGATATGCACAAGCAAATACACACAGACCCGCTCCTATGTCCAAACAACACCTTCTACTGACAAAGTAAATAAACATACAGTATACTACTTTATGAGACTCGACTTAGCATTTGTAAAGTTCTCAGTTTTTTTTTTAAGGCTTATGGTAACAGCTGCTAAAGAAAATTTCAGATGATATGCAACAACAGCAATGTACCTTATTTCTCAGTTCTGGCAAACTGTAACAATCAAATTATTAGGATAGATAACGTAAAAATCACATTGAAAGAATGGAAAAAATCAGATCACAAGTTTAAGAACAAACTTAATGGAAGTATAATCTTTTTTTTTGGTAGCCGCTCTCTTTACTTATCTTCTCTCTTCTTCCTTTTTGTTCGGTAAATGGTAACAGAAATATGTCAAAGCGCGGGTAAGCCACTGTTAATTAATATATCGCAACATGACAGTGTTCATGTTGCGTGTTTTGTCATCGGAGTGTTGTTCATGTTGTTGATGTTATGACAGCGGTGACGTGACGTGATGGCATTTTTTTGTGAATGGGTCATTTAGAGACGCAGTTATGGTTTGTTTGGTGACAGTTTGTGTTATTGTCTCCTCACACAGAGTACACTGAGCCAGAGTATCAAGCAGCTGCAGAGGATGTCCAGCGACCTGCCGGTGAGGAAGCAAACGACGATATTACACATCGTTATATTACCATCACATGTTGTAAATAATATATATAATCATTGACTGTATTAGCACACAGGCAATGACGTCTACTTATCAAACCATGCAGAACACGTCCTATTAACTTCTGTATTGTCATCTGAACATAAACAAACTATTCACACTAACTTGCTTAATTGTCTCATAAGTGCAAATGAATCTCGTTCTCTGTCTGTGTCTTTCAGGTCAAGGTTACGAATATCCTGAGTGCCATCGATGCAGCAGAGTACCTCATCACTCACAACGCTTCCCATGTGGTGAAACAGGTATTAAAAAGATAATTACAACAAACTGCATTATATGAGTGATATGTAACTGTGCTCTCGTGGAGACATCTTTATTTATTTCTTGCCACATTTGTTATATATTATATTATATCAGATATTAAACGGTGATATTCATCTAAAAACTTGTTTTCATCAGTTCCTCCACTCCATTATCGCTGATTTAAACCAGATATTTTTAACAACCACACAACAGTGACTTCTTGTATTACAACCCGAGTTTGATTGACCTGAGCAGAAACAGCACGATAAGAACAACTTATTCAATATTTTATCTTACCGTAGGAATCCACACTAACCCTCAACAGACTGCCGTCACACATTGCTGACATGTTTTCCTCTCTGTTCGTTCCTCTCTAGGAAACAAAAGGCTACACACAGAGCTTGGTGGGATACTTCAAACAGTATACAGAATGGGTAAATAACTCGGTGAGTATACCACCAGTTTTCTATGTTGTATCGTATCGACGCCTCCTTTTAAAGTTTACAGGTTGATAATTCACAGGAGAGACTTTGTCAGCAGAAGGGAAGAGTGTAATTGTACGGCGCAAATTGAAACCCACGGTAAAAGTGTTCCGTTAGTGTTGGATTTATACTTGATTATAGTGAGAGAACAGTAAAACTATCAGCAATCGAGCTGCTCTCTTAAGAGTCAACCGGGACCCTGTTAACAGTTAGTTTAAAATGTGTTTTGGGCGGTCGCATCACAAGTGGACAGCGCTAAATACAAGTGTAAATGACCACCAAGGCACATTGTGATCTGACAGAGTTCTCACAGTTCCTTAAAAAGTCGTAAAGGCCATAAGTGGCATACAAATGTTTTCAAAAGTCTTAACAATGCTAAGACATGGGAAGTAAGATTTCATGAATCTTGTGACACAATGACACCAGTCATACAAGTCAAATAAGGGAAAAGTCTTAAATCCAAGTCACCCTGTCTGATTACTGAAGGCACTCATCGATGTGGTCCGGGACCCTTTTGACAACATACCTTTTGTAAGCTGCGTTCTAAATCGCATACTTTTTCTTTTTACTTTAAGTAAGTACAGCAGCTGCCCTTACAAAGGGCGTTCTGTTGCATGTAGTATGCATTCAATTGGGACACACTACTTCCACATAACATGGCACCTTGAATTGTGACCCTCTTGCTCATATACCTGCTGCACAGAGGATTGTGGGACTGAATAACTAGGAAAAAAATGTGTTTTGCCTGGAACCCAAAATAAATAGACCCAGTCTGTATGGTTTTGATTCCTAGACTAGCCAGGGAAGTGGATTGCTGCCTCCCGTCATTGGTTTTAGCAAACGGAAATGATGCACGTCTTTAATTGCGTATAGAGTGGAGAAGCATCTGGAGACGCATGCAAATGCCAGGTGTGAACCGACGTATGTAGAGCTGTCCACGTGTGATCGGATCACCCAAGACGCATGTTAATGTCAAGTGGAAACAGGGCTCGGATGTTCAGTAAATCACGGGAGCTTTAGAAGTTCTCTGATTGTAACCAGATTATTTAAACAGTCCAAGAAGCCACTTTGATTTAAATGTAACGTCTATAATAAGAAGCTTGAGGAGAGATCATCTTCCATGCTTATGGTTTTACGTTTGACGTCATTCATGCATACGCTGTAATCGATACTTTGGGTTTTCTGGTGTATTTTTCCCCTACAGTTGACTTCAGAGGTGGCCCAGTGCAAACCCATCAGTAACATTGTGGACAGCATGGAGATAGTCGCGTGCAGCTTCGTCGTCGACTCAGTGGTAAGGCACCAGAACACTGCGGTTATCTGTGTGTGTGTGTGTGTGTGTGCACTGATTCATTGCACAGCTGTATGTACAGTACATGTTCCTACACATGTATTTGGATTTCAACTAGAAACATAAACGACTCTTTGACGGTTTGAGGGAGCTCTGGGTTTTTGGGAGTGATGAAGACTGTGGAGCCATTCGGGCCTCACGTACGGGAACAGTTTTTTTCTCGGGTCTCCGACACACTCGCTCACACACACTGAGATGAGATAGGGTCTGTTTTGAGGCAGGAGGGGAGTAACATACACATAGATTCCTCTCTGTTTTCACTCCTGCCCCGAGGAGTTGTAAAGTTTTTTATTTCCATATCAGCTACATATCGTGTGTGTATGTGAGAGTTAAATGAGAGCTCAAACAAGTCACAGACTGTGGTCAATATAAATATAAAGATTTGTTTTATACATCAGCGCTCCAGCAGTACCTGGAGCCTCTGTATGTGCTGCATGTGTGTACGAGTTTATATTTATATGTTCTGTCCTATTTGTGCCTGGTGACGTGTACATTTCTTGTGCATCCATGTGCCTTTGTGTGAAATCCGTAGGGCTTCAACTAACGGCTATCAATTCATCTTTTTAAGTCTATAAAATTGTGAATAGTGCCAAATGAGTCCTTAGGAAAATCTGTATATTGCTTTGTTTTTGTAACCAACACTAAACCACAATAAAAAATATACAACACTTACATTTGAATACTGTACAATTACCACTTTGTAGTATAGTACTTTCTTACTGCACCACTATTATTTGAGTATTATAGGCACTCTACTAGTTACTTCACTGATTTAGCATTAAAAAAAACACGCATTGAGGAAGTAAAACTACTCAAAATACTACTATGTGTTATTTCTATGATTGCTTTCACTTTCTACTGACTACTATGAAGGATCTGAAAACATCTTCCACCACTTAAGTGATGAATCAATTCATCGACTAATCTTTGAAACATATTAAAGTTGAATTGAGTGCGACAGGAATGAATCAAAGGTTGACTGGAGAAAGATGACTTGTCAACGTGTTTTTCAGAACACATTCTGGTTTGGACTGGGATGCTGCTGTATCTTCCTGATTCCCAGTATCATCTTCTCCATCAAACTGGCCAAGTATTACAGGAGGATGGACACAGAGGACGTCTTTGAAGAGTGAGTCCAAACACACGCTCACATTTTGTACACACAGCCACAGACAGAAATTATGCTAGTTTTGCTCGTAGTCTGAATCTTCTCTGTAGATTAAAAAATAATGAATTAATCCTCTTCTTTCCTTCTCTTTGTCGTTATTGCTTTGATTCTCCTCATATTTTCTCCTCGTGTTATTTCCGCTCTCTCTACAGGACCTCTTACCCGTGGCTTGTTTCTCTTTGATGTTTGTCTGCTATTCACACGTCTTTTTGCCCTCTTCCACGTCCCCATTGCCTGTTTGGTATGGGATACTTCGATTTTTGGATCCCTTCACATCTTTCTTGCACCTTTTTGTTTATCGCAAATCTGACATTACAAGCATGGTCTTCCTCTCTTTGCATGGATCTTCATCTCATCATCTTCTGCTGCGTCTTCCTCCTCTTTTTCGACTTTAATACCGAGGATCACTCCATCCTTGTTGCTTTCAGCGGAGTCTTCCCATTCTCTTTCTCACCTGTCCAACCTCGCGCTTGTGTTGCAGTATGGGTAATACAGGTAATCATGGTGAACAAGTGTGCGATATCCACGGAGACCTCGCTGTGGTCAGGTACGAGCAGTGCCTCTGCTTGCATGCATGCCGCGGTGTTGATTGGCGGAGGGATATTTTGGAGAGTCTGCAGACATTTGCTACATTTCTCAACAGACTTTGACTTTTTAAAGAATTCCCCATGTGTGTATATATATATATATATATATATATATATACGTGTGTGTGTGTGTGTGTGTGTGTGTGTAGCTCTCCCTATTGTGATACCCTGACCCGGTTCCCTCGGGCCTCTGCTCCACCGAGCTACGCCGACTGGTGACCCAAAAGGAACTCGTCGATGAGGTACTGATGTGAAGTTATGTCAGGTATAACTTTGCACTAACCCTCATCTAACAACGTTAACAAACAACTAAAACCATCTGAGAATCACCAGCCATTTAATCATCATCAGTCTGATTTCACCCAGGAGATTTCTTTTCAATTTTTTCTTGTTTTCTTCATCCTTCATCCATCACCGTTGTCTCTTTCAAGCGACGATGTACATTCAAATGCCGGGACTCAAGAAGAAAAAGTTCCTCGTGATGGAGTTAAGAGGAAGACACCCTATTACTCTGGAGTCTAGACACTGTCTCCAAATTGTGTGTAGTTATGACCAACTGAGAAAAAAGTCTCCTTCTAATGTGATTTTATTTTGACTTTTCTGAAACTAAGTCGATTTTCATTTTCTCTTTTTCCACAGTGGACAAGAGAACTGGAACTGATATTTCCCTCGTGGTAAGTGTCACTCCTCTCTTCAGGAATAATAAAAAAGAAAACACACTGTTTGACAACTAACTTGGCTTCTCGCTTTTCTAGGATCTCTGAACTTTCCAGCTTTCCCATTCAGCTCTTGGAACACTTTCAAGGACCAAAGGGAAGAACAACAACAATCAGGAACTGTGTGGTGAGGGAGTCCCACTCCCCGTTACCCCTTCAAGCCATTTGGCAAGGACCCCAAATGCCAGCCAACTATAATTTATCAAGTATTTTCTCATGCACGCTCATCACGAGCATCAGCAGTCCTCCTAGTGTGTCATACTGTACATCATCAACTCTAATAGCAATATTCCCGCAATAGCTACTTTTACCTGTAGAGAATACAGTTGTTTGTACTTCAGTTATCAGTTTCTAACATGGTGACACATATGTACATTTTTTACGCTTTCAAAACTTTTGAAAGTTTTATATATTTTTTTGTTAATGTTTGTTTTATAGCACATAAGTAGGATTTTTTTTAGAAAT
This sequence comes from Melanostigma gelatinosum, assembly GCF_949748355.1. NCBI lineage: Eukaryota > Metazoa > Chordata > Actinopteri > Perciformes > Zoarcidae > Melanostigma > Melanostigma gelatinosum. The sequence continues at coordinate 20,696,899 of NC_136644.1, read as the reverse complement.
AGTTTTTTTTTTCTTTGTCAATATTTGTAGATCGCATCATTTTTGGCTCAACAGGTTGGATCGACCAGGAAATTAGGAAATAGTCTGACATTTTGGGGAAATACTCTTGTTTGCTGAAGATACAACTCTTGTGCCTTTTTGTTGAATACCAGCCTGTTAGCTAAGTTTAGCAGAAAGACAAAAACAAAGTGAAGCAAATCTAATGCCATGCTAGCAATTGTGCTTGGAGCTAAATGCTAACGTCAGCATGTTAACAAGCTCACAATGAACAAACATCTTACCGTAGTTTAGCGTGTTAGCATGCTAACATTATCTCATTATATGGCCCGAACCAATGTAGTAAACAAATTAAAATTTTGACCTGATGATGTCGCTAGACTAGATGAAAAGTCAGGTGATCACCAAAGTTATTAGAATTCATTCCCAGGACACCGTAAATCCATCCCATAGTGGTCTTGATATGTAACTGAAAGCCAAAAATGATAAACAAAATGTCCGGGGATCCACCAAAGTCCTTGAGATTCATCCTCTGGGGACCATAAATGTCTGCAGAAAATGTCATTAAATCAATATTGCCATCCATAGAGCCACTAGCATGGCTGAAAACAACAATTTACAGGAAGTAATGCGCTGGACTATTTCTTAACTGGACTTCTTATCGTCATTTTTATACTTTTTAATTTTATTTTTTATTTTAACAATTAAACAAACAAGATAAATGCTTGTTTATTAGTGAGCGTTAGAGCTGGTGGTTTGTGGTTTTTGTTCCCTTTGGTCTGAGCCACTCCTTTTCTGTTTCCAGGCTTGATGCTAAGCTAACTGTTGATATGCTGTAGCTTTATTGTTAGCATACAGACAATGATCGATCTTTTTAGCTAACGTTCAACAAGTAAACGAAAGAGAAATATTTCCCAAAATGTCAAACTATTTGTTTAAACATTGAAGGCTACCAGCTATTCAACACACACATAAGCTACACACACATACCCTTACAAGGTTTTAAGACAGATGACAAACCAGATATTGTGTCTTAGGCATTTCTCGCCAGACCATTAGTGACAAATAGTGACTTGTACTTGTGAGAGGGTTTTTTTTTCTTCACCGTCCTTTGATTTGAAAAATAAAACTCCCAGAGGCCTCTGTGGTGGCAGACGAACGTACAAAAACGATAACACAGCTGAAGTTTGTGGTGAGGGCGCAAATGTGTGAATAAAAACTTCAGTCTGATAAGTGTCTCCTTTGTTTTTCTTCCATAAACACATGAAGTGGATGGATGTACCACTGTTATATCACCTACTGAGGAAACTCATAAGATGTGTGTGCTTTGTGTCATAAATCACCCAACATCACTTTTTAAGTGTGCTTTGATGTTGTAGATAAACTCTTGGCGGTGGTTGAGATGGCGTGACGCTGCTGCATCCTATCAGAAGAGCACTGCACTAATTTAATTTTGGGAAACATCTGGTTCAGACAACATACACACATACACTTCATATGTTTACTTCACATTCCCTGTGTCTCTTAAAGGGGAACTTTTTCTCTTCCCCAGATTGATGGCTATAAAAACAAAACTTCCTGAATGTACTGAGGGCATGTGTATATTTCTACACACGTGTGACTTTGTACGCAGCAGCAGGCTATAGGCTACACTCTCTTCTTCCTCCGCTGTGTGTCCCAGCCAGCCGGTACATATGGACTATGGCTTTTCAAAGGCAACATCTGTTCCTCTGTTTAGTTTCACAAGTTAAAAGTGAAGATATGGTAAATGGTGATACTGATCTCTGTATTTAATCAGTATTCATACAATACGATCTAGAGTTAGTGGGACTTTCTTTAGCTTAGTCACCATTCTGAGATTTCAGTGTATCATTTTTCGGCTTTGTATTGTATTTTGTTTCTTACCTACCAGCTTGACCGTTCATTTTGTGTTGTTTATTTGTGTGGTCTGTCTACTGTAAACACTCAATTTGCCTCTCGAATTAGAGTTTTAGCTTTTTGTTTCCTTTTGGGAAATAGGCTACTTGATTTGGATTCATGGCCCTGATGAGAACATTGATATCGATGAATATAAATCTACAGCTCAGCATAAAGACTGCAGGGAGGAGGAAACAGCTAGCCACCATAAGCTACACGTCATAGCAGACCAGGTGAGACAGAGGTAGCAAAGCTTCTGAGTGTATTGAATTGAGAAATTCTAAATTATTTATAACTGACCCTTGACTAAGTCCCGCCTTTCAAACTTTTCCGCTTTCATTTGTCGGCTTTAGCTTATATTCTTATCTTTTTAACCTGTTTTTGCTGCTGAATCAGTTTCACATCCTGAATATATCTTTTAAATGCATTTTGTAATATTGTGAAGTGCAGTGAGTGACAGTGGAAACGTAGCTCTGACAGTTGGGGGGCGGGTCTTACTAAGGGTCAATTTTAACAATGGTTTGAAAGAGGAAATTTCTTATTTCAACAGTTCTAGTCTCACTTTAATGTTAAATCATCGTATTAGTGAACTGTCTGACAGTATATCCGCTTGCTCCAACGCTCCAGCTCTCCAAAATCAGTTGATGCAACTTCCTTAACATGTAGCGGGACATAAGTTGTCACCTTTTAAAGCTTTGCGACCTCCACGATAAAGCAATGCGTTGAAACAAAGTTTGGCTGCACAGCAGGAGTTTATAAAGAAGGACAATACAATTCGTTCTGTTCGGAACTTTGTCTCTTCAGATGAACATGATGAGGTTTTTACCATGAGCCCTCAGCAAATAACTTCAGGCTGCACTTTTTACGGGACCTCGTCAGTCCTCTCCTCCCCCTCTCCTTCACATCAATAGTCAAAGAACCTCTTATGTGAGATTATATAATGTCTCGCAACTCTTTTTCACAGCATTTGGCTTCATGTGTGTATACTCCCCCCCCCCTACAAACCTGTTGACCCCTCACCCCTCTTCCTCCTCCCTCAGTTTATGTTCCCCCCCTCCTTCCTTCCATCTCATCCATCACTTTTTAGTTTTGATGCCACACAGGCTGTGGTCGTGTGTGTGTGTGTGTGTGGTGTGAGGGAGAGGGGGGTCAGAGCTGGAGGAGGAGTTTGAGGCCTTCATCTCAGCTGAATAATACCTTCTTTGTGAGCTTCAGCAATATAAAGTCCCGCACAGACGTGTTCAGCCCTTGCACACCTCAACCTTCTGTGAGGATACATACACATCATCCCCATACCCTCGTTCATCCGTCACTGACACACCAAACGCCGCCATGAGATCCATGATGAGAGTGGCGCTGCTATTTCTGGCAGCAGCTGTTTGTGTGTCAAGCGCTCAGACCAACAACAGCAGTAACGACAGGCAGCAGCAGCAACAGCAGCAACGCAGCGTCTGGGATGAGCCCATCAGATTCAGCAGCAAGGCCAAAGACTCCTGCACCATGGTGGTGTCTGGAGCCGGGGACTATACTCGCCTGCGTGTCTCCTGCAAAGGTCCGAGCCAGGGCCAGACTCCAGGACGCTCCTACTACTGCGACTTCCAGGGCAAACCCAACTTGTGCCGCGCCTACAACCTCAACCCTCGCCACTACTTCACCCAGATGATGTGGGACATGAGAAAGCTGAGCCACGCCTGCCAGGGACCCAAAGTCTACCGCCCAGCCATGTGCAAGAAATACCCAGACGAGGCCCAGATTACCTTCCTGGCATCCTGGCCCAAGACATCCAGCACCAAGCCCTCCAAGCCTGTCCAGGAGCCGCGCAAACCTGTTGTGCCAGCCCAGAACAAGCCCGCCAATACTCCTAAAACTGTCAAGCCCCAGCCAGGCAAGGGCCCCCAGACCAAGAAAACTACTCCCAAGCCTGGGAAGACCACTACTCGTCCCACAGAGCAGCCTGAGTCCAAAGCCTCCCGCGTCGCCTCCGACCACTGCTGGAAGAGCTTCCATGGCGTCTGCACCTACTTCATCAGCTGGTTCCAAAACTGAGGCGACGCTGCAGACACAGGTGGGTGAAAAGTGAAGATGAAGAACAGAACAGTCAGAGATGAGGTTTAGTAAGAGGGCGGCTGGAAATGTTAGAATAAAAAGTGAGAGAAAGACAAAAATGCATGGTTGTTGTTGTGCGGATGGATTCAACTGAAAACCACTACAAATCCAAAAAGCATTAGTGGTGGGAGAAATATGTCAAATATGAATCCTAAACCCAGTTTATGGAGCAACTTATCTCAGTGTAGCCTTCATATTCATATCAGAATCTAACTCTATCTCAAATGAATCACAAAAAAACACGAATCTTTGCTTGTTTCAGGCTGGAAACACCAGCGGCAGAACTCTTCTCCACTATCTTCGACCTCCAGGATCTGTGTGGGAGCCTCTGAAGTGATTTTGCACCGTCGTATACGAGCTGAGCCAAAAACACTCAACCTACACTTGTGTACGGTTAGTGGATGACTGCTTGTCCTGCCATGTCGTGTACATGTCATTCTTTTTAAATCTGTAAAACACGCAGCAAGGCAAAAGGGAAAATATGGCAGGCATGTGATTTTTGTTTGTATATGATGTAAAATGTCACATAAATGTTCCAACATGTGAAGGTGAAGAGAATAAAGTCAGAGTGGAGATCTCTTCTTCTTATTCCTCTGTGTTGCTCTGTTTCTTCTGCTGCAAGTTGTCACACTCACTCCTTCAAAAGAAGTCCTTGTTTCTCTTCGTCGCCGGCTGTAACAACATGTCTGCAGCGTGGCCTCTGGAAGTTGTTAACGGACCGACACACAGACTGCAGTAAAGACAACACACAGGCCGTCTGAGTAAAGCTAAACACTTCTTTGTATGAGCTGAGGAATTGGGTCTGAAGAGCTGCCGTGTGCGGGAACAGAGGGGGGTCTGTGTGAGAGGAAACGAGTGTGGCTGCACCACACACACACACACGCTTTCACTCATCACAGTGAGTGGAGCTACTTTTTTTTTTACATGACTTATACCTACTACAATGCGTCAGTCACGACAAACTCCAAACATTTTCTAGTACCTCAGAGGTAAAAGACGCACTCAGATCCTTTGCTGAAGTAAAGATACTCAGTAAATGTCCTGCATCCAACCTCATATCAAGTAAAAGTACAGAAGTATGAGCAGTAAAATGTATCTGAGTATTCAAAAGTAAAAAATACTTAAGCACATAAGCAGCATTTGACTGTTGAATCACTGCAATCTTAAGCAATATGTTGTGTTTTTAAGGTTTATCGTGTTTCTTAATGTCAAATCTCGATCTAAAAGCTATCGGATAAAAGTATTGGAGTAAAGTATTGGAGTTTTTTTTAATTCTCTGAGAAGAAGTGGAGCAGAAGTATAAAGTAGTATGAAAGGGGAAAACTCAAGTAAAGTACACGTACCTCAGAATTGCAATGTAGTACTTGAAGAAATGTAGTTACTTTCCACCACATGTATTTACTGTTATTCAGTCGTGGTGAGGAGGTGCTGGACTTCTAATGACCACAAGATGGTGCTGCTGAGTGCAGAGAGGACACACACACACACACACACACACACACACACACACACACACACACACACACACACACACACACACATAGCTTCCCTACTACTGTTTACAAACACTGAACCTCCACTACTACTGACACAGTGACTCAGTGAGAAACAACTGTAACCCGTGAGATGGTTGGACTTGTGCCCATGTGAGCCTTTATATGTCTTTGTTCCTTCTGTACCTGTAGCAGCTGCGTCATTCCAGGAATGGAACATGATGACCGGGCGTAGTGGATCAGTGGCGTGCTGTAATCGGATATGTAGGTCAGCTTCACAGCATCAAATGCACCAAATGTATTATTGAAAACACAAAGTTATGAATGTATAATTGAGTGTGCAGTTAATCTACATATAGTGGCTTTGTTTTATTGAACCTTGTTTTCTACCACTGTGCTATTTGCATCAATTTACATTCAAGTAGCTTTATTTTTTTGTCCTTACATCCTTCAATAACTTGATTTTCAACCCAAATTCTTGTCTCTTGTCATTTTGTTTGCAAAAATCTTTTGCTTGGCCAATGACATGAAAAAACAAATTCAGATTTCTACGAGAGGGAGGACCCATCTAAGAGCAAAAGGTCCTGTTAGTTTGAAATCTTTAAAAAGGGAGAGACTACTATAGGAAAGTGTCCAAATATATTGTCTTCAACAGAGAAAGTTTAGGTTTCTTAGGATGTGGTTTCATAACTTAACATAATTATAACTGGAGAGAATCAAACACTGGAACCAAAGATGTCTACAGATCGAGTAAGGCAAGTTTATTTGTACAGCACATTTAAACAACAAGGCAATTCAAAGTGCTTCACATAAAATCATGAAAAGCATCAAAACATAAGGCAAAAGAAAGGCTTAGAATAACACGACTATGGTTAGATACAGCGTTTAGACACATCTTCGATAGGCCTTTTTTTCGCTGCATTGATGATTGATTGAACTGGAACTGGAGTCGTCGTTAATGATTAGTCACACCTGTGTTCCAGGTAAGATACGATCTCTTGCACCACGGCTGGCTGCTGCTCTCTCTGTACAGCATCAGTTGTTTAGGCGAGAGTCTCTGTGTGTGTTTTATTGATAGTAACATAACTTCATTAATATATGTAAATCATGGAGAGACAAGCTGAGAAACCGGTTGAAAGTTCACACAGTGTCCCATTAATGACATACAACACTTCTTTACACTTCACTTCACATGCAAATAGACTGTTGTATGTTACACTTCTTACATTTTCTTCTGTTTGTGTGAATCAAAAGTGAAACAATACATTTTTTACAACATTTAACTGTTCATTTTGAGTGTTTATCACGAAATATCTGTACACTTTTACAGGTACCTGTGTCACTTTTCTTGTATTTTGGCTTCCTGGCAGCATTAGACTTTGTGGAATTGACAAAATGATGAGAGAGACGGGCTTATCGCTCAGTTTGTGCTTTAAAAAAAAGGGGAAACATGCATGTGGAGGAAGGACAGTTTAAAAGGTGGTCGACAGAGACAGAAATGAGAGAAAGTCTTCAAGACATCAGCAGTGATTAATGAACGAGAGGCTGCCAACGACAGATGAAGACTTCGTCTGACTTCGTCTGACTTCTGATGGAGTACATGAAGGAGCTCACGAGTTAATGTCAGGAGAACAAAGGAGGAACCAACTGGGGGTTTATGGGGAGAGAGGGAGCTGACATCTGGTGAATCTGTTACTGTTTGATAGATAACAGTAAGACAGAACAGAGGGAGGTAAAAGTAACAATGTGGTCAATGTCCGCGTCAAATGTGTCTAAACAGTGTATTTAACTGTTTGCAATACTGTGTAAGGCCTTGAATTTAACCATTTCTGTTATGTTAAAGGGGAAATTTGCCGTCTTCTATGTGACTGTCCAATGAGAGTTAATAGTAATTCGAGTCAATTGAAGCTATACATTCCGAAAGCCAAGTAATTCCTGCTCTTGGAGCTTTGCCGGCTGGGCCTAAAAGATGGACCTCTCTCACGGATAATGCAGCCGCAGCCCCGTCCTCTCTCAGCTGCATTTGTTCGTCCGCATTAACTCTGACTCGAATGAATACAGCTCAATATCCAAGTCAGCCAAACCACTGTATCCTCATCCATAACGTCCTCTGCACTCTTTATTTTGGGATGTCACTTTTGCTGTTGGACACGTAAGCTAGTTTGCAATACAAGCGAACAGAACATGGAAGTTCTGTTTTTGTTTTGCTTTTTAACTTTATGTGCAAGATTAAACTTACAAGAAGAACTTCTGTTTTTGAGCGGCACCCAGGCGGCAACCTTTCGGGTCTGAGAAATGTGAAGTGCCTTAAACTTGCATTCTTCTGGTGCGGCATGCACCAAGGCCGACTTGTAGCTTTCTGCTGCGTGGTGTCCTCTGTCTCTCTCCCTGTCTCTCTTCGACTGTACTATCCATTTTAGGCAAAGAGCCCCCAAATGTATCTTAAATTATTATTTTTTTTAACTGCATTCTCTCTACTGGCCATCAGGGGTCGACTGATGTCTCGATTGTTTAAAAGTCTTGTAGAAAATGACCCTAATTCTCACTTGATATGTTACCTCAGTAAACATGAGTTTATGGTCTCAATCTCTAGTTTCAAGTCTTCTTCAACACAGCATGATGTTCATTTAGTAGATTATGTTAATTAAGAGTAAAATGGACTATGTGTCACAGCAGATTTTACAGTAAATGACAGCAAATGACTTTAAGTGAAACAATGTGTCTTACATTTGATTGGTTTGTTTTTAAGAAAGATAATCTTCAATCATTTTTAATTACCACTGTTTGTACTTCATCCTAAATATTGTAGCCTATTGTTACCTCGAGTCTTTTGCTGTGATGACCCAAGTCAAGCCACATGGCCTGAAGTTGAAAGAGAGGATCTCCTTATGGTTGAGTGCAGCAGCGGATTGGTGGAAAGTCTCAGTCGAGCCTCCAAGAATGTGCGTGTGCGTGTTGCGGTTATAACCTTAAAGTTATTTAGAATACATCCACTATGTGCAGAGACTCAATCATCAGCCTGAATGCACAATCTCTTTGATCTCGATCTAAACTCTGTTAATGGCGGGAGTTCAGTTTGGACACGTCAGGTCGGGCCAGAACAAAACACATTCACCTTTCCTTGTTTTTCTCAATCGAGGTGTGTGTGTGTGTGTGTGTGTGTGTGTGTGTGTTGTTGTTGGGCGGGAATGGTGGGCGTGTCGCAGCATTCATGAATAAAAGACATGCACGAGATCTTGGAGAGCCACAGGAAGCAGCTTTACGCACGGCAACCCTCGTAGTTTTCGGTAAGTTGGAGTCGGTGTTTTGACTCTCTTGTATGTTCAGTCTGTGGAGTAGAATAGTGCGGCCTCGTCACCTTCCACAGGTGTCTTTAAAATAACTACAGACTCAGGAGTTAAGTTTGAATTGCTCATTTTCAATGCGTAATAGTTACAAGATTGACGCAAAATCGTTTAATAAAGAAGTTTATTTCCTGTAAATTCAAAATATAATATATTTTTTCATTTTCCTGGATGTCATTAGAGATAATGTTGATTGATATTTTCTATGAACAGCCTTTAACTCATTAAGCACAGTTTTGTGCCCGATGACCTGATTATTTCCATCACTGAGGCACTGAACCTCTTTTTTTAACCTTTCAGATAATAATACATTGTCTGCCAGCAGAGAATATGTTGATGCTGAAGACTTTCGCTCCCTGGTTGCTGTTGGCCTTCCTCGGGCAGCAGGTCTCTCTGTCCTGTGGTGCGCGCAATAAGAACCGAGGAGCGGAACAGACCGGGACCCCAGCCCCCGTCAGAGGGCAGAGGAGCGGGAACAAGCCCGTAGCGAGAGGCCGGGGGAAGTTCTCCATCAAGGACAAGATGCAGTGCACGTGGCGGGCGAAAGACGCAGGGGACACCGTCAGGCTGTCTGTGATATGCGAGGACCGGGAGGCGCGCGTCAAAGGCGGAGTCACCGATCTGAGGTGCGAATACAACGCCAAACCGCAGAGTTGCCCGGGCTACCAGTCCAACAGCAAGGGCTTCTGGAAACAGGTGGCCAGAGCGTTCAGAAGGCTGCAAGACAACGTGTGTAGTGACGACCACGCGCTGGTAAGGATTGGCATGTGCAAGCGCGCGCCTCGGAACGCGCACTTAAAGCTAGACTCCAGCTCCGTCGTCTCCGCTCAGTCCGGAGAACCGGAGACTACCAAGCCGCTGCCGCCTCACTCCATCTCCACCGCTGCGCCTCCGGCCGGGCCGACAGCCTGCACAAGGCGCGCGAACCACCGGGAAACAGCCGAGGAGAACTGCAGCGGCTCGTGGGCCAGTGTGTGCAACTTCTTCCTGTCCATGCTGCAAAGTGACGACTGTTAGCTTCAGATCACAAGAGGATGTGAACATGATCGGACTGAGCGCAGCAGGATTTGTTTTAGGACTCGTTGTGTTAATCAGCGGTTCATTTTGAATCAACAAGAGTCGAGTCAAGAGTCGCGCACAGTGAACTGATTTTATGTTGGCACAAACACCAATATGACATGTTCACAAACTCATGCAGATGTGGATATTATCAGGTATTTTTCGAGTAATTTATCACCTGCAGTGGAAAGTATACATGTTCTATACTTTGTACTTTAAGTACAATGTTGAGGAATTTTCACTTCTGTTCATCTTTTTTTGCTTAAGTCAAATAAATACAACATCCATCACGCAGTTGTTACTTTTCAGATTTTGAATGGCCCTTTAAAACTTTATAAAATATCATTTTATTGTGACAGAGTAAAATCAATTTCAGCTTCACCTTGACCAATTACGCCATTAAAAAAAAGCTGCTCCAACAACAATGCACTAACAATAATGATTACATTTTTGAATACTTGTAGTAAAATGTGCTGATGAATCTGTGTTTTACTTATATTTTGAATGTTTTGTTTTGTCTTTTCAATGCAATCCTCTTCACCACTCCAAGCATCTTTCAGGTGACCATATATGACCACTAAACACAAACATGGAAACCAAACCACGAATCAGTGTTGACCAGTTTTGGATCCTGGATCTTGAGAATATATTTTTTTCTCACTTGTAATCGTGTAATTTTCAACGTGAACACTTCCCGCACCTCTGTTTATCCCACCGAACTGAAGATTGATTACTATAATATAGAGTGGTACATTCTCTGTTCAACTTTATCAAACAACCATGTAAACACCACTGTATTTATGCACCACTAAATAAATATTTTATATTTATACAATGTGTCCTGTTGCCTTGAATAATATGAAACATGTCTTTTAAAGGGGAGAAGCAGAGGGATATGAACGCTGCGTGTGGAAAACATATGCACCATAAAATACACATTTTATCAGTTTTCCTTGTTGAGTCCTAAATATCTTATCGAACAATGACTCCTTTCCAAAAGATACTTGACTTGTTTCCAACATTTTCTAGAATCAAAGTGTCATCTTTCTTAATTTTAGTGTCTTCTTTCAAGAAACCAACAATGAAAAACGAGATGCCGAGTTAAAAAAAATGTCCTAAGGACTCACACCACTGCTGAACACTCCCACATTACGGTATGTCGCCAACCCAAAGCATTGTCTCTTTGACTGGTTCAGTCTGCTCGTTTTGGAAAGAAATAGGTGTTTGAACAGGAGTGTTTCAAGTCCTTGGGGGCAAAAATTCCTTTCACTTTGTCATGTGTCTTAAAGCATCATGGTGAGATAGATTGTACAGGCAGATTCTTTCTTTTTACTTTTACTTTGAGACAATACTTTTCGGGGTTAAGAATAAATCAAATGTGCTTGATAAGATGGAGATTTCCTCAGTGTGAACAACAGAGCGTTCAGAGCAAAACATCCTGTATGACTTTGTGTCACACACTTGGCAGATTAAATGGTGTGCATTATACAATTTACTGCTGACATGCCCTCAGGTTAAAGAAACACACAAGTGGAGTGATTGTACATGGCGTCCAGATAGAAGGCTTGTTCACCATGGTTTCCTGCAGAAGTCTCTAATTACTTCCTCAGTGACAGCAGCCAGCTGCATTAACAGCCATTTGGGGAGATTGTGAGGAAAGACTGCTGTGATCCAGCTGTGTGTGCACATGTGTGTGTGTAATCCCTGAACAAGTGCAACCCCAGATGTGGATTTTATGCTTTCCTGTCAGCTCCTGACTTTCTTCACCTCTGACCTGCTGCTCTTTGTCCCCTCAGACAGACACTTAAAAAAAAAGAGCCAACTGAGAGATTTCCACCTTTTAACGGAAGTCAGCTCTCTTTGATGACACAAAAGGGATTTTGTTTCACCGACTCCATCAGCCAGAGCTCAAGGACACATTCCAGGAAAGAGGAAGTAGTTAGAGGTTAGAGGTCAAGGGTCAAGAAGGAAATGAGGATACCATGCCAAAAGTCTGTGCTATAAGTGTCAGCTGCCTCCTCGTGGCGGTGTATTTCTTTTATGTTTGGGCTCCTGCAGGCTTTGATCAAGAGGAGATCCACCAGCAGGATAAAGTGCTGCAGGATCAGTTAGCCGGAGAGTGGAGGAGCTATATCTATCAATCAGGTGCATGCTGTGTTTTGTTGTTTTTAGGTGGAGAGATACTGACATGTGTGCTGAAACAGGTGATTTATTTCGAAACATTCTTAAATCTAAGGATTTGCCTGTTTCCTCCGTGTGTTTCTGTGTGGTTGTGCCACTGAACTGCTGGTCTCATCCTGCAGTCGTAGCTATGAAAGATAATTCGTAGATATCCCACGGAATTATTTCGTAGGGAAACGAGACAGAAATTGAGGAGTAACTTTTCGTAGGATATCATATACCAACTGTTGTATGAGCAGGATACGTTGCACTGAGCACTTATGCACCAATAACTTTCAAGAGCCAGAGCCACTATGGCTGTTTCATGCTTGTATTAAAGGTGCAGTGTATAGGATTTGGCGGCACCAAGTGGCGAGGTTGCAGATTGCAACCATCTGAAACTTCTCTCGTGTGGCAAGCGCGTAGGAGAACTACCAACCCGATCTCATGAGAAGAAGTGCATCGCATGGCGTTTCCATAAGTCATTATTACTTATTTTCATCATGTTTGTGCTAAAACAAGTATGTAAACTAAGTTAAATACGTGCAGAAACAATGTACCAAGAAAACACGTCTGATATGTCAATAACATAACATAACAACATAACAACAACACGTTGTCTCGCTCACTTCAGATGGTGAGAGCCGGTTGGAATTACGGTGGCAGACGCAAAAAAAACGCGAAAAATGCATCAAAGCGATTTTTTTGTCCATTCTGGGCTACTGTAGAAACATGGCGGCCGGCTCCGTATGTAGATCAGATATAAATGGCTCATTGAAAGACAACAAAATCACTGCGGTTCTTATTTTTCCAGTGATTATACTCTAAAGAAAACACACATATTAACATTATATTCCATTTCCGCCAATAGACCCCCCCCCCCCCCCCCCTCCAATGCTGCACACTGTTCCTTTAAAAGACTGAGGGTGTGAAACAGAGGGACAGTGAGTTTACCTGAAATATAATCTGAAGAAAAACACACATTTTCTCTCTTTCTCTCTAAGGTCTCCAAACATGCCACACAAGCCTTCTGGTTTTAGTGAGCAGTTGAATTGGGTGTTTAAGCGACTCCTGGTTGAACATGTTTGCTCATGATAGAAGGGTGAGTGTAATGTCTGCCTCTATTAGAAGGTGTTTTCAGTGGAATATGCTTTTAGGCAGCGCTGACTCAAGTTTATCAGGATATCATCACCACTGTGTTGGCCGCACCTGCTGATTAAACGTCAGTGATTCCTGCTCTCACCTCAGTTTTCTTTATAGTTTAAACGTAACGTTTTCATGTTCTCCTCATTTTGTCAGTCAACCTTTTGACCTCATTCACATGTCAGTCAACTTGCACATATACATCAGAAAAGTTCAGCGGGCCTGATGTCATTCTTTCTTTTGAAAGAGTTGGCGGTCCAGAGCTTAAGGATGCTTCCTATAAAGCAGAGCTCGAATGTACAAGGAGGGTTAAAAGAGCAGATGTCACAGCTTCATGTGGCGTCATATCATTTGGGTGCAACACATGTGCAGTAACATCTGGTCTGCTGTTGCCGAAAGGCTCGCTAGCCGGCGCAGGATCACAGAGCAAGAGGATGTTTGATTTGTTTCAATGAGGCGAGGGTGTCATAGTCGCCTACTTCATGGGCGAGAACATTGCAAGTTAGACATTCAAAGGAAAAATCAATCTTGCTGAATCAGCTAACATTTACTTTATGATAATATTGACAGAAAAATAAATCATTCCCTCCAAAAAATCGAATCGTCTTGTCCTGCTCCTCAGATGACGATCAATGATGATCTGAGAGCCAAATGAATTGTTCATGATGAAGTACACCGACGTCTTTATCTCTCATTTCCTGTCATCTCTTTACTGTGCACTTTCAAATGAAGGCAAACAAAGTATTACTTATTCACTACCATTTGAGTAGAATTCTTATACTTTTCAAAGCCCCTTCATCGCCCCAAAAAACAACTTTTCACAGGCTGAATAATCCTCATCGTCCCTTTTAAATTGAATTGGTGGAGTTTCCCTCTAATGTCACGTTGTACATTTTTCCTGTCATGTGTAAAACACTACAGACTAGAAGCCCTGTCAAGACAAATACTCTCTATGGTATGCGAGTCCTCTTCCCGCTCATAGCCGTTACGATGGCGGCATGTCTCGTCTTGTTTCTCTTCATCGCGCAGGGCGGTAACGACGTTGCTTTACAAACTGTACAAAGACCCGCGAAAGCGCCATCCTTTGACTCCTCAGCTCAAAGTATTAAAACAACTTGTTTTTCAAAGCCCTTTCAGGTTTCAGACCTTTCAAGCAAAAGCAGACAGGATGTTCTATCTGTTCTTCCATCTAACCTGTTCCCACAGCTACGAAAAAGGGTTTTCCTGATGAATGAAACGGGTGCAAACTTGTTTTATTTGGGGCTTCAGACTGATGGTTTGTTGGGTTTGTTCTTTTTGTTGATGGCGACATTCTTCTTCTGCGCATTTAAGACTTTGATGCCAAAGTAGCCAAATCAATCAGATTTGCTATATATTCCATCAAAAATATACGACGTGGAAGCTTGGCTGGAACAGTTATTCTCCTCCATATTTCTGTTTTTTTTAAATATGTGATCAATTGATTCAAATAAAAATAATCTCTCTGCTGTTACTTTGTTCAGAAACTGGTATATATTCCTGTTAGTTTCATACGATTTTCTACAGTTGAATCATTACATTATTTTCAGAATTGTGGATTCAACCACGTTGGGTGTTTGGGACTCCAGTGTACCTGCTTGCATTTCTAAATTAAATGTTAGACATGTGCCAGGTTGATCCAACCTAATGCCATCCAACTCCCCCTCACATTCTCTTGCATGCTTTGTGTCCCTGCCGTCTATGTTCTCTGTTCAGATGCCACCACTCCCTCCTGCCAATCCCCATCACCTGATGTTCCACACCCACCTGCACACCTTTTTCCACTTCCCTCATCAGCCCCAAAGTATAAACACCGGCCCACTTCCATTCATTCACTGTCTGATTGCCTATTGTGCGTCAACCTGGGAGGGTGTTAGTGTATTGAGGAGATAGCCATGTTCTTTTGGGGGTTTTAGGAGCAGAAAAACTGGAGTGCCTTCAGGAATTTGTATGTTTGGGATTCGTGACAGCTTCCACCACCAGATTACTACCAAATCTACGGATTTGTGGTCACGACTTCATGTCAGGTTGTGGAAGCAGCGGAGAAAATCTCACTCTTTCATTTGGTAGGATTGACAGAAAACCATTCAGTGTGCCCTTCTTATGTCAAAGCAAGATGCAAAGATCAAGTTGGGTGACAAAAACTATATAATAAAATATCAGTAAAAGAAAAGCTTCACTGCACCTTGAAAAACCATGAAGAAACCATTCTTCATGAATATATTCCATCATTAAGTTCAGTTTAATGCTCTGTCTTAACAACATAACTGTTTTTTGTGTGTTTCATGTAGTCTGATGTTACGTCAAACAGTCGCATCATATCTTCAATTGTTGAGTGTCTATGCGGTATGATGACATAATCATGATCCCACTGGCATCAAGGAATTGACCGATACTAAGTAAGTAAACTAAGGGGGAGTTGAGGGAAGGCCCTCAGTCTTATACAACATGTCTAACACTGACATGCTTCACTGCCACAACAATAAATAGCTCTTTTTTCCATATGTCTATACCAGTGTGTCTATGAAATGGCAGAACATGGTGAAGTCACACATTCCTAGGCACCAAAGCGCTGATGAAAATCCTGATATCCTCCAATTGAGAAGCTGAAACTATAGAAAGGTCTGGCCTTTTTTTGGCTTGAAAAATGAATTGAATGATAAATCACCGATGAAGATAATTGCTGATTACATTGATGCAAAGAATCGACTAATTCTTTCAGCTCTTCATCAATGTTAATACACCAGCAGCTGTGTGCAGGGGGATAGCATCAGCTTTCGGCAGACAGCTTTTGCTTCGTTCATTACACATTTTAACGTTAACGGTAGCAGCTCTGAGCTTTCCTGGAAAACAAAACTTCCCGCTGTGAAGTTCCCGGTCAACTTGAACTTGAACTGCAGTTAGTAGTTCAGAGCCTCAGTGGTGAAGAAGAGGAGGGGCTCTGGATGCCAGGAGGGGCTGGAGGGGAAAAAAAACATCAAAACACACAACTCAACGCTCCACTAAGTACTTCAGAGTTGACCTACAAAGCTGACCTGCCCACCCAGAAACACGCAAGGCAGCGAGGTGGGAGGAGTCGGAGGTATTGTTCTTCCTGTGGCTTGAGGTGGCCTGACCCCCACGCGCCTGCTGTTCGGAGCTTGTTATTGGCTGCTTGTTTCTGTGGCAACAATCGAGGGCAACCTCTTCCGTGAAAAGAATAACAGAGGAGTACTGTAACAGGACCTGTGACCGACCCCTCCTTCAACCCACACAGAACAAAGCCTCTTCCCCCGGTGTCATTTCACTGGCAACAGTTAAGGTTACCTGTTAACGCCAGCAGCTGTCGATTCAGTTGACGTAAGTGCAGGTCAACCCAACAAGTTACACTGACGTCAGACAGCCAGATGAAAGATAGAAAGTGTCAGAGAAGAAATACTGACTGACTTCTTTCGGCACAATGAACGCAAGAAGAATGACGCAGAAGCAGCATTCAGTTCGTCTGCAACATAACAAGCTGAATAGAAGGCTGCAGCTCTTTGTTCTTTGAGGGCTTAAAGCTCTCGTTTGTTCTTAATGCCTTCCTGTCTTTTATGAGTGTGTGTGTGTGTGATCGTTCAGATGTTTCCCTTTTTACGCTCTCCATCTCGTATCCATTTGTGTAGGCATCAAGTAGTACACACGCGTGTGTGTGTACTACTTGAGTATTTAAAGGATCACATCATGATTCAATTATAAAACACATGGTTTCCAAGGCACGGGGAGGTTTTTTTTTTGCTATTTGTTTTGTGTTTCAGGCTTTGAGCACAACAAACTAAATTACATTCATCTTTGTTGTAATGAGTGCAGAAATAAATACACCAGAGCTATGGCATGTTTTATATTTATACTCTCAAATAAAAGTCCTGGATTAGACATTTTACAAAAAGTATTATCATTAAAACATATTTATTACAGAATGCTGCCTTTCAGAGAGCTGAACATTTGAATTAATTAAATTATTACTGTTAATGCAGTCATATCAGCAGTATTTTTACTTTGCAGCTGGTCAAATTGGATCAGATTATAATGGGCTTCATATGTTATTGAGAAGTTTAATCTGTAAAGTCTTAATTAGCAAAGTAAGCAACTACTGTTGCTCTCACATAAATGTAATGGAATAAAACAGTGTAACATAATCGTGTAAAAAGAGTATAAAGCTGTACAAATACCTTCAGACTGTACTGCGTAGTACTCAAGTATTTATCGCATCTGTCTTCAACATGGGTGAATTTCTCTCCATTAAGCGGCTCTATCTCCCTCTAGTGGCAATGAGAGGACAGTGCATGTTCAACAGAAATCAAACGGGTACTTGTAAAACATGTACTAGTACATGAGTACAGCAGGACAGGACTGGTACTGAGACAACAACACAGAGGCCCTTGTACTTCATCAGTTGAAATGTTTATTATTACATGTATTGTTTCTGCCATACAAAGTGCAAACAAACCAATTGTAGTCTCATGCTTTCACACTACAAATGAATGATATAATATTAGTCATATTGAAGATGTTAGTCGGCCAAAAGCTGCATTAAGTGTCAG
The DNA here is from genome assembly GCF_949748355.1 of Melanostigma gelatinosum. Classification (NCBI taxonomy): domain Eukaryota; kingdom Metazoa; phylum Chordata; class Actinopteri; order Perciformes; family Zoarcidae; genus Melanostigma; species Melanostigma gelatinosum. Next base: position 20,679,100 of record NC_136644.1, on the reverse strand, counting down.
CTACCTTTCAAAGACAACATTTGGAGTTTTAAAAAACCTGATGGGCCGTCTCTCACGCACAAGAACGTTTCGTTGTTTTGGACTTTGTGTGTTATTTTCTTGTTTCAGTGAGTCGACGGCCCAAAAGAAGGAAAGGCAGACTTAGAGAAGAGGCACTTCAGGTGTGGTTCCCGTTTTATTGCTTGTGGCCCCGGTTACGCATCATCTCCACCACAGAGCAATAGAAGGGCCTTTCGGAAGTCGCCGCCAGTATCTCCCTGTAACAAACACAGAGAAATAAAGAAAACGCTTCATAGGAGTAAAGGAACTTATGTTCAGCAAATGTGTATATGTGCGTGTGGTGCAGTGTGTTTGTTTATTCATGTGTGCGTCAGTGTGTGTGTGTGTGTACCTTGATCATGGAAAACAGAGAGCAGGCAAACAACTTCCTGAACTCAGTTCTGATGTCCATCAAGTCCACCTCACTGCGCGTCACCATCACTCTGATCAGGGTGTTATCATCAGTTCCTGCACCCTGCAACAACAAACACACGATGATGACTGCGTGCCTCACGAATGCATAACGATCATCTGAGAATATATAGCAATAGTTCATGTGCGCCTGGATACAGATGTTCGTTGTTTGACAATTGCCCTACATGTTACCACACTTGGGGGCAGCAGAAACAAGCCGAACACTGACCTATCATCACCTTTTAAGTTGATATGGTGAACATGTTGGCAAACAGTTGCTCATTTAAACATCAAAAGGTTACGAAACAACGTCAGCTGTCAGTTAGAGTTGTGTTTCTGGCCCCCTGGTCAATGTACAGTTGTTTTTAGAGCTTTTTCTCTGCGTATGAACACAATTCTTTGAGAGCGGGGAACCAAAGCGGTAAAGTTACAGACCGGACAGATAAACTACAAGCAGTTATTACCCGACTTCTACTTCTCTATTTCAATTCCCAATTCCACAATGACGACAGCTGTGGATTGCATTTTGCTGGTATTATAATGCGTTATTACAACTACTGTTATCATGGTTAAACATAGCATTGACTACACTTGATCCACTATCTTTGTCGTCTCACCTTCATCGCATAGTACAGAGTCTCAGCAAAGTAGGTTGGAACGCTCCTGGCACACTTCACTTTAAAAGAAAAACAGGACAGACGATTGAGAAGGTGTCGTTACTATTCATTCAAAGTCGCCACCTCAAGAAGCGGGCAACAGAAGCAGCCTGCAGGAGTTTCGTACCGACGGCCAGAAGCAGATCTCTCAGGCCTCCGGATGTTTCCCTCTTGATGCTCTCCTCCATCTCGTATCCAGCCAACTTCATGTAGGCATCGAATACTGAAACGCACAGGTTCAGAATTAGTTTGGATGTTATGTGAAGCTCCCAAGAAGATTTGAGAGGCTCTGTAACTGCAACTGTCAGACGCACCTTTCCTAAGATGTTCTGCACTCCGGTTTCCCAGGATGGTGACAAACGTTTGTTCATCAGTGCCGAACTTCTGCTCTCCAGCCTTGAAGAGGACCTGCGACCACAGAAACACACAGGACAGACTATCAGATAGAGAGACTATCAGTGATACCAATGACAGAAACAGCAACTGAACAAAGTAAAGTAAAGCCTCGTCCGTACTGGGGATGGATCCCGTTCATACAGAAGTTAGTCTAGAGCAGAAATCATTCGGCCAAGGAGCCGCAAGATCTAGAAAATAATTGATTATCCGCACCATACAGAACTGCTTCACAGTGTCTTATCTGTCTGTATTTACCGGTATTATCTCTTTTAAATTAAACCAAGAGTTACTCGCTCCCTCCACAAGGAGGCTTCATAACGTTATTACAGATCAGCTGTGCAAACTGCAACACACACACACACACGTGTTCAAAGCCCAGCATTTAGATCCTATCCTCAAACGCATGTGACAGTCACACCCTCAGACAAGAAAACAAGGACACCATTGATAGTGAAGAGCAGAAATATTTACTGATTAGCGATAAAACAACAGACTCACCTGAGCGTCACTCTCTACGTTTTCCCCCTGGATCCCCTTCTGCCTGTTCGCCTGAGGAGAGACAAAACATGTCTGTTAGAGAGGAGAGGAGACAAGGATAGAGGAGAGGAGACAAGATAAGAAGAGATCAGGATAGAGGAGGGGAGACAAGGAAAGAGGAGAGGAGATCAGGATAGAGGAGGGGAGACAAGATAAGAGGACAGGAGATAAGTACAGAGGAAAGGAGAGAATAGGAGACACGGATTGAGAAAAGGAGAAGAGACGAGAGAAGACAAGGATAGAGAAGTAGAGAGGAAATGAGACAAGGATAGAGCAAAGGAAAGGAGATGAGAGGAGAAAAGGATAGAGAAGAAGAGAGGAAAGGAGAGGAGCTGAGACAAGGAGAGAGCAAAGGAGAGGAGACAAGGACAGAGCAAAGGAGAGGAGACAAGGAAAGAGCAGAGAAGAGGAGATTTACCTGCAGCAGAATAACCAGAAGTCTCTTGAAGTGACCTGAGGTGTCACCAGATATATCTTCCTCCAGGTCGTCATCATACTCTGAGAAACACAAGAAACACACATGTTCAAGTTTTCTTTTAGACCTGATCTTTAAAAAGTTTTAAAAGTTTTACTGTCACACTTTCTTTGTCTATCTTTAGAAAACATCTGCCCATCAGATTCATCTTTGACACATGCATCAAAACACAGAAATATATGAAATATTAACCACTTTCTATGCTTTCCTTTCTGTCTTTGCTCAGCACCTTGTAAACTGTCCCTCCTCCACATGTCCCTTTGTTTAGCACAAACTCAGCTCAGAGTCTCTCGTTAAAGTTAAGCTCCAATAAATAAAACATGCAGTGTGTGTGTGCGCGAGTGTTACCTTTTCTATAAGCAGCGACGATTTCCTTCACCTGCTGAGGTGTTCTGGAGGCGAGGATCTCCACGAGGACCTTCTCGTCGGTCCCTGCGCCCTACAGGTCGAAAGAGGGAAAGCGGTCTGATGAAGCGACAGTTGAGGTTTCCAGCTCCTCAGACTGCGAACGTGCATGTTTCTAACCGTACTCAGAAACTCTCCATCCACAGCACGTAAGAGCCTTTATCTCAGCCGCAGCACTTACCTTGATGGCGTTGCGAAGCGACGACACGTCATAAGCGAGGGGGGCGGACATCAGTCCCACAATCAGGGTCTCAAATTTGCCCCCCAGCTCTCCCTTCAGGTCATCTATCAGATCCTGTCATGAGGATACAACATGTGCTTTAATTAGATAAAATTATGTTCATACCATCACCATGGTTGTATCTCAAAGTATACAGTAGTTTGTTTGAAGGATACAGAGGCCGTTTTTTAAAAGTTGAAGCTCTTGTAATATGTGTGTTGATGTGGTTTAACAGCTGTTAAAGTAGTCCAACCTTTCCAAACAGAGTTTTGTAGGCGGTCTTGATCTGCTGCCTCTGGGCGTTGCTGCGAGCCACTAGCAGCTGCAAGATGGCATCCTCATCGGTCCCTATACGACAACAAGCACCATGGTTACCCAGCCAAGCACGCGCATTACAGAACAACGCATATGCTCAGTCGAGGCGGACTCTTGATCACAATTATTTCACCCACATAATCACAGATTTCAGTCGAGGTCAGTGGATGGGTTTTTTTTTTCCCCTCACAGTGACTCAAGTTGCGTCTCTGCTGTTGTGTTTATGACTCACTGCTGTCAGACAGTACTACAGAAAGGAACTCCCAAAAAAAGGCTCTCTCATTGGTGCGTTGGAGTTGTGCTACTGACTGACACCACGCCTTCGACGTATCAGATGACACAGTGCAGATGTGCATCTTACCCAGCCCCTTCATGGCCTTGTACAGAACCTCAGCATCTGTAGTGGCATTGAAGTTTAGACTGGCTTTGACGCTTCCTTTGCCGGCCTGCAACGTGGAAGAAAAGGACAGAGGAGGATTATTCTGATGTAGGTTTTCCAAAGTTTTAAATCTTTTTTTTTTATTATTTCTTTTTGAAGCACATCGAAATAAGACACTTGTACTGATTTATTGCACCTATATTTTATGTCTAAATACATTCAAATGTTCTTTTAACGGCAACATCTTCTTCTTTGAGTAATAAAAAACAATAAATAACTCCTTCGTTAATGTACCCATTGGCTTCCAACACAAGTTAATCAATCTCTAGATTTATGCTTACAACAGATTTAAGATTACACATCTCAGATTCATAATTATCAATCTTAACATTCACGAGTACATAGTGTACATTCAAAACGCTGTCTCTGGTTTGTTGTGTGCATGCTGTGCGCTCATTAGAGACTGTCAGACGCACGTGATGAACTGAATGACTTCATAGACGTCATAGAATACAGATGTGCACACAAGCTCTCACATCGCCCTCCGTTTCATCAACAGCATGTTCTCCAGAGATTCGAAATGGAATGGATTATCAGGCTAATCATTCCTCTGAATGTGGAAAAAGTGTTTCAGACAGACAGACCGATCGGTACCGAGGACAGGGAGAATGTGATGAGATGGAAAAACATTAACTTTAAGATCGATTTCAGTCATAGAGGCTTCTCTCTGTAATAAAGCTGCACTCATTCCAGGCACTCCCTAAAACTGTTATACATTAACAACAAGATAGCCAAGCGGTGGCTTCTTTTTTCAGGGGGAGGGATGTTTAGAGGGGAAAACCGCGGGAATGTCTCTGGAATTCTGACCCTGAAAATCTGGAGGAAAAAAAAAAAAAAAAAGTTGTAGCACGTCCAAAAACAAGTCGCTGTTAACAACCAGGATTCTGTCTTCTGCTGCAGGAAGGAACGCCAAAATGTCCACGAGCTCTCCTTCCTCATAAACACACTCATCGCCACAAGCGCAACAAAATCGAATCAACATGCAGCCAAACAAAGAGATATTTAGATCAGCAACACAACACATTTCTACTGGAATGTTAGACGCAGTTTTAGCTCCTATAGCGAGTGATACGTTGTGTGGCGCGAGCTCAGACATGACCTGATGTCTGATGGAGGTATGTTGAGCCACCATATGTAAACCCAGGCTGTCACAACTGCTATCTCACTGGTATTTAAAGCACACACAGTGACGACAAACAATCCACAATACATGCAGCCCTGCTTGTATGAAGGGAGGTCATATTGTCAAATAATGCATTTTACTATTAACTGTACAATTACTGTGTACATTGAGCTTGAATATATATATATATATATAAACATAAATATATCAAAGTGGAAAATAATATTTTTAGATTCAAGTGTCCTTAACTTTGACAATTTTCCGGCCGAAACAACTAAATACAAACGGTGATGACGGACTTTTCAGTGAAGTATCTAGAAGTATCCTCGTGTCTAGTCGTTAAACTTTTGACTTGAACAATATTTGCATACTCATAGAATCTGAATTTTTCAACGAAGAAGAAGTCGATTTTTTTTGGGGGTAAAACCATATGAGATACAAGTTATTGGTTTTGGGTGGGGAAGCTAAAGTTCTGGCTGCAGCCCAAAGCCCATTCCTTCCTACTGAAGACTTTAAAAAACTTCACCAACATATATCCGCACTTTGAAAAAGACATACCGGTAATGAGTTCCTATAACCAGCTGGGTGCTGTTGTTTGGAGCACATTTGACTAAAACTGGAGTAAATATTGTATTTCTTGGGCACTTGGGTGTACACAGTATGTGGGACTGACTCATAATAAACTACAGTGCCCATGATCATGTCAGGAATACTCTCTATCGGGCTATTGTTAATGATCAGATCAATATATCGGTGCTTTTGGTCCGTTATGATCAGTCTCATCCTCAAATTGGACACAAGTCTAAGAAACATATGACACATGCAAACTGACTGTGTGAGGAGACGTTGGGTTTATAGCCCCAGACTAAGCTGTCTGCAGAGAGCAGCAGCGTGACATCATCACAGCTGATTATGATCATGTTTTTTATATTTTCATGGTAACGCTCCACCCTGACAGAAGAAAAAGAGTGTCCCCTTTAAGAGAGGAAGGTTGGCTTTAAACTTCAGCCTAGACGTGGAAATGGGTGTATTTAAAACAGAGGGAGGAGGAGAGACCAGAGACCCACCCGGGTGGAATAGAGCCCACATGAGTCATACAATAAACTTCCCAACTTCCCCAAATGGAACCTCTACAAGTATTAACACCCACACACACACACACACACACACACGCACACACACCTAAAACTTGATAAACTGCCATCAGCAAAAGTGTTCATTTGATAACTTCTAGCTTCGTGTGAACTTATTGTTATCTTACATTGTATCAACAGTGAATTCATGTTAACAACCTACTTTTAGATTAAAAATAATCGAAGTATTACGTAATGTTGATAAAAGTGGGTGTTGTCTTAGAGTTCATAGGGTAAAAACATTGTATGCCTCACATATTTGCATAAATAACGGATTTTTGCAAAGACCATTCGAACTGTGTTGTTGTAATCATGACTCACCATTTTGTTGGTTCTTGGTTTCTTGGTTATTTATTCTGCGGAAGAATACGATCTGTTGGAGAGGAAAAACCGTATTTAGCGACTGAATACATACCAAACTCTCTCTCTCTATATAAATAATAAATAAACTTCTCCGGTGAAACTTACCGCTGAGTAGCAGCAGTCAGATGAAGCTCGGAGAGCGGAAAGATACACCCGGCTGAGAGAGAAGAGAGGAAGAGAAGAAGGGCTGACGCCAGAATCCCACTCGAGTAAACTTTCTGGTGCGCGCGCGTGAGTGTGCGCATGTGTGGGCCACACCCCGGTGCACGTGGACTCTGGTACAGGCCCTGCTCCTGAAGCACTGTGGGAAATGTTGTTTCATGTGTCCAGAAGAGAAACAGCTTTTATTTCATTTCGTATGTTTCATAATGGCGGCAGAATAAACAGAGGTTTGATCCTCTCAGATACTATCTGAGAAGTAAGGCTGCAGTACCACCGTGTACAAATACTCTATTACAAGTCATGATTTCAAACTTTAAGTACAAAATGATTTGCATCACAATGTGATGAATGAATTACCTAATGTAAAAGGACTCATCATACAGAGTGGTCCAATGTCTGAATAATATACAGCCTATAATACCACTGGATTATAATGTGTGAGATATGTAAGCATCACTAATGTAGCAGCTGGTAAAGGGTTACATTTGGGCTCTACTTTGTGTGTGGCTTAATAACATTAAGTCCATATTTATTCATCAATTAAGTATTAATAATCTGCCAAGTTACTAGTGACAAATAAATGTAGTAAAGTATAAAGCAACGGAAAATGGAAATACTCAGGTTAGTTACCTCAGAAGTGTACTGAAGCACAGTACCTGAGTAAATGTGCTTCCACCACTGTATTCGATCAACAGAAAGCCTGTGTGTGAGTAACACCTGACAGATGACAAAATGTTACCTGACAGGTTTCCATGTAGATATTATTAATTTGTTGCAACTTCTGCCTCAATGTTAACTTTTAAAGTTTCTAAACATTAAATTCAGAGCATCGTATATTGCCTCTCAATGCATTCACGCTTCAAAAATCATAAAAGTGGTAGTTTTTATTTTTATTCCTGTTTTTATTGTATGTATTGTCAACATTGTGTGGATCAAGGAAGAAATGTACACATTGCAAAATAAAACTCATTCTATATTTGTGTTGTACATGCTACCAAACGGAAGACTTTTTAATATTCAATCATTACTTTTATTCATTTATTTATTTATTAAGTGCACCTTCTGTTTAGTTAAAGCTGTATTGATTTATTTTTTTCCACCTGGGCAGCGAAACAAGCTGAAAACACAATAATGTCATTACAATCTCACGAAGTTAACATGTTAGCAGACAGATGCCTATTAACACATGCAGCAGACACAGAGCAACATTAGCATTCATTTGGAGTCGTTTCTCTGGTTGCCTGACGCTTACAAAGATTGTAAAACTCCCCATAGAAAAAGGGGAAACTGCAAAGTTGAGCCATCATAGTGACACCTTTCACATTACACAGAGTCAATTCAATCCATTGTCAACATTAAACTATTTATTAGTGCAGCTGTAGTTGAGTACACATCAGAGCTAACTATGAGCTGACAGATGGCAGGAAAGTCTGTTTACAATGTGCTCACGCCCACAAGTTAAAGACCATATAAACAGATAGTACACCATAATAATAATACACCACTGTCCTCACTGTCTCTTCGTGAAAATATCCAAGTGACACAGCTGTTTAACAGATTGTACTGAGGGTTTAATTAATAAAGCATGATCATATACACTGAGAAGAAAGAAACTGATCAGTTGCTCAAATGTGTGCTTGTTTCAGTTTTGTCCGTTTCATTTCCTTTGTGTAAGTTGAGGAATAATTACAGTTACTGGACACAAGCAGCATTTCTCAGACACTTTATTATACGGGTATCATACATTTAAGTAATGCATTACTTTAGACGATGATGATTAATGCATAAATGAACGCTGGCTCTATAATTAATTCCTCTCAATTAACAAATTAATGGTAATTCAGTTACTTTATACATTGATTGATTTACGACCAAATTAGCTGGAATCCAGTTACATAAAAAATAATTTCAGACCCATGCATTTCCTCAGCCTCCCTGAAAGCGCATCACATATTCTCACTGAAATATTAAGCTTTTTCTTTTTATATCAAACTGGTTGCAAACTTTTACATGTTGCCGTATGACCCAATGGTATTAATTATTAATATTTATAGATATTTCTTTGAGAATAAGTATTGTTCTGCTTTCAGAGAGGCTGAGAAAATACATGGTTCTGAAATGAATTTTTATGTAACTGAAATCCAGCTGGTCACATATCAATTACTGTAAGAAACTGTGAATTACCATTCCTTAATTACTTAGTGAATGGAGAGAAATTCATAACACAGCCTACAATAATTCATGCATTCATCACCAGTCATGCAGTAAAGCATATGATTTGCACCACTAGTATGAGTATCTTAAGATATCTGGAGCTGAACTTTAACTAAATAATATATGACTGACACCAATGGGAACTCATAGCTTCAAGTTCACAACCAATGACTCATAGAGATAATAATGCGTTATTCATTTATAGACAACAACACAGGATGTAGTGAATGAAGAACGTTATCTTAGTTATCTTATATGGATCTGATTGTTTCTGCTTTGAATGATGTTCATTCTGTTGACTTTGGCATGTGTGGAATCTGCATGTCAATGAATCACCAAGTAAACCGGACTGATAAGTGCAGATCAATTCCAACAAAGACTTAACAGACAGAGAGAGAGAGAGAGAAAGAGAGAGAGAGAGAGAGAGAGAGAGAGAGAGAGAGAGAGAGAGAGAGAGAGAGAGAGAGAGAGAGAGAGAGAGAGAGAGAGAGAGAGACAAAGAGATGAAAGTACACCAGAATGCTCCATCCCCAACCTGGAGGTACACCTCCACAAATTACGAGCTAGGCACGCTGGTGTGCACAGGAAACTGAGGTAAAAGGTCAAAATTTGATTCTTCTTGTTCCTTTTATTGCACATGGGAGAGGAGAAGTGAAACTGAACTGATTTTGTTCTGTTGTCCACAAGTGAATTTTTGGTTTTCCTCATCTTGTGAGGATCACAACCACCACACATGAGCTGCTTTCACCAGGCGTTCAAAAGCGTTCTGTGATAGGAATGAATGATGACAGCCATCAAGTGTCTACCCGATCGAGTAGATTTAAGAGTAAAGATCTTGATCGTACAGCAACAAATCTGAAAGCAGCTTTGTATCCAGGGTTCAACTGAATATTCTGTGAGCTGCTGAGTATCCAAATATATCAGTGTCCTCTCAACATTCCATGTCATGAGAGAAAACAAAAAATAGATCGATTGGAGTTCTTGCCTCTCTTGTCTTCTTACACAGACATTTTCTACAGACCGTTGCCTCATGCATGTCCACATTTTTTTTGTTTGGAAACACTGACATCCTGTTTTGAAAGTAAAAACCCATTGCGTAAAGTCTAGAGGAAAAACAAAAGATCAGCCTATTTAGTTCAATATATTTATTCGAACGCAATGAATATTATCTAAAAAGAGAAAAAAATGACCACCAAAAACATACAATTGTCTTACCTGTAAACCATGTTGGTAGGTGCAAGTGCCTTATACGAGAACAAATGTAATGCACTATTATCTTTATCTTGGATGGTAAAAACATACCTGCCCCTGTGTGACTCCCCCGTCAATGCTGTGGGACCCTAACATCAGCTCCATCACCAAGAAGGCTCAGCAGAGGATGTACTTCCTGAGGCAGCTGAAGAAGTTCAACCTGCCAAAGACAATGATGGTGCACTTCTACACGGCCATCATTGAGTCCATCCTGCTGAGAGGGTGATTGGCTGCAGTCTGCCGTCCCGCCACGATTTGTGTGCTTCCAGGACCCTGAAGCGAGCAAGGAAGATTGTAGCAGACCCCTCTCACCCTGGACATAAACTGTTCAACCTCACGCCACAAGAACAGTTTCTTCCCGTCTGCAGTTGGGTTCATCAACAAAGCCCAGGACCCCCACTGACTCGGACTCTTACATCCTCAGGACACGTTACACTCCCTTGCACATCCTTTCTATGTTTCTATATTTAAATACACATGCTACTTTTACATATACTTGTTTTAAAGTACTGTTATCTGTTTGTTTGTGTCACATATTTTATTGTAAATGTTAATATGTTTCTATTTTTAAATTATGTCTTGATTATTGCACTGTGTTCATTGTTATTGTTATGCACCATTCACCAAGTAAAATTCCTTGTATGTGTAACGTACTTGGCAATAAACGGTTCTGATTCTGAACATAAATACCTTGTGTTACCAGTGATGGAGGAAGTTATCAGATCTTTTACTTCACTAAAAGTATCGATTTGAGTTCTTGCCTCTCTTGTCTTCTTACGCAGACATTTTCTACAGACCGTTGCCTCATGCATGTCCACATTTTTTTTGTTTGGAAACACTGACATCCTGTTTTGAAAGTAAAAACCCATTGCGTAAAGTCTAGAGGAAAAACAAAAGATCAGCCTATTTAGTTCAATATATTTATTCGAACGCAATGAATATTATCTAAAAAGAGAAAAAAATGACCACCAAAACATACAATTGTCTTACCTGTAAAAATAAATCTCCTTCCATGTTGGTAGGCGCAAGTGCCTTATACGAGAACAAATGTAATGCACTATTATCTTTATCTTGGATGGTAAAAACATACCTGCCCCTGTGTGACTCCCCCGTCAATGCTGTGGGAACATCAGCTCCATCACCAAGAAGGCTCAGCAGAGGATGTACTTCCTGAGGCAGCTGAAGAAGTTCAACCTGCCAAAGACAATGATGGTGCACTTCTACACGGCCATCATTGAGTCCATCCTGCTGAGAGGGTGATTGGCTGCAATCTGCCGTCCCGCCACGATTTGTGTGCTTCCAGGACCCTGAAGCGAGCAAGGAAGATTGTAGCAGACCCCTCTCACCCTGGACATAAACTGTTCAACCTCACGCCACAAGAACAGTTTCTTCCCGTCTGCAGTTGGGTTCATCAACAAAGCCCAGGACCCCCACTGACTCTGACTCTTACATCCTCAGGACACGTTACACTCCCTTGCACATCCTTTCTATGTTTCTATATTTAAATACACATGCTACTTTTACATATACTTGTTTTAAAGTACTGTTATCTGTTTGTTTGTTTGTGTCACATATTGTATTGTAAATGTTAATATGTTTCTATTTTTAAATTATGTCTTGATTATTGCACTGTGTTCATTGTTATTGTTATGCACCATTCACCAAGTAAAATTCCTTGTATGTGTAACGTACTTGGCAATAAACGGTTCTGATTCTGAACATAAATACATTGTGTTACCAGTGATGGAGGAAGTTATCAGATCTTTTACTTCACTAAAAGTAACAATACCAAAGTGTAAAAACCTTGTGTTACAAGTACTCTATTGGCAGAATAAAATGGAAATACTCAAGTAAAATGGAAACACTCAAGTACCTCAATATGGCACTAAAGTACAGTACTTGAGAAAATGTACTTGTTAGAATGTATTTACACAGTTCATTATCAGTTGTTTTAGTTAGAATGTGGACATTCATGCAGCCACAGGGTTCACGATATTACATGACATTATCATAGAATATGGCCTGAATGATTAACATGTGATCTGTGCACTCCACACCACGACAGTTATTAATAAAATAGATGATAAACAATATTTAAATTGAACTCATTGGCCAGTACCATTGTTGATTGAGAGTGATTAGGGTTGTACATCTTTGCTTCTAGAAAGAGCTGGTTTGACCAGAGTGATCTCACATTTAGCAGTGTGATCTAACTTCTTTTTTTTTAATGAAGAAGGAAATATCTCATCTGGGATGTAACTACATAAATAGATATGTAGCAACAAAAACCTAGCATTTCAAATCCCTTTGATATTTCTCAGAATGCCTTTTAAATATGGAACATCACCAGTTATTTGATCGAGGACACCCCCCTGTCTGCCGGTAAGTGGTATGACCGGCAGCATAAAATATGGGCACGCGCTGTAACTTCACTGACGACTACAAACCGGCAAAGGAAGCACACACAACACGCGGAGTCACGTCGAAACAGTTTAAAAATGGAGTGGACCCCAATGGAGATCAACCCCGAGGTGGGAGGGGAATAACTTCGGTTTGTTAACTTTTTAACACCGTAACGTTTTCAAACCGCAAACTCACCTGTGCCCTCGCTCTTGTTTATGTCGTTTCAGATGCTGAACAAGGTGAGAAACTGTTAAGCTAACTAAGCAATGGCGACGTGTTGGTAACGTTAACTGCTTGATTCTACTGTCAGGTAAGTTTTAGAGTAGCTAGCTAGATATGAGGGGCAGTTAAACTGGTATAAAAAAAAGACCTGCGGCAGCATCATCCCCAGCCTAGTGACTAGGCTAAAGGGTGTGGCCCTGCTGGACCAACACAACGCAGCATCCTTCAACACCCCAAGGAGTGGAGGCATCATTTATATGTCAAGACCTCAGCTGTTTCCATGTGCATTTAGGTCCTCTTATTTTTGTGTTATTGTCCTGTCTTGTGTGTTTTCAGATAATGAGCAAGCTAGGCGTGGGTGAAAGCTGGTGCTTTGTTGACGTGCTGGGTCTGGAGGGGGAGCAACTATCTGCCGTCCCTAAACCATGCTGTGCCTTGATGCTGCTCTTCCCACTGACACAACAGGTAAAATAATGGGTTTACTGGAAGTGGAGACCACTTCCTGAAAATGGAATGGTGGGGTGAGCAACTGATGCAGGCTGTCTCGGGTGGGGTTAGATTGAGGTGCAGGGAGGGCATGGATACAGAGGGAGTAAGAGCTCTATTGTTATGTGACCGGTAGAATAGCGGGAGGCTGTGATGGAAGCAAGGATAACAATATAAGGTCCAGTTATCTTGTTAAACTTACACTATCATTCTCATATGTGCTTGTATTTTGAGCCTGGAATCCAGACCACATCCCCAGAGTCAACAGCCCAAATAAAGCAACAACTAACAATGAATTTAACCTAAAATATATCCGATGATTGTGAAAAATGTCCATCACAGATCCCAAGAGGTCACGATGATTTCTTCTAATGCCTCATTAAATTTACCATAATATTTTTGCTTTATTAATGCCATGAGTTATAAGTTGTCAACATTTCTATATTTTGGTTGATTGCCGTTTCCAATATTGACCGTATCCACACAAACATTTAAAGTGACATAACTGACTGCGCACTGTGTTTATGTGGGCAGTTGCTCATGACGACGCTCAATCTGACAACCATGACCGTGCTCTTATCCGTGTGTGTTGCAGCATGAGTCCTTTAGGGAGCAGCAGGCAGACAAGGTTGCCGACGGCTCTGAGGTTTATTTCCTGAAGCAGACTGCAGCCAATTCCTGTGGCACTATCGCCCTGCTGCATGCTGTAGCCAACAACAAAAGCAAAATGACATTTGGTGAGTGCGGATCAAACGAGCACTGGCACCATAGTAGTTGGTCTGTATGAATGACACAGCAGTTTCTATTCACAGTGCCGAGATATCTTGCTGTCATTATTTCAAATTACAACCCATAAATTACTTTTAATGCACATTGTTTTCTGTGGCTGAAAAATTAGACTATAACAAGTGCTTCATACAACTTTCACTGATGATTGGCAATGCAGTTAGTTAGTCTGGCAGGTTGTGATTTAGGATATTTTAATGTGAATGAATTGCATATTATATTTCTGATTACCGGTACCTTAATGTTTGGGTCTTGTCAGATAGTGGCTCTGCCCTGAAGAATTTTCTAGATGAGACTGCAAACATGTCTGCTGATGACCGTGCCAAACATCTGGAGAAGAACCAGGTAAGAAGCTGTTTTCTGTTATGGATATTGATTGTTAAAGAAAGGAGATGCAGCTGTTTCATGAAGTGGGAAAACAAATCAGCAGAGGCTAAAATATCTTTTCTGGTATCGGTGAGATTTAATTGTCTATGAGCTAATGATCTGAGGCCGTATATAGTTACTGTCTTATATAGACTTATAAGTGATAGATGACAGTGATAAATTAACTTCAAATGTAATGCCTTTGCATTTAACAACTGATATAAACACCTAATTTCTGCACGTTCTGTTATGCATAACCTACATGTTTTGTTTTACCCACTTGGGGGCGCCACACACCACTAAATCTATGTCACTCTACAGGACCCTTAGTAGCTGATTACAGAATTCACTATTAAGAATATGTCGTCACACCTGATTTTGTTTTAGCAGTATTCAACTGACATGTTCTGACATTTTCTTCTGTAGGCAATCTGGGAGGTTCACAATGAGGTTGCAGTGCAGGGCCAGTGTAGGGTAAGATGCTTAACCACAATATCAACTGCTAATGGATTACATCATATTCCCCTTTCTGATACTAGATGGAAGTCTGTCAACCCACATTTGATTCAATCATACGAGTATAAATCTGGAGTTTCAATGATTAATTACCAGACAAAGAAAGTTCAGTTTCACCTTTCTGTTTGTCTATATGCTTTTTCTCCTGATTGCCCATGTGTGAGCTCTCGCTCTCTTTAGTTAGCGAGTCGGTTAAAAACTAGCATCGTTTACTTGATTTCTGTTCCTTGTGGCAATGCCAGTTCACCAAAGCTGGGCAGCCTCCGACCGGCATCCAACCCTGGTCGAGAGAAGGTTCATGAAAGAGTCAGTTGATGCGCGTTCACTCATTCAAATAGATCCTGATGTGGGTTTGACCTGCATCCCTGTTGTGAAAGGGGAAACGGAGAGATGAGAGACTTTGTAATTGTGTGTGAACCAGTTACCTTTCAGTTTGTCTTTTCTGAAGCCTTTTTGTATTGCAGTATTTACTCTGAATATTAATTCTTCCCGCCTGAACTTCCGCAGCCCGAAGCCGATAAAGTGAACTTCCACTTTATCGCCTTTGTCAATGCAAATGGCCAACTTTACGAATTTGGTAAGCACGTCGACTCATTGTGTACAGTCCTGTATGTGTTTCCATGTTGTGGATTCTTATCTTATAATCTTATTTGTTCCTAAGATGGGAGAATGAATGGACCAGTGAAGCACGGAGCTACCAAAGAGGAGTCATTCATAACGGTAAAACTATAGTTATTCTTTCACAGCTGGTGTCCATTCTGTAAATGTTGAAATAGGATTGTTAGCCAAGTTTATTTCGGTCTGTGATGAGTCATGGTGGTATGAACTGGAAAAGGGAGTGGCCGTTCCCAAGTGTCTTGACTCGATCAATAAACTTTGCAAATGCACACTCTCAAATCTCAAATAGGGATCATAAAGGATATTTAGAACTTAAGCAATATTATGTTTCACCTTATACTTGAACCACCACTGTAAGACGTGAACATCAGCTCTCTTTGTTAGATATTAGATTCATAACTTAAGCTCTCTAGGAAGATGACTGATAAAACGAAATGCGTTTCGTCCCAGTTTGTGAGTGGGCAATGTTTGCCAAAACCAAATGATCATGTAATTGTTTTGACCAAATGGTGATCTAAATGTTACAATATTTTGTGGACTACTTAAGGCGCTACAGTGTGTGTGTGTGTGTATATACAAGCTATATGAATACAGCCACATTTGAACAGCCTCATATTACAGTATTGATATTTTAATGCTATAGTATACACCCACTAGGGAGTATACAACATTTAGCCGAGTAACCTCAGATGTCAGAAATGTAGTAAAGTTAAAAAGTGCAGTATTTCTAGTTTTACATACAGTGGATCAAACATAAGTTAATGTAACTAACTAAAAGTTTTACACAGTCAATTTACTTTCTTCTTTCTCCTTTTCATACATGCCCAGGATGCAGCCAAAGTGTGCCGTGGATTCATGGAGAGGGAGCAAGGCGAGGTCCGTTTCTCCGCGGTGGCTCTTTGTCACAGTTAGATATTCGGTAGGAAACCAAAATGTCCTGAAGCATTGTCATGGCAAACACAATGAGCAGACGCCCAGAAACGACCTGTGAACCCACACATCTGCAGACACTATGCACTATAAAGCGCACATTGTTGACACATACTGTTCTTTCATCTCATGAACAAAGCACACATGAACGCAAACTCACCATCAAACCCTTTTGTTCTGCTGACACAAACTGATATAAGCGTGTCTGTTTTATGTGATATCGTTCAGCAATTTTTTTTTTTATGATTGATTTTCACTTCATCTACAAATAGTCAAAATACACTTAGTGTGCCAGTTAAACACAGCAAATACAAAATGTCCAAACACGTTACGGACTGTTTAAAATACAGTGCTGCTCTATGTTGAGTTGTTGCAGGGTGATGGTACTGTATGTTTAGGATGTGCACTAATTGTTTACCTTTATGCACCTTTCAAATACTATGTTGCTGTAGTTCTGTTGGTGAAGCAGCTGTGGGAATTCAATAAAGCAACCATTGGACTTACATGCGTCTTTCTGGCTCTTGACTCGTCTATAGCCCTCACATGACTTCTTCCCCCCCCCCCCCCAAACACCAGCCTGCTTTTTAGCCGACTGCCCATTCATTCATTCTTCTGTCACATGAGGTGATGAAGTGGTTGATGTCCTGTGGCTCTCACAGTTTGGGGCTCGTCCTGTAAAGGGATGAAACGGGAGGTGTGGGACCACAGAGTTGTCGATAGATTGTGTGGTCAGTCCACTCATCCCTGTGGATATCGACGCAATACCTTTTTTATCTGTGTTGCATAACAGCAGGTACAGTGTATTGACTTAAATGACAGGATTCTGTTTAGATAAAGACAAAAGCGATTGTGAAAAGGCATACATGTATACCAAAATCCTGTGCATGCATTTATTATCAACGCCACTGATTACTGACTGCCAAACCATTCTTTGGTCAGTCTCTGAAATACAGTTAGTAAGAGTTTAGGCATACTTCTTTGTTATAGTAACTTAAAGACAGGGCTGTAGCTATATTTGAGGTCAGTAAGGCCATTTTGGTGGGTTTTAGCATCCTGTTGGAGTTAACATTATGCTCTGAGGAACGTGCACTTTGTAGATCTATAGACTCTATATTTTCAATGTATCCACTTAAAGGTCAACCAATTATTATTTTGCCACAAGAAAGAGTAAATAGATATCTTGTTGCCTTAAGTACCCGCCAGCTACAGAGCACACACAGCTGCCATCTATAGAGGGCAGGTTCTTTACATTTTGCCCAGGTTTACTATGTTAGTTTGTAGTAATTTGATTAAACACACTTATTTGTAGGAATATGTACCACAATATCAACTGAAATAATAAAGGTATTGACACCAAATTAATGTTATTTAATTTACTAAATTAACAACGTCCCTATAGGGTCTGAAGGCCCCAGGGTACATTTTTGTCTTTGGTAATCCAGCAGCCCTGGGACTAATTAATTGAACAATTAACTAAGCAAATAAAATGTGGGAACATTAAATAATTCTGACTCTTTTGGTGCATGTGCATCTTTGTGGACTTACTTTCATGGACTCAAACAGACCTCACAGCTCCCCCATCCTTCTCTCTCTTCTATTGCTTTCTATCTCTCTCGACCTCCCCCGCATAGATTCCTGCCTGCGCGTTCACGTCTAAACAAAATGCGCGGCGGCAGCCTCGCGTAGTCAGGCTGCCTACAAGAATCATTATTTTTAGCGCGTGGCTCGTGTTGCAGTGACGGGGTCGCGAGAAGCTTTCCCCCCCCCCGACACTCAGTTTGAGCAGGACTCGCGGGGGGAGCACGAGAGAGCTACGCAACGCACTGCATGGTGTGTGGAGTTGCGGGGCGGTCGACGGTAGAAAGCGAGGAGGAGGATAACAACGGACTTTACGGAGCGGGCGGGGAGAACCACAAACTCATCTTATCCACACACACACGCACGCACACACACTCTGGTCCTCGGTAAACGGCCTGTCCGGAGATGGCTACCCCCTCTGCAGGTCGAGATGACCCGGATGCTTCGCCGATGGACGAGCCGGGGCCGAACCATCCCGAACCAGCGTGTCTGGAGGCACAGAAATGGATAGAGGTAAGTGAAGGAGTGACCGCTCAGGGAGGCTCGGAGAGAGTGAGAGAGAGAGAGAGGGGGGGGGGGGGGGGCTGCTGCACCGCAGCGGGGACAGAAACGCACCACACTGGGGGATAAAAATACCCACAGCACCGGTGCGTCGTCACCTGTTTGTAGGGACGACGCAGTGTCCGCTTACCGTGTGGGACAACGGCTCTGGGGCACGTGGACGACCATATGTGCCAAAAGTTTTAACACATGTGTCTCTTGGTTTTATTGAAAACACACACATGAGCACGGTGGGGACTTTAAACACCGACCAAAACATACATGTAATCATCTCAAAGTAGCCATTCCCGTTAGATTAGGATCAATGTTTTTATTTTGACTTGCTATAAAGGTGTGACGCCCCCTTCTTCGTGCGCGAGTGGATTCCGGTTGCCATGGTATTAACGCATGAGATGCTGTAACCAGTAGGCCCCTACCGACCGTTGATCGCATCGGATGAGATTATCGTTTGCGGTTTGCTGCATCGCTTCCACCATCATCTGCTCGGATAAAAACGCCTCTATATAAGCCTGAGTGGTGAATCACCATTCTTTTTGCCCGTGGAGCTGCGTTATGACCTATTTTTCGCATGTCCCCGAGCTATACCTGCCAACAACAATCTCAGATTTGGGAAACAAACCAAAGGCTTGGTTGTACAACACGATTATACTTTAATGTGAAAGTTTTGGCTTTAACTTCACACCTTGGCTGTGTTTTCACATGACTCCCACAAGCCGGTCTACTACACGCTTGTGGTAGATGGAGAAGAAGAAGCTGGATAGTTTATAGATCTGTTATTTGACAAATGTGAAAGTCATTGCCAGACTGTAACAACCCAGTCCTGACATACAATTATAATAAAACGCAGAGATATAATGCTTATTTGCATTGTTATAGAAGTAGTAAGATGACAGACAGGCTAAGACATGCAAAACGGAACAAATAAACATATGTTAATTGCTCTAAATCAGAATAAACAATCATCCAAACAGTATTAAAGATGCTATACTGTTTATAACGGTGGTTATCAACCGGGGTAAGGACACAAGGGGTTGACAAATACATTATTAGACTTATTAAGAGGATATAAAAGCAAAGCTTGATAGTTTTACCTATTTAGGCCTCTAAAAAAATATTTGATCACAAGGAATTAAACAGGTTTGGGCTGAACTGGTCCCAACCAGTGGGAGAGGGGTGGCAACTAAAGATTGTTTTCTTTTATTTATCGGTCTGTCAAAGTTGAACAGTTTGCCATCTTTCCTCCATGATTACTTTTAGAATTCCAGAGGCCACAGAAGTCGATCATTCGTTTCCCATCCACCCACTTTAGATCTGTCAAGTGTCCCAAATACAGTGCACGGAAATCTAAATGATCAGCATTTATGAACAAAGGCTTTTCTGTCTGTGCGGAGTATTGGCCTATATTTGCTTTAGAGATATTATGCACAGATACTCTTCCACCAAACTTGCACAGTTGCCCCTTCAATGAATGATGTCTCTTACTTATCATACTTGTGCCCTCAATCACAAGAAAGGATGGCGTATATATTCCAGTTAGATGGATTAAGTTATCAGCTTGGCTTTTAGTAATTCTCACACGTCTCCAAAAAATAGAGCCCCTTTAACCTTTAAAGTGCCGTGTTGTATTCAGCATACTATTTCACTAATTGATGGTTAGAACTGGACATTGTTTGAACATTTTATACTGGCACCAATACGGTGCTTGAGTTTGGTGTCAGCTATAAACACGTTATCACAAATTTCACTCCAAACACCAGATAAATAACATTACAACCATCTTTTTTGTTTTTACAGAATGCAGTTTTTCCTCCCCGTTGATACAAACATTTACAAGAAACAAATATAGCCAGAGGTAAAAACAAAAGCCAGCTCGACTCTTAATTTAATGTTCTGTTTCTCTGAAACACAACGTACTCAAATCTACTTTTGCACCTGTGGCTAACTCAAACTTATCATTCAGTACAGTTGTCTTTGGTACATCCAAGCATTCAAACACAATGATTGTTTTTTGAGAACTACAAAAATGGCTTCAACTTACAATTATTGACACGTTTTGATACTGAACGCAATGGACACATTGTGGTCTGTACTTAAAAACATACTTCGTAACATCAGCAGCGTAGTCTCGGGTTAATGCTGGCCTCTTAAGTCTTAATCTCTCCTGCGTTGTCTTTGCTCGTTGTCCCACTTGTTTTGTCGTCTTCCTGTCTCCTAATTCTCCAGTTATTTTCAGTCCGTCCAGGCTGACTCTATTTTGAGTGTTGTATTTATGTGCTCTCACAGGTGGGGATGATTCAGGGTATACCATACTGCACTACGCTCCATGCAGCATTTTCAGCCTGTGTTGCCATGTCTGTAAGAGTATGCAAAGCGTATGCACACACACACATGTCAATCAGCGATGCATGATACTGCTCACACACTCCTCAGGCACGCCCCGGTTGGGTGACACTGGTCACTATGGGAACATAACATGGGCAGGCTCTCAGGTGTCACTGTTTCCAGGGGGGGGCAGTAAAGCAGTAGGCTATATATCACCCCGTGACCCCAGCAGAAAATACAACTGGCACAGACGAGACCTTTTCTATCTGTTTAAAAAACGAGACAAGGCGGGATTAGACCGTCTCAAAGCTGATGCGCACCATCGACTGTGCTTCACACCTGTTGGATGTGACGTTGAGCAGTTTAAAGTTGCACAGGCTTAGAGAAACACAAAGTTAACTTTAGGGACAGCAATTAACCTCTGCTGCCACCGGCATACAGTACATAGCAAGAGTTAGGCGTCTGTCACGCAGGGAATAAATGGAAGAATGTGTGTGTCTGTGTGTGTGTGCTTGTGTGCGTGTGTGTGCCAGATGTCACAGCTGTCTGGCCGAGGCAGATTAACTGCAATGGTCTCAGACAGCCAGCTGTGTCTGAGAGCAGGGATTCATGGGATTTTCCACGCATCGAATACTGTATGAAAGAATGTGAGATAATTATGACACAGACTTGCTGTTGACGGAGACGTCTTTCATGCCTCAATGTTGTTGTTTTTGGTGAAGCCAGAATAGTCGCAGATTGGCCACAGACATCTCAACGTGTTTTGTAAAGCATCAGCATGCTGCATCATGCTACATGATGGATTGGCTCCGATTAGCATCGTGCAGAATTTTCAAGCAGCATTCGTTTGTGTTGTTTCAACTTTGACTGAGTACTAAACTGTACCCTATTTAGGATGCAATGCACCCTGAAGTGCACACAAACAGAGTCAAATCATTTCCTTAATGTTGTACTTTATACTTCAATTTACTTCAGTTGCACAAAATAAAAAAGGTAAAATACAGATTTAATAACAAACAACTAACAGCAACTAAGTATGTTGAATAAGTATGACTACAGTTCTATGTACAGTGCAGAGTGAAATACAAAGGCATATTAAAAACATCAGTTTAAAATATCATTTTTTGCCACATTATACATATATATATATTTAATTGACTTAAAAGTACTACATGCAGTGATTTTGCTATGATAACTCCTAATCGTCACCATAAATTAACTTGTATGCTTTTACCACTAATTTGTTTTACTATTATAAAGATATGTAGTACAGTATGTGTGCTTGGATTACACGGAGGTGTTTTTGTTCCTCATATTGAACAAATATCAATTTTCAGCAGTTGAAGAGATGTTTTCTAGTGTTGAGTCACTGGTTCGTTACTCTGATCCAGATTAAACTCATCCTCCATCTGGATTATGACTTTAAATCGCTCTTTCTCTTTCATGTTTTTTTCCTCTTTAGTGTCTTCTCCTCTTCTCTGCATGTCACGTTAGTCCATTAGTGCCTACAGCACGGGATCGCGTTGTAGAAAGGCTAATGCTTCTGCAGCACCGCAAATAAAAACAGTCTGTGGATCACACTGGAGCTCTAACCGTCAACATCTCCATCAACTGGCTTTACTGGAAGTAAAGTACATTCAGCCCTAGTTCTGCCTCCCGTGCATCAACACCACAGAACCAAAGCATCTGCTTTAGGTTATTAAACAAGACTTTGTTTCTTTTCCAAGAGTCCTCAAACCATTTGTACTGTCTGCTTCACAGATGAAAGGATCTTCCATTTGTTTCCCAAATTGCAACTTTTATTTCTGAATCCAAACACAGACGATATATGACCTCGCTAAATTTGTACGATGTAAACCAAAAGTTGTGTTGACAGACATGTTTGTCTGTGACTGCTTTCTGTTATTTTATATTTTCAGACAAAAATAAACATCTATATTTTTCTGAGGTTCTTGTGTATTACAAAACCAGAAAATAAATTGTTATTTCTGGCCTCTGTCTCGGGAAATCAACTTCAGAAACATGTGAAAGGTCTTTTTTATCCAAAGTGTTATATACATCTTAAGAACAGCAACTATTATCAAACACTCTATTTATCATCTATTTATATATGCTCATCTCTGTGACTCCAATGGTTATGGTAACACATGAGAGCCACAAACCTAGGGTCAACTCAGGAGACCTAACTGTCCCATGATGAACATAATCAACAAACTGTCAGCAGCATGGCCCCATGTTATTATTACCAACATCCTGTCTCATGGCTTTAATGCGTTACAGCAACACATTAGACCTAACTTGATGTACTGCACATTTCTCTCCTCTCCTACTTTCTGTTTTTCTAGCCTCTCATTCTTTCCATGTTTTTAAAGTTGTTAAAACTGTAAAAATTAAGTAAATGGTACTTTCGCCTACTTCGGCTTCTCCTCTACCCCCCCACACACACAGTCCCAGCTCAGGGTTTAAATGGTAGCTGCTGCTGCCATTCACCCACACGGAGCAGAGCAATCCACCATGGGGACAGAGAGGAAGCGAGGGAGGCTCGAATTACCGTTGCTGGCGTTGAAATACCCCCAAGGCCTTTGGCTGTGTTTTTGTGGCAGGCGTGGATGCTCACTTAACACACATACAAGCTGTGTGTCTCTTTCTTACAGTAACACACACAATCGTTTGTCCTCTGCTTACATTTTCTAGACCTTTTCATCCAAAACATCAGTCGCTGTGTCTAATAACTGTGTTTCAGTTTCAGCATTTTACACATAACCAATCATTAACCACCCCACCCCCACCCACTGTCTGTGTCCTGCATCCCACACTCTCACACACACCACCTACATGAAACACAAACACATTTGTCCTGCTGTCACTCGGTGCAGTACTCTCTTTTATCCGTCAATTATGCATGACCATGCTGTAAATGTTTCAAAGACCTGGAGTCAAACCTGAATAAACATGACATATGCCAGCAGCTGTGTGTGTGCATGTGTGTGTGTGTGTGTGTGTGTGTGTGTGTGTGTGTGTGTGTGTGTGTGTGTGTGTGTGTGTGTGTGTGTGTGTGTGTGTGTGTGTGTGTGTGTGTGTGAGTGAGATAACAGAATGGGAAAATAAAAAGATGACAATGGGAAACATCTGGTCATCACCTACATAACGATAAAACAATAGGCTATTTTCTTAGCTGCAGATGCACTTTGTGTGTGTGTGTGTGTTCTTATCATGCACGTGGTACACGTGCATCAGAACTGTACATGGATAATGGAAATGAATCATGCATATCACTAGAAATAAAGACGAGACAAAGACTGATAAAGCAAAGAAGCAAAAGGACTCCAGTATTTTGCCGTCAAAGTAACCTCAGATTATTATTTTTGTCAGTTGCAGACACATTCTGTCATATTGGCTCAGAGTAAATGTAGGTTATTTGAATGTATAAGAGCATACTGCAGCCTGCAGTTAACAGTTTTGGTGCAAACTATAATCCATGCTAATCTGGATTAGAAGTCCAAAGAGTGAAATCTCTCTTTTCTTTCATTCACCTTTGGCTGCTGGTTACACAACCGATCTAGAAATCAGTGCGTGTGTGTGTGTGTGGGTTGGTGTTGTGTTAGTGTGTCAATGTTAGCTTCCTCCTCCTCTCCTGCCTCTACTACAGGATAGGCTGCAAACTGGAGTCGAGGTTGGAGGATTGAGGTTATCGTGCGATCGGGCTACGACTGTGTGCATCCAAATCAGGGAGACTGGAATGAGGGCACAGAGCAGTGTGTCAGTGGCTTGGCGTCACTCTAATTTGGTTTCTACTGAAGCAAAAAATGTTGGGGGATGGGTGAACCGGGCAGCAGCAGGTTCCTCTGTCAGGGACACAGTGGGGCACATTTCAACAGACTTCAATCACTTTTATACTTGATATGTATCTGTTAATTATAGCGATCGCATTAGGGCTGCAAATAATACCTATTTTCACTGTTGATTAATATGTTGATTATTTTTTAATTACTTTACGCCTCCTTTAAACTCACAAATGTCAGGAAGCAGGGACCCCATAAGAAGTACCAGAAGCCCAAAATACATCTTCAAAACGCCAAAATATTTTATTTACAATGTTACAAAACAGAGAGGAATAGCAAATCTTCACATTTGAGAAGCTGGAACCAAAGAATATCTTGCATTTATGTGGGAGAAATGACTGAAATGATAAATGAATTGTCAATAATTATAATTTATTAACAGATCAAATACTTTATTTAGTAATATCGATATCTGCACAAAACGAATCTTTTTATTTTCTGTCATTGTCAAGAAGAAAATGCATTTTCTGCTTCCACCCATCTCAATGTGAGAATTTGATACTTTATATCGTTGTAAATCGAATATCTTTAGATTTTGGACAAAACAAGCAAATTGAAGACATCACCCTGGGTTCTAGAAACGTGACGGGAACATTTTTTTCCCCCAATTTATTGATTAATCAGAAAATAACCAACAGATGAATCTGTTATTCAAACATAACATTCACATCTGTCTCTTCCTGTCCTCCAGGCTGTTACGGGCAAGAGCTTTGGCGACAAGGACTTCCGCAGCGGATTGGAGAACGGCATCCTGTTATGCGAGTAAGCCCCTGACATCACCCCCACTCGGTTTTTGATGTCTGAAGTCGCAACAACATACATAACCTCCTCTAAAACTCAATAAATCTCTGCTTCTCCCCTCCTCCACTCAGGCTGCTGAGTGCAATCAAACCAGGGCTGGTCAAGAAGATCAACAGACTGCCTACCCCCATCGCTGGACTGGTAAGAAGACACTCTCCAGTGTGACATTAGTCCTTGTAAACCAGCCGCTTCATCAAAGTGATAAACTCTGACTGTCTGTGGTCCCCTGCTGTCTGTCTTGTAGGACAACCTGTCAGTCTTCCTGCGGGGCTGTGAGGAGTTGGGCCTGAAGAGCTCCCAGCTGTTTGACCCCGGGGACTTGCAAGACACTTCCATACGAGCTAACCTCAAGTAAATAGGCTCCTGTGGCTTCTTTGTCCTGTTTATGTACATTTGAATGTTGTTCTCACGACAGTAACACACCTCTCTCTCATCAGGGACTCTGACTGCAACCGCAAAATAAAAAATGTGAGTAATTATTGCCCTTTCATTTAATTTGCTTGCTTCATCTTCGATGCCAGTATGTTAGCATTTATGAATATACATGAAACCCTTGAATCTGTGTCTCTCAGGTGCTGAACACTGTGTTCTGGCTTGGGAAGGCTGCCAGCGGCTGCGCATCCTACAGCGGCCCTACTCTCAACCTCAAGGAGTTTGAAGGGCTTCTTGCTCACATGAAGGTGGTGAGTGAACACAGTGAAGAGGACGGGGGAGGAGAGGGACACACAGAAAGACAGATAGCAGCGTGGAGGAGGTGCAGGGGGTGCATTTGTTAGTTTCCTGTTTTTGTTGGGGGGGGGGCAGGAGAGACACAGGACACAAACACATTTTTGTTTGTGTTACACCACAGCTACTCCTATTTCAGGGAGAGACCAAAAAGAGAAACAGGATATAAGAGTTGGCTCTGCACATTTTATCTATTTGATCAATTGGAAGTCTATTAAAATAACAAGACCACCTGGCTTCTTCCTTTGGCTCCTTTCCAATCAATATCTCAAACCATGTTTTTTCTCTAAAGTGAGCTTCTCTATGCATCTTCCCTACTTTTTCCCGATATTCTCCTAATGCCTGATGTGTGTTTTTGTGTGTGTTTTACAGGAGAGTGAGGAAGGAGGCGACAGTTCACAGAAGCGCAGCGTTAGGGACAGCGGATACGACTGCTGGGACTCGGAGAGGAGTGATTCTCTGTCTCCACCACGACACACTCGCGACAACTCCCTAGACAGGTGAGAGACATCTGTCAAGACGCCCACAGGCACACACACCAGGGCTATTTCAGATTGCTGATGAGAGGTTAAATACAGCTGTTGACTTGAAACTCAATTCCAAACCATTGATAGAAAACCCTCATGTGATTTTACAATGTTGAACAGTAATATGTTTTTAAAAATAAATCTGTTTCCTTTTGTTTCTGACAGTCTGGACTCCTTTGGCTCTCGCTCACAGCACAGCCCTTCTCCTGATGTGGTGAATCGAGGCAACGGCGATGGTTAGTTCTGATAAATGTCTCTTAAGGAGGAAAAGTTAAAAATAAAAGAGAGCCAGGCTAGCTGTTTCTCCGTGCCTCATGCTAAGCTAAGCTAGCCCCGGGATTTGCGTACAAACATGAGAGTGGATATTTATCTTCTCGTCTGACTCTCTGAAAGTATGCAGATAAGCCTATTTCCTAAAAACGTTGAACTAGTCCTTTAAAGCAGCAAAACATAACCCACTCACTCATCCATAAATAGCCTGACTGCTGTTCTCTAACATGTTGGGGTTTTAACCTTGGTATGTTATGGCCAGCAGCTGAACGTTTCAGACACTGTGTGTGTGTGTGTGTGTGTAAGTGTGTGTGTGTGTGTGTGTGTGTGTGTGTGTGTGTGTGTGTGTGTGAGTGCCCCAGATGCAGCAGCTGTTGGTCTGAGTAGCAATCACTACAGATTTGGACCTGGGAAACACAGGCTGAGGTCAACATCCTGCCTGTCGTATGTCAGTCTGTGTGTGTGTGTGTGTGTTTGAGGGCGAGTGTCACAGGCATCCTGTTTGTGTCTTTTATGCTGACAGTATAATATTTGTGCAGCAGGGTGACAAGAAAAACGCTATTCCAGAGCCAGGAATAGACTTCTTCCCCACATTCCCAGGAGGCCACAGAGGAAGTGTACTGCCTTACCTTAACTAATATGTATTACCCAACAAGAAAGAAAGACACGGGATTCTGTCTCTCTGTGTGTTTGCAGAATACTTCATAGATGTGTTGCGTCTACCTTTAAATAATTATTCTGGTTTACTATAACTTGAGTTATATAGTTTTGGTTATATTAACACTGTACTCACCGAAAGCAGTTGCTGAGATTTGGGGACAAATCAGACCGCTTGTAACAAGCCAACAGTTTAGCCAAACATCTAAACTACTTTATTTTTTAGGTAAAATGTGAGAACACTCAAAATGTTGATAATAATCCATCAATCTCTTTCAAATAAATTGAACTAACCTTGGAGTTTGTTTAATATCTGTCTGAGTGCTCTTGTGTTCTTGCCTATCAGACTTTTCGGGAGTTAACTTGTTATTATTACAGACACGATTGTGGGATGGGAAAACGTTAAGAGACACATAACTGCAATGTCAGTCTTTTCAAAGTTAATATGGTGGTAGAAAGGCAGACCCATGGACAAACAGAGCTGATTTTGCCGTGTGGTGTCACTGTAAATGCCTAAAAAGCTTTAAAGTGTCGAGACATTTAAGATGAATATCCCGTTTAATTTAAAAGTGTTTTTGTTCTTACTGACATGGAGCAAATTGGTAAAGCGTTGGAGATATTATGAACAAAATGGAGCTAATATGTCTTGAATATCGTTCGGCATTTACAGACGTTATTATGCAAGGCCCAATTAAAATAATTCCTGACTTTCTAACCTTCCCTCTCTTCACTTCTCTATTATGCTCCATTGCTCTCTGCCCAGGGCGAGGCAGCGACTCGGAGGCCGATGCTTCCAGCAGGAGGCCAGATGTGCGAAAGGATGACATGTTGGCCAGACGGACTGCCAGCAGTGAATCGAGAATCTCCGTTCCCTTTAACCAGTTTCTTCCCAACCGAACCAACGCCAGCTCCTACGTCCCGACTCCACGACGAAAACCACATACGGAGGAAGGAGAGCAGCGCAGGTAATGGACCAACAAATCAGTGCTTTAAATAACTCCGATGCAAATTATGCATTTTATACCCATGTTACTTAGTGCTGCAATGGAAAAAATCCACAAATTGAGCTGAAGGAAAAGGTAAATCACACACGACACACAAACTTCCTCATCCCTAATCTTTCCCTGCCATTACACACCGTTCCCCAGTCAGCCTCAAGCCCCTTCAGAGCAGTTCAAGAGAACCCGGCTTCACCACAAAACTCCCAAGACTGTCACTTGGGCACCTGAGAATAATGGGGAAAAACTAACACACGAAGAGGAGGCGGTGACTCAGGAAGTGTTGGAGCAGAAGAAGGTGGAGAAGGCAGGAGTCAAAGTTCTGCCTGTTGCCGTTCGCTTCAGCAGGTCAGAGAGGAGGGGCATGAGAGACGCCGCCGCTGCTGTGGTTTGACAGTTTTGGTCGTGTTCACTAACGGATCACGACGATGGTAATTTTTGTTTGTGGGTTTTCTTTACCTGGTGCTCCATTCACACGAGTGCTGAGGTTTGACTTTTGGTTTGTGTAGCTATCTGGCAGAAGCAATCTGGCTTATTAATGAGTGCGTTTGCAGGTCTGACTAACTGCTCGCTACTGTGCTGTGTTTAACGTACGGCTGAGGTTCGTTTAAATCCTTTCAGTCATTAATATTTCAACAGAGGTTTCGATGGCCATGAATTACTTCCAAGTTGGTGTGGTATTTTCTTGATGTAACGGGACCTTGCCATATTACAATATTGGTGGACGCATGTCAGATCCGAACTCCGCGTGTTGCGACGTTGCTACAATCGATGGATCTTTGATAATCTCTGACATTACCTTGCCACCCCATCTCGTCTCTAACCCCAGCCCTCCGACACTGGAGGAACAGGAAGTGAGGTCACCATCCCCAAACATCATCCTTCGCTGCGAAAATGACTTTTTGAGCTCTCAGAAATCTGCGTGGGACTCCTCCTCTGAGGTGGAAGAGGAGGCAGAGGGGCGGAAAGTTCCGGATGTTCGTAGAGACGACCTGGCATCCAGACGAGCCCATCGCAGCCCCGTTGCTCCCAAGGTGCATCAGTTTGTCCCTCCACCTGTTTGTAGCAGGAAAGACCGAGAGCGCTGGGAAGGCATTCGACGAGCCTCGCAGCAAACACTGCAGGAGATCAGGTTAGCCAGTGGTTGTTTGCGTGTGTCGCCGTTTTTCTTCCATGTTCTCTCAAACTTACTGCTAAATATTCTCTCCCATTCGCCTACTTTCATTGTTCTCTTTGGGTGTTGTGGTCACTTGTGGTTTGACGTGTGCTTGCTTCACCTTGATGTGACGTGTGTGCCGTGTGATGCCACTGTACTGGCGCTGTGAATGGACAGTGAGAAAGAAGCAGTCCGTGACATCATTACACGCAGAGACAACTCTTTCTTAAACTCCGCCCCTCGCCATGAGGAAGAGGAGGATTGGGAGGAAGAGGGGAAGGTTAAGGCGACGCCTAATAAGATGAAGGATGACTTGGCTCGTAGGAGGGCTCAGAGTAAGCCCCTCCCTCAAAGGGACCGACCAGTGAGCTCGGTTTCTGCCTCCATGAGCCAGGCAGATATGCAGAAGTGGGAAAGACTCAAGATGACTGAACCCAGGTGCCCAACACACTCTCTGTTTCAGCACACAGCGCACTGAAATGCAGCTATATGTGACAGTGTGTGGTTTCAAAATGACTTGACAGAATGTGCAGTGTGTGTGCTTCTACTCTGAGTTCCAGTCTTAAGGAGATCATTGCAGGCAGAAGAGAATCTTTATGAAGTAACGACCCAAATGGCGTTCACTAGATATTTCTTAAGCCTTAACAAACAGTGGTTGAATATATGGGGAATTCTGTACCTTATTTGGAATGTCATTTGGGTTGAATCCTCTCTAAACCGCTACAATTTACAAGTGTCATCACGCTATCTGTGTCACCTGTTTTAAAATCAAATATCAGCGCACCCACAGTGGCTTATTTAGTAACATAACGTTGTTTGTACGGACAAAAAAGACACAAGATATTATGTGTTGATTAGCGAATCAGAGGTGCTGGTAGGCAGAGTCAAGCTAGCTGTTTCCTTATTTACAGTCTTTGTGCTAAGCTAAGCTAACTGGCTTCAGACATGACATCGGTCCTCTCATCTAACTCTCGGAGAGAGAGAGAAGATAATTGCACTCCCCAAAATGTTAACCAATTACTTTAAGTCATTTATTAAGCAAAAAGGCCCAATAATCTTAAATAAGGAGAGTTCTACTACTTCTACTTCTACTGCTACTTCTTCATGTTTTCTATCATTATTAGAAAAGATTTGGGTTCTAGACTGTTGTTCAGTGAGAACAATAGAAGATGTCATTTCCCACTGTTCTTTTTACACTTTGTACAAAATTATGGATTCAATCAGTAATCCAAAAAATGATCTACGGGTTATTAATTATTAATCCATAATGTGAATAAACGTCCATTAGTCGTGCAGACTTCAAAGTATATCAAGTTTACTTTAGAGAGATTTAAGGTCAAGCCACTTCAGTAGAATATTTATTTATTCATTTCATCAGTTTCAGCGCTGTTTGTCTCTGGTATCCTTTTGTAAGCACCTATATGTCCCCTTAGGTTTAGCTCTTCCTTTCTCTTTTGCTCCCCATGTTCTCATCTGCTTGTTTATTCTCCTCACTATTGTGCACTTCAGGCCTCTTCAGTCTTCTATGACAGGCATTGAAACAGAGCAGGGAATTGGCGTGTGTGTGTGCGTGTGCGTGTGTGTGCGTGTGTGTGTGTGTGTGTGTGACCAAAAGAGAGGCAATTGTTGGCTGCGAGCACTGCTTCGGCTTTGTTTTTCTCTCTGCGCTGATGTCATTAGATAGGATAAAGAGTTTTTTGTATTCCCAGAGGAGCTGCAGTTACCATGAAAATGTGGCTAGCTAGAGTAGATAAAAAGCTCGGTGTGTGTTGTGAATGTACGTATGCGTGAAAGGGATTTAACCACACAACCCCATGCATTGTCCTCTTTTGTCCATCCACACTTCCTGTCTGATTCATCATTTCCACCTCATCCTTCCTTTGTCTTCACAGTCTGATCCTCTGTCTCTGGTCGCTCATGATTTACCACCCTCTTTATTTCCCACTGCTCTTTTGCGGGCTGTTGTTGTGTGTTTCTGTGTGCGTGTGTGTGTGTGTGTGTGTGTGTGTGTCTTCATTTGTGAGATTGTATCTACAGTGAGGCTAGCCCGGCCCCTGTGTGTCAAGCTTGTCTGGAGAAAAATTATGGGAGTCCTTTCAGCGGATCCGCAAAGGCAGGACGAGGTCACTGCAAAGTTGTGACCTTTGGGGCCGTGACTGAGATCGAGCAGCCAATAGACACAGTCACGTCAAGTGAAGGGGAGGAGATGGAGTTGCTAAGACGACTCCTTTCCAAGGCAACTGTAGCCATGCCTACCATTGGCCTGGGCTCCCAGCTTTCAGAGCGGGAACGCAGGTATGGACGAGAGCAAGTACGAGACAACTTAGCTGCAATGGCTTGACTCCAAAGTCTATTGCATTAGTGTGGATTGTATTGAGGAATAAAAAGCTCCCTTTCTGTTCCACAACTAATGAAATAGGTTAATTTAATTGCGTGTCATTGCCGTTTTGTGACGTTTTCAGGCCTATTTGAATGAGTAAATATGTTAGTTTGGATGCACCTCTTTGCATTGTGTTGATTTGCTTGTAGTTTTGATAGGAAACAAAGGCACACACACACACACACACATGCATGCACATGCTGCAGTGACAAGTAGAGCTAGATATACATATTAGGTATGGAGGTTATCGTGTGACTATGATGGTCAAAAAGCTTAAAATGTTATCACAGGTCTTTTTTATTTATTTATTGTTTTGCATGTTTTTTTCTTTTTTCTAACCTTTATTTATTTGTCCTTCTTTACGATCTGTATTCTGTACACTTGGCCTTCTTTTCTGCATGTTCACGCCTGGATTTTAAGACGATAGTATCCATCACTGTTGCTGCAATTTGAGCTTCATGTGGTGCTCTCACAGCCAGGTAGATGGAGCAGACCTCCATCAAAACACACCTCCTTCAGCTGACTTCCCATTCCGCACAGCTGACACCCGCTCTACTCTCGCTGAGCTGGACGCACGCCTGGATCAATATGAATGGAGCAGAGAGGAGGAGGAAGATGATGAGGAAGAGGACAAGAGTCCGGATCCTCAGAAAGATGACATGATGGCGAGGAGGACAGGAGTTTTCCATAAGCAAAGCACCGCTAAAGCGACTTACAACCATTTCCTGCCTCTGCCCAGCACCAAGCGCTGCACGCAAGGGGAGGTCACCACTGACGCTGCTCCGAGGAACAAACGGGACGTGCAGGCGGACAGGAGCAAGAAACTGAACGTCAGGTGGGCTGAGATTTGTGTGTTTTAACAGTTTGAGAAGGCACTAACACGCTTGGAGTGGCTTGCATCCTCAAAGAGATTCTCCAGCTTGATGTTTAGTCATTTCAACTACAGGAGTTTCTCTCATAGAGTCGAGCAACAGACGCCCAGAGTTCCCATGGAAGCGTCTCAACTTCACCCCGACACGACTGTCATCCGAGCAACGTCTCACGCCGAATTTGAATATGAAGATGATGAGGATGAATATGATGAAAATGAGCCTGCGCCTGACCTGGAGAAGGACGATATGATGGCTCGGAGGACCGGGTCGTTCCAAAAACCGAGAGCGGCCAGAACAAACCAGCCCATCAACCGGTTCCTGCCGGTCCCTGGATCAGTTAAATACAACATCGCCCCAGTGTCTGCAATGAAGCCGCTACGCAACAGACCTAAACTCACAGAGAAGATGGCGAGTGAAAGGTATTTCACTGTGTTTGATTGATGAGGAGATTGTGGTGTCGGCCAACTGCTGCAACTGACAAAGCATATTTTACTGGCAAAGATGAAGGTTTGATTACGTGTACAAGTGAAATGGCCTGCGGTACTAACACTATTAAGTCTCTGTAGGTGAGTTATAGTTGATCCTGACTGTGTTGTTGTTTTGATTCCATGCCAGCATGTTTGAGCGCCTGCAGCTGGACGCTTGATGTGGTTTAGTTTATATTATTTGTATATGAAAGAGCTGGTTGACTTTGATTTGTTGTTGTGGTCGGATACTTTGACTTCTGGATCTCATATGGCTTGGCAAAGTTTGTGCTTGGTTTGGACTTATCTGGCCTTCGGGTTTTTGTTGCTGTTGAAGTTTAGCCTTGGCTTTGTTTGGCATGACTTTGGTTGTTTTGGTTCTAGTTCAGTAGGGAGTGATCAGCTGTTATCTTTGTATTTAAAGTGTAAATCACTGCTGAATCACATAGAGACACTCGTATAAGTCATACCAAATGACAAAAGCAAAAAACTTCAGAGGAAAATATTAGGAAAGCACAAACCTGTAAAATAGCAAACACATATTTTTGCCATACCTGTAGTGGTGTCTAGCCAGACAGATAGTTTTTCATTAAGATCATTTTCCGGGTTTTGATATATTCACCTTTCAACGTTTGCTAGACACCAAGACACAAGTTAATAGTGCTGACACAATTGATTTATCAATCATAAGATAATTGATAATAATTGGTTGGTAGGGGAACTCCAGAAGTGTAACATTGATCTCACATACAGAATGGGGACTTACACGTCTTCATGATCTTCTTTATCTTCATTGAAATGTAGTTCTAGTGACAACACATCACAGTAAGATCTATGGATTATCTAAACTGACAGTTTCTGTAGAGAGATGTTGCTTTAGAATTTTATACATTACATTTTTCAAAGCTTTGAGCACAATTCTACTCACCTTCATTGTTCTGTGGTGGGGGCAGAACATACTGCACATACTGAGTCTTTGAGCTCGTTGTCGTGTGTTAGGAAGTGCAACATCGTGAAAACAGATTTCAGCTGCCGTCTTCTGTTGCCTGCGATGCGGTCTTGATTTATCCCTTGAGCTGTACTTCCTGGTAATCTTGGCCTTGTCACTGGATTTAACAGCGTCGTTAACGTGGCAGCGGAACCTCAGGCGCCGCTCTCCAAAGCCCCAACCCTCCCTAAGTGTGCGGGGCTGAGGGAGAGGCGGCGGGAGGAGGATGGAAAGCAAGAGGGAGGCATGACAACCCCTAACAGCTCTGTCACAGATGTGACCGAGCCCCTCTCCTCTCCGTCGCTCGCCGCTCCATCCCGTCCGGCGACTGCCCGGACTTGTAAAGTGGAGGCAGAGCTGGAAAAACAGAGTGTGGAGGAAAGAGTTGAGGAAAAGGTGGAGGAGAGGAAGAAGGACGTGAACGGGGAGCCACGAAGGAAAGCCTTCTGGCTGGATGACGACGATCTACCTCCCATCATGTGAGATGCTCCTTTTGTGTCTTCATCACTCCACCCTCTCAGATTTACCTCTGCCATTCATCCAGTCTGAAGTGTGACATTAACACGAATGCTGCTGCTGCTGTCATTGCTTCACTTACGCTTTCCTCTCATTCACTTTATTTTGTTATTGTTTTAGGATGAGTCGGCGAGTTGCTTTTATGTCTGAGGACACTGAGTAAGTCTTTTGGCGCGAAGCTGGATGATCTTCTGCATGACAATGACATATACACACACACACACGGTGCACATTCAATTTCAAGAGTACAGTCCAATAAAATATCAATATACGCCACACTAACAGTGTGCTCATTGCTGTGCATTGTCACGTCATGACTCATTACTAACTCATTACTTTTGTTTTGCATTATTTTGCTTGTTTTAATTATAATTTATAGTACCGTAGTCTTTTACTATAACCTATGAATGTGTTCGCTTAGTTTTGTTTGCTCAATTGCTTGTTTAATCGCTTTGTGATTAGTTTATGGAAACAGTAACATGTTTTTTGTTGCTGTGTGGAGGTTTGCGGCAACACGTATGCAACTAATATGAATCCACTATATACTGAACAATAAGAAGGATCGTGTACTATTTGTGTTTAGTGGACTGTCATTGGTTGCGTCTGAGTTTGTCTTGCTTTGTAGTGACCAAAGTAAACAATGAATGAATTAAAATGGAATATTTTCTGTTTTCCAGAGTCAAACTGGACAAAGTGAAACTGTTGGGTCCAGTGATTCAGTGTTTTTTTCATATATATTTTTTCAGAATTCAGTATTTTTTCAGATTATACTGGTTTTTTTTCTCTCTCTAGGAGCGTGAGCATGAGTGACATACTTAACGAGGAAGAGGTGGAACACTTACCGCCACTGAGCCAATCGCGTAATGAGCGAATGCACGAACAGTACAACAACTTTCAGGAAGATGACGACCACTGGCAAAACGTAAGAGACGTATGACATTTAAATTGAGCTTGTAGAGACCATCTACAAACTATAGGGGAACATATTATGTGCATCTTATTGAAATAACAGCAATACCCTGAATTAACTCTGCCACTAATCGACCCTGTGGACCCGTGACAGGACTTGGCTCGTTGGAAGAATCGGCGTCGCAGCGCGTCACAGGAACTGATCAAGAAAGAGGAAGAGAGGAAGAGGATGGAGAAAAGGATGAAGGGGGAGGGAAGTGACAGCAACAAGAGGAAAAGCATTAAGACCTACAAAGAGATCGTGGAGGAGAAGTAAGGATGATATCGAGGCGCTTTGTACTGTTGTACCCTTAACATGAGACAGACTTGGCCAATTTTAAACCTTGATATGCAACGATACAGCATTCAATATCATAAACATGACCTAGATACCAAATACTTTTTGTTCTCTACTTACTTCTCTGTCTAGGGAGCGCAGAGAGGTCGAGTTGTGCGACGCCTACAGGAATGCTGCAACTCCGGAGGAGGCCGCCATGGTTTTACAGCGTTACGCTCTTCGCTTCACCATCAGTGACGCAACACTGGACAGTCTAAAACTGCCCAGATCCACTGCAAAGCCCAAACAGGACCTTCATCAGGCGGACAAGGAGCACAAAACGGCATCACCTATTAATGAAGCATCACAACCTCCGCACAAACCAGAAGCGCCTGTTATGAAAGACCAGAGGCACACACAACCGGAGGAGATGGAGACAAATATAACGGCCCAACAAGAGACATCAGTGTCAGTCTCCTCCAGCTCCCCAACAGCTGGCCGCCCCCTCAGCCCGGTCACAAAGTCAGAAAATGTGCCACCTCAGTCACTAGAACTGAACGAACCTCGATCCAAACCCACTCCAACCACACAACAAAAACAACCGATTGCAGGAGACGCAAAGCCTCAAACCAAACACACTAACATTGCACATGTGCAGCCTCACACCACACAGCCCGGACACTCACTCCCCTCACCTCCATCTGTGTCCAGCAGACCCGTCCCCTTCCTGGCAGCCAAGCCCTACTGCCAGCCCAGGAACACACAGTCCGGACACAAACCTGTCAAGGTGAGAATATCAGTCACAGCAGTCAGCATCATCTGATACTCACTGTTCCACCTCAACGCCTGACTTCATGCTTACATGAAAGGGGGCGTCTGTTATATTTAAGACATTTGTTGAGAAGAATGAATCAAAGTGATTGGAGATGATGTGTTCAACAGGAGCTGCAACTGATCCCTTAAACCTCCACTGAGTTGGAGAAGGATATACGTTTTTTCCATATCTTCAAAATGCCTGCAGTCATAAAAATGACGTCCTTGAGTTTGTGTTATTCTCACTAAATAAGAAAAATGGACTCTCCCTCTAATCCTAACTTCTATGCGTTTGTCCCACTCAGATGGCCGGGTTGGTGCGAGTGAATGGAGAGGTGACGAAGAATTTATCTGTTTCCAGTCCGCCTACCGCTGCTCGTCACTCACCACCGGAGGTCAAAGACGTTCCCTCACAGCAGACAGTGAAAGACGTTCCCTCACAGCAGACAGAGAGATACGTTCCCTCACAGCAGACAGTGAGAGACGTTCCCTCACAGCAGACAGTGAAAGACGTTCCCTCACAGCAGACAGAGAGAGACGTTCCCTCACAGCAGACAGTGAGAGACGTTCCCTCACAGCAGACAGTGAAAGACGTTCCCTCACAGCAGACAGTGAGAGACGTTCCCTCACAGCAGACAGAGAGAGACGTTCCCTCACAGCAGACAGTGAGAGACGTTCCCTCACAGCAGACAGTGAAAGACGTTCCCTCACAGCAGACAGTGAAAGACGTTCCCTCACAGCAGACAGTGAAAGACGTTCCCTCACAGCAGACAGTGAAAGACGTTCCCTCACAGCAGACAGAGAGAGACGTTCCCTCACAGCAGACAGAGAGAGACGTTCCCTCACAGCAGACAGAGAGAGACGTTCCCTCACAGCAGACAGAGAGAGACGTTCCCTCACAGCAGACAGTGAAAGACGTTCCCTCACAGCAGACAGTGAAAGACGTTCCCTCACAGCAGACAGTGAAAGACGTTCCCTCACAGCAGACAGAGAGAGACGTTCCCTCACAGCAGACAGTGAGAGACGTTCCCTCACAGCAGACAGTGAAAGACGTTCCCTCACAGCAGACAGTGAAAGACGTTCCCTCACAGCAGACAGTGAAAGACGTTCCCTCACAGCAGACAGTGAAAGACGTTCCCTCACAGCAGACAGAGAGAGACGTTCCCTCACAGCAGACAGAGAGAGACGTTCCCTCACAGCAGACAGAGAGAGACGTTCCCTCACAGCAGACAGTGAAAGACGTTCTCTCACAGCAGACAGTGAAAGACGTTCCCTCACAGCAGACAGAGAGAGACGTTCCCTCACAGCAGACAGAGAGAGACGTTCCCTCACAGCAGACAGAGAGAGACGTTCCCTCACAGCAGACAGAGAGAGACGTTCCCTCACAGCAGACAGAGAAAGACGTTCCCTCACAGCAGACAGTGAGAGACGTTCCCTCACAGCAGACAGAGAGAGACGTTCCCTCACAGCAGACAGAGAGAGACGTTCTCTCACAGCAGACAGAGAGAGACGTTCCCTCACAGCAGACAGAGAGAGACGTTCCCTCACAGCAGACAGTGAAAGACGTTCCCTCACAGCAGACAGAGAGAGACGTTCCCTCACAGCAGACAGAGAGAGACGTTCCCTCACAGCAGACAGTGAAAGACGTTCCCTCACAGCAGACAGAGAGAGACGTTCTCCCCGAGCAGATTCCGGCCCATCAGGAGACGGTGGAGCAGACGCCGTCTCCACAGACGGAAAGATCGACCTCGTCTTTAGGCTCTGCCATCAGCTCCCTGATTGGAGGCCGAAACTGTACCATCACGACAACTATTGTGACCGAGCTCACACATGTGGAGCCACATCACCCGGACAGTCAAAGCAATGGACAGGTAATATCACATGTGGCATATAAACATATAGACATAAAAACCTGTGTTTCTTCTGGGTTAGTTCATTTAATATATATAATGCACGCTTCACATTACTGATGACCATTTTCAAAAGGACACAGGATTCTTTGATGATGTTTTTGAGTAGAATATATTTTTCTAACCATCCAGAAAGCCATGCTTTTCGGTTATTTTCAATATTATGAAGATCACCCTGCAGAAATATGACATTAGCTTGTGAGAGGAGATCCATCATAGTTACTCTGTGAAAGTTGTGTTTTCGCTGCATGGAAAAAAAGTGTGAATTGTTTTCATGGATGTTCCACCCTGGTACATTCAAGTGTTCATGGGAAGTCTTGACACCTTAACATTAGTGTCAGCCGTTCTTCATAGTATTCATGAGCTTTGTTAGTGGAACATGAAACCCGGGGGACAAACTGAAAGCAGACATG
Source organism: Melanostigma gelatinosum (assembly GCF_949748355.1). Taxonomy (NCBI): domain Eukaryota; kingdom Metazoa; phylum Chordata; class Actinopteri; order Perciformes; family Zoarcidae; genus Melanostigma; species Melanostigma gelatinosum. Next base: position 20,639,612 of record NC_136644.1, on the reverse strand, counting down.
GGTGCTGTTAAAAAATGATGTTGTGAATTTAGTTACTCTTTTCATTAAAAAGGTGCAGTTCAGCAGCTGACTCGGGTCTTGGAAGCGCATTCTTTAATGTGCCCATGAGGGAATTTGTCTTTGACTCCGCACTGCAGTATGAAAACTATAAATATAATTCAGACATAAAACATTAAAAAGACATTAAAAACAGAAGAAATTCACATAACCATAAATGGCCATTGCACAAACCCGAAACCAGTTTTTTTTTTTTCCTTTCTGAATTCAAAACTCCAAATTTAAGAACATAAAGAATATTTTGTTGCAGGTCAGTCTTCATCTGGGAACTTTATGTTGCCTTAAAGAGGGCAGAAGTTGTAACTCACAGTGGAGAGACATGAGCCTGACCTGAAACACTCTCACGCTGTTCGCAGTGATGGATGTCTTATGTAAAGTTTAGAGTCTCTGCAGGTTGATTTTAATATTGTATTTACATGAACTGAAGCCAGCGACTGCCTGAAGAACAAAAGCGATGGTATATTTTCAACTTTAAACTGGTAAACAAGTGGTCCATTCATTTTTGATAAATAGTCAGTTAATGTTTCATTCATTTGGTTGAATAATTTGACTTTCAGGTCAACGGTACTTCTGGGTTGTCTGAGAGTCTAGTGGAGGAAAAAAAGGCTCAGCCAGCTTCATCGCCAAACAGCATGCGAGAATATTCTCCCACTGTCACAGGTAAATCTGTAGATTACAGTATTTGATATTGTATCGCTTACAGCATGATCTCTGCTGCAGACATTCTGTATCATTTACTTTTACAGTTACTTTTTGTACATTTTTCTTCAGTTTTGTTGTCATTGTTTTTAGCTGTATGTCAATATCTATCTTTCTGTAAATTGTTCTGTGTGTCTAAGAACATTGAGAGCAACTTATTTCCCTGTATTTGTGCACAAACTTAGCCAATATATTCTGATATATTTAGTTTATCTGTGTGTTTGTCTGTTTCTTTCTCTGCCACAGAGGGACTTGAGGAGAGCAGTGTGACCGTGAGTATCTCTCAGCAGCCCCAGCTTGTTTTTCTCTGTTTCTCCTTCATTCTTACATTTGACCCTGCCCTGACCCTTCGTCTCCTGTGGTCGCTGTAGTCAGACTTGTCCTCTCACCTTTCCTCTCTTTCTGTCCTTTTGGTCCGTGTACATGTGTGTCTGCGTGATTGTCGGGTCGGGTCTGGGTAGATTGAGACCCCCATGTTGAACTTGGCTAAACGTGTTAATCACTGGGTCTGGGACCCCAATGAGGAACGTAAACGCCTGGAAAGTTGGCAACAAGAGCAGGAGCGCCTCCTTCAGGTACACTGGTGGAATGGCGTTTATGTGCATGGCACCTTGAATGTTTAGCAGAAAAACCGAAGGCACAGGGTGTACTGGATGTGTATATGTGTGTGTATATATATGTATGTGTGTGTCATTGGTGTGTTTTTTGTTGCATTCAGTATTTGACATGCACAATTTGTCTCTGCAGGACGAATACCAGAGAGAACAGGAGAAGCTGAAGAAGGAGTGGGAGAAAGCACAACTAGAAGTGCAGGAGGAGGAGAGAAAACACAATGAAGAGGTACAATCACACGCAGACTGACAAACACATGGAATCAAAAGCATCACTCGCTGCATTTGTATGTCTTACGAGTTGTGTCTTTCTTTTACTTCCAGGAGAGAAAGATCCTAGAGGAGACTGTAACACCCTTAAATCCAACGGGTTTGTCAAACCAGCAGTCGGGCCAGACGGGGACGACTTCATCAGCTCCAGAATACAACGAGACAGAACGAGGAAACGTTGCTGAGCAGCAAAGCGGCCAAAGAACAGGGAACCAGGATCAGCATGCATCCAAGCTGCATTTCTTCCAGGGTGAGAACCCGCCGAAATACACACTGTTATTCAGGAGGTGTCCACATTTGTGTTTGCACAGCTCATTCAATCTCAGTTCAAACATGTAGTCCTCAGAGTTTCTCTTATAAAAGGTTATTTTATGATATATATTCTCAGATTCTACATGTGATGGTGATCCTTTAAAGAAACAAGAACTGTGGAAGACGGCCTCTCTGGATCGCAACCCTCAGCTGAACCAGGCACATATTACTAAAAGGTATGCAATCTGTATTTAAGGATTGTCCCATATTGCTGCATGTTTGTCCTGAATGTATGCAAAGTTGTTTTCTTATATCACATTTAAAAGTAATGCTTTCAAAGGCTGATCAAGTGTTTGGGACTGAAGTGGCATTTTCTATGTACGGTAGCTGGATTCTAGCTAATTCGGGAGCATATAAAGTAATGTATGACGTAACAGTGAGTTAAAGTGAAAAACGTTTGTAACTTTAAATAGCAGCCTCTGTAGATACAAGTGACGAATATGAGACAATAAACTTTTAGCTACAATGCTAAGCTAATGTTACATCAGCATAAGTGGAGAAGAGTCATTCCTGTAAATCAGTGAACTGACCCAGTAATATGCATTATAATAACAATGTTGACTCATGCTAACATTAGCTACACTAAGCTACTGGTCATACCAGACCAAGAAAGGCTGCAGCCGAGTATTTGATTCAGCAATAGTGAGTTTTATTGATTGTGAATTCAACTTTCCATTTGTATGACGAAGAATGTGTTTTACATAGTCTTTAATTAATATGATCCATTAAGTATTGATAGGAACATCATTTCGAATTTTTTATATCAGTTTGTTTGTCAACATTTTTTTTTTTTTAATGAACCTTAAAAAATATAAAATGTTCAACCTAACAGGCTTTACTTATGTAAGAATCAACTGACATATGTTACAAACTTGTTTTGGATGTGCATATATTTGTTTTTGTTTTTTCCCCACAGGTCTGAATCACATGACACTGTGATAAACAAACAGCAGCCCTCTCCTTCAGCACCTCAGCCTCCCTCACCCAGCAGGTGAGGGAGGCTATACAAACACTCATACACAACTACAAACATGTTTGACAGAAGTTAGGCTTTGTTGTTTAATGGAGTGAAGGTGCTTTAATATCCATTTTCCTCCTGTCTTGTGTGTGTGTGTGTGTAGATGTGTTAGTGGGAAGAGACTGTGTTCTGGTTGTTCTCAACCACTGGAAAAAGGAGCTGCCATGATCATCGATACACTTGGACTGTTTTTCCACATACAGTGTTTCAAGGTACTGTACTATTCTAGGACACACACAAACAATACTTTATACACATCTTCTAAGGTTTTGAAGATGTACAAAGTTTACTAAAGCATGTGTACATCCCAATTATCTCCAGGGTAGTGTGAATACATACAAAAGATGCAGTCATAATTATTATTATATGAAACTCATCCTTAGGGTTTGGGAGACACATTTAACCATTTGATAGTCTAAAACAATCCTTTCTGTGTGTAATGCTGATGGTTAACTGTATGTCTCCTCCTCAGTGTGGAGTGTGTGATGGGCAGCTGGGTGACGCCACTGCTGGGACTGATGTACGAATTCGTAATGGACTGCTGAGCTGTCACGAGTGCTATATTGCATCTCGGGGTGAGAAGACGTGCACAAACAGAGACTGACACACACATATATATAGTCATGAGAGCCCCCAATTAACGACATTATTATACTTCTATATTTTTTTAAAGGCGTGTTAGACTTAACCAGCTTCTTACCCCACATTCAAGGGTGTGGCAGGCAAGAAGCTGGCCTTCATAGAGAGGGAGGATTACATAGTGGAAGTAGTAACAGAAATGTCAATCACGTGTTAAAGGTAGAGACAGGTACCTGCATTTTCTGATGTATTTTTCCATCATTTCAAAAACTGGAATGGACTTTCACATGTTTATCCTTCATAGTTAAGTACATTTAGCTAAATTACTCATGCTCTCTTGTAAAATTCTGAATGTCTGACTTTTACTTATAAGTATTGCCACTATTCTAAACTGTATTAATTATTTAAACGATCTTAACTTTAGACTCTTCCTAAAATGGGGTTAGGGGCCGAAATGACAAAACCATCTCACCTATTTCCTTATTTCAAGGGTTGAATAAAGTGGCTCCAACAAGAATACAATCAGACAAACACAGTTATTGAACAACATAATTATAAGTTATGAGAGCAGACTTCAACACCTTTCCATGTGATTGTATGCAGGCAGAGGTCAGCCCACCACACTATGATGACCTGCATTTGAACTGGAACCCCCCCTCTCCCCTCGCCCCTCCCCCAGTGCCCTCGTCAGTGATTGGATGAAGAATTGTTTTATTTTCCTAAAATGCACAAACAGCTTTATGGAGTCTACTGAGAGCGAAAACTGGACTGATATGCGGACTGATTGACCATCATCACATGCACATACAGTACAAGTACAGTGTGTGTGTGTGTGTGTGTTTGTGCTTATTAACTGTACACATGTATACAACTGTACACATTTAACATTTTGAATATGTGTAGCATGGATGTAATCAAGAAATCAGTGTGTTTAAATCTTTGCACACCCATACATGCCACAGTTAAGACGCTTAAATCAGGCTCAGTTCTGTCACAAGCTTAACATATTTCGCTAAAAGCTGAACAACAACCATCAGTCTCAAAATCTTGATCCATTAACCGCTGCTTCTGCACTGATCACGTGACTGGTTTGGGTTGGATAACCTGAAGTAGCTTGACCATTATGCCTTACTCATCGTCATACCTTCTCATTCTTTTGGGGTTTTGTGTTTACAGTTTTGCATGAAAGAAGAACTTATATAAGTTATTGTGAGTGTTGCTCAGATGCAGTCGTGTGAGTTTGACGTACGTCGTTGCTATCGTCTCAACAGCTAAACTTTAACTTTCCTCTTGTATGTTGTACATCATCATCATGATGTTTTTGAAATGTTATGGGAATCTGGCTAACTCACACAAGCTTTCTTTCTTTACAATACATTTTACTGGAATGAGAATGCATGTTATTAATTATATACTTGTTCTTTGGATTTTTAAATATTTTCCCTTTAGGATGTTTTAGCCATTGTTTTTTCTCATAGACTGACTGCATCCGAATCAGTGCCTTATGTAAAGAATGCGAGGGCTAGTGTATGTGGAGGAGTAATTTCACACTCACACGGACCTCTGGGTCTCGGCACATGTGTGTGTGTGTGTGTGTGTATGAAATCATGCATGTATAGGTGTGTAAGCAATGTGTAATTTGACTTGAAGCACAGTTCCATACCAGCAAAAAACATTCAAAATAGATCTCCTAATCACCTGCTGTTCTCTTCCACCCCCTCCCATGAGCTAAACCAATGACACAAAGTGATTTGCTGCTTCCCCAGTTAATTATTCCCCCGTACAAACACAATGTCCTATAATCTCTCCTCGTCTGCCTCTATCACAAGTGTTGCCTCCCCAGAGTCTGAGCTGAATGTGTCTGTCCTTTGTGTGTCGTTGCTTCTATCTGAACACCTGACTAGAGCGCTCAGTTCATTGTCTTTTATAGCAAGTGTATGTTTATCAATAAAATATTTTAAATGGGATTATTTGTCTTTTTTTAAATTAAAATGCACTTTAAGTAAGCATGTTAAGTATACTAGCTGTCCAGACAAATGTGCATAGATCTACATTTAAACGTGTAGAAAGTATTTAGATCAGTAAGAAATACTCTGTTACATGCAAAAGTACAGAAGTAATTTCAACAAAATGTACTTAAAGTACTTCAAGAATGGTCTCCGCCCTTGCTATGCATTACTGTGTAAACAGTATTATAATTTTGTAGCTAATTGAGGGGGAGTTATTTGTAACTATTATATACCAAATGTTGGGTGGTTGAATTTCAAACATATGCTTTTATAAATGTGTCGTGTTTTTGACCATAAAAGCTTCTAATGTCCACAGCTGTTTGACACATATGGAGTATAATGTACCTCTGTCAGGTTGTGGAGTATTCAGTGGCATTGTAATGAAACACAAAACAGTACAGTACTTGAGTAAGTGCACTTCGATTATTTACTTTCCACCATCACAGCCAATTAAACAAGACACAGTTTTGTGATCTGTGTTCCCCAACACATAGAATTGGCTGTAAACAATCGACAATCAACCAATCATGACAATCATGGGCTGAATTACCATAACTCTGTGTAGAACAAAACTTCAAAATCTCAAATTCTTAATCAATACAAGTTATTCCCAGCAATTGATGCCTACAATTATACTTTTACATGCTTGTTTCTGTATTTGTGTAAAGCAAAAAGTAAAGGATTTCCTCGGATAATAGAGATGGTTTGATGAGGAATGTTATGGGAACCAAAGGTTGTTGTTTTTGTATGCACAATTATCGAAACTGTAAAGTATCAAGAATTGTCTTCTGTAAATCCTCTGGCAGCCCATAAAAATACAATTAACAAAATATAGTAGGATTGCAGGACATGGTTTATGTTGTTCTGCAAGTAATTACAATCAAAGTGCTGGATTAATTGTGCTAGGAACTAACGTTAAACAGAGATCGGAAACATAAAATAAGGGGACCGGAAATGCACCAATATTTTACTACCCGCCCCTTTTAGAGCATGTAAGCTAATGGTTGTTTGTTGTTGTTTTGTCATTTCTTCTTTAAAAACGTGGAACATCAAAACAAAATGGAGTCAAAGGGACCCTCTCTTTATGCAGTATGTACCCGTCGTTCACCTTTGACTGGACATATCAACAGCTACGTGCTCTGTGTGCTAGTTAGCCTGTGTTAGCTAGCCAGTAAGCTAAAAACAGCAAGATATACGACTGTGTATCTGTCGTGTAGCAACGTTTTTATCATATAAAATGATCAGATAAGCTAGACGTTATTTCGTGGGTTTCTTCGGCTCTTTCCTGTTTTGTGAATGGCATGTTTGTTGTGGTGCATAATTTAGATTAATCATTTATAAGGGTTAGGGTTTCAGTTTCAGGTACAAACACACAGTCATACACAGATATGTCTTAAATAAATCGACCATTTGTTATTGCTCCCCTTAGTCCTTTCATTGAAAAATGGTGGTCCGGGTGGATTGTAGTTAGTTGTGAGTTGTATTTTGTTGTTGTTGTCTTTGGAAGTGGAATGAGCCATTAGTCATTACTGGAAGATAATCAATTACATGAGTACTGACAGATATGAGGATAAGTACTGTTGTAATACTGGAGACACTGTTGTAATACTGCCTCAAAATAAGTACTAAAAGTAATTGTGATGCATTTCAGGATAGGTCATGGCATGGCATGGCATGGTCATAATAATGATGCATGAATGTATACATCACTTGAATATTACAGCTGCTAAAGTTGGAGCTAATTTAAACTTTATGCTTTATACACTTTCTGTATACTTATCCTAATCTGTTGTAATCTGTCATTTGTTTGTTGATTATAGTTTGTTTTATTAATCTAAATCTGCAAAGAAACTAAAGTTGTCAGAAAAATTTAGTGGCGTAAAAGTACGATATGTCTTGAGTAAATGTACTTAGTTACTTTCCACCACTGGATAAGAGACAACTTGATTGTTCCCCTGGTGGGAAATATAGTGGCACTAGAAACAGAAGACTAAGTAGGAACATATACATAAATCACACATCAATCAGGTGCAACATTAGAAAGTTATGTACAGTATGTTACTTTAGACAAGTATGCATGAATAAGATGTTTATGCCAAAACAATGGTGGTCAAAGGGACATAGTAGATGCAGAATATATACAGTATGTGTAATGTATCTGTAAGGTATGTATGGATGCATTTCTTTGCTGTTATATCAACAGCTCTGTTGTGTATGTTAATATATCTCTGTTGTCTGTTTAAAGACGGGCCAATTGTAACTTTATAATATGCTGTTTGTTTTAGCCGGCAGGCTCCTCAGTAGACATGACACGAAGCACAGAGGAGGACTCTTTGGTGGACGGACCTCTGATCTCTGCCGACGCCCTTTACTCCGCCATCAGGAGAGAGTTTCAGACCATTCCAACACCCTGCCATGCCGTCCTGCTGTCTCTGCTGCATGTAGGACACACACACACACACACACACACACACACACACACACACACACACACACACACACACACACACACACACACACACACACACACACACACATACACACACACACACACACACACACACACACTTTGAAAACACAGAACAGAAAAACTGAATTATTTTGGATTACAAATTCATTTAAAAAAACTGTTGATTTTGGAAATAAACTGCTGAGAGCAAAATGTTTAAACCAAGTTTGAGATCATATTTGTACTATATGTTATTTGTTATATATATTTATTACATATATTTATTACATATATTTATTACATATATTTATTTTATATTTATTATTTATTGATTATTAGTAGTATTTCATTTTTGAAATAGTGGAACTACTGTTGTTGTGATGTTTTTGCCACTATATTTTAGTGCTGAAATGATTACTTTGATAATCAATTAGTCATCTAAATAATTTTTCAAGGAAAAATCAGATTATGAAAATAGGTTCCAGACCTATACTTGTGTATTCAAATGCAACACATTTAAAGACATTTATCTAATCTGCCTTCCTAACCTGCATACTGGCAGTGACCTGTTTATTTTCAATGTGTAATAATATTGATAGTGTGTGCTGGTCTGTGCTGTCTTATCGTCTCCTGCTCCACGTATCTGTCTCACTCACAGTGCTCTCTCCTTTCCTTTCAGGTTGTGTACGTGGTGTTGTCAATGTGTGTGGCAGTGCTGTGTGTGTTGGAGTTGGGCCAAAAGGGGGTGTGTTTGAATATTTTGGGTAATGTGCGAGGCGACAGTGTCATTGTGTTTGGGAAGGTGTGTTTATGGGTGCTGGTGCTGTTGTTCACTGGGTGTGTACAGCACCACCACAGCCAGGCCAGGAGCAGAGGATACCTGCGATTCTACAGACAGACGCAGGGACTGAAGCATCTGCCGCTCACCGTGCACTCTGCAGGTACAGCTGCACACAACTAGGAACCCGTTTACTCAACATGTAGAGGTCAGTTTCCGCCTCAAGATGGCAGTAACGCTGAAGGAGGAATGTGTGTTTGTATTTCTGTATGTTTCTCTGCAGGCAATGTTCTGCTGCTGATTGTTCTGGCCATGCGATTATCACAGACCGTGCAAACCTACGTGCTGCTCAGTGTGCTGGGGTTGGAGCTCTTGGTTGCGTTGCCGTGCCTCCTCTATTACACAGGTAAACGGATCTCAGTTAAGATGTTTTGTAGGACAGCAGGTATATGGTTTACATTTGGTTGCACACAATATATCAGCCAAGACTTTCATATCATTGAAAAAACAAGAATATAATGAGAGTAAAAAAGTTAAATCTGAGCCAATGAACAGAAACTCAGCAGCGATGTAGAAAATAACAAATTAAAAAACAGCAGCAGAAAAAAAAAAAATAGATCTGAGCAGTGAAAAAAAAAAAGAAGTAGCACATGAACAATAAAGAGGGCTCTCAGCTTAACAGCGTCATCAAATACAACATTTTTTCCTCAGTTAGTCATAAAGACATTGCTTGCTGTATCTTTAAAGGATGCATGTTTATTAGATTCTTACGTATTGCTAAAGGGCAACCGGGCAGCATTTGCTTTCCGACTGTAAAGTTTGTGTGAATTGTTTAATATCTCACACAGATCGACAAGGTATGAAAAAAAAGCCCCCGTCCTCCAGGGTTATAGGTGCACCACCATTTTCCTGTGGATGGTGGTAGTTATATCAGCAGTGTTAGCTGGAGAGACACACCCTGTAGATTACACTATACACACACACACACACACACACACACACACACACACACACACACACACACACACACACACACACACACACACACACACACACACACACTACCCCCCACTCTCTATCTGAGAACATTCGCATCACAATACCTGCCCTGCCCTTTTCAGACTCGACGGCATGACAATCAACCATTCAGCTCTCTGTCCTCCCACTGTCTCTCTCCCTCTGTCTCTCTCCCACTCTCTCTCCCACTCCGTCTCTCTCCCTCTGTCTCTCTCCCACTGTCTCTCTCCCTCTGTCTCTCTCCCACTCTCTCTCCCACTCTCTCTCCCACTCCATCTCTCTCCCTCTGTCTCTCTCCCACTGTCTCTCTCCCACTCTGTCTCTCACTCTGTCTCTCTCCCTCTGTCTCTCTCCCTCTGTCTCTCTCCCACTCTCTCTCCCACTCCGTCTCTCTCCCTCTGTCTCTCTCCCTCTGTCTCTCTCCCACTCTGTCTCTCACTCTGTCTCTCTCCCTCTGTCTCTCTCCCACTCTCTCTCTCACTCTGTCTCTCACTCCGTCTCTCTCCCTCTGTCTCTCTCCCACTGTCTCTCTCCCACTCTGTCTCTCTCCCACTGTCTCTCTCCCACTCTGTCTCTCTCCCACTGTCTCTCTCCCTCTGTCTCTCTCCCACTGTCTCTCTCCCACTCTGTCTCTCTCCCACTGTCTCTCTCCCTCTGTCTCTCTCCCACTCTGTCTCTCACTCTCTCTCTCCCACTGTCTCTCTCCCACTCTGTCTCTCTCCCACTCTGTCTCTCACTCTCTCTCTCCCACTGTCTCTCTCCCACTCTATCTCTCTCCCACTGTCTCTCTCCCACTCTGTCTCTCTCCCACTGTCTCTCTCCCTCTGTCTCTCTCCCACTCTGTCTCTCACTCTCTCTCTCCCTCTGTCTCTCTCCCACTCTGTCTCTCACTCTGTCTCTCTCCCTCTCTCTCTCACTCTGTCTCTCTCCCACTTTGTCTCTCTCCCTCTGTCTCTCTCACTCTGTCTCTCTCACTCTGTCTCTCTCACTCTGTCTCTCTCTCCCTCTGTCTCTCTCTCACTCTGTCTCTCTCTCACTCTGTCTCTCTCCCACTTTGTCTCTCTCCCTCTGTCTCTCTCCCTCTGTCTCTCTCCCACTCTGTCTCTCACTCTGTCTCTCTCACTCTGTCTCTCTCCCTCTGTCTCTCTCTCTCTCTCTCTGCCGATCAGCTGATTATTTGCTTTTGATACAAACACCATGCAAACTTTGGATGATACCCCCACATATCCATCTATTGTCTTTTTATTCTTGTCTTTGAAGTCGGGAACAAATTGGTTGAGTTTACATTCACTCCATCTGACTCCAGCGTGTCGGTCGCTTTGTTGAAACGGCCTTAAGCTGCAAAAAACCTACCCGAGGGATTCAACCCCTTTGCAACCTGACGGAGCGTTCCGCCCACACTGTAACACTTTACCTAATGATCTGTGAACAAGTCAAATCATCTGAGAGCGTAGAGATAGATATGGATGCTATTTAGGTTTGTTTTTTTGCTGGATGAAATAAAAAACTACAAAATGTTGATTTAACGTGTAAAAATGACAAATGTATGACTAACTGACGAACTTCACTCGTCGTAACTTACCTTGTGAATTAAATGCTGTTTTGCAGCTGGCTCTCACATGAAATATATACGTCATACTTAACTGCTGAGTGGGGGAGACCTTTATAATTATCCCAACATGCTCTCTGCCCATGCTATGAATGACACAGGTGACATCTCACATGCAGGTTGTGGTTTGTCGATGGTATCATCAATGAGATAAGAGAGATAAGATAAGACAGACTTTATTGTCATCCATCTATATAAAGTGCAGACAGCAGATAGAGGAACAAATTGCGTTTCGCCGGTTCGAGTGCAAACGTTTCTGCCATGTCGGCTGTTTTCACAGAACATCCCCTGATGTGACTCTGCTTGACGTCTTCTTTTGTTCTAATATTATTTTTCTGTGTACGTTATGATTCTGCATTGGGCCTCAAACAACTTATTTAAGGATTTAATGTCGTTATTGTTAAATGTCAACTCTAGAACGTTTTGTCTAGTTGGTGTAAACATCATTTACCTCTGAAATTAGAATTAGGAGTATTCAGAAATAACAAGTCGGGAAACTAAATGTTAGCTCTTATTATTAATACCAGTTAATAACAACACGTGCAAAAACCGTTGGACACACAAGTCGGACAATACTGTATGTATGACTGATTTAATTTGACACAATTAAGACAGAAGTGCGAATAAAACGTATATTACTTCTTTTTTTTTTATACTGTTGACGCACAGAGCAGCCATCTTTGATTTTGAGGTCGGGGGTTGGTGGTTATTCAAAAGAGTTTAACAACCGTCTCATGAAAACTACACGCTTGGTAGAATCTCGAGATTCCTCCAAACTTTAGCAAGTGCAGGATCTTTAAGGACAGAAAGGACACGTCTTGCAGCTCTAGTGGCATGTATGTAGTTCTGTAACACGGCTTTTTGAATATTAAATATTGAATGTTTTGTGTGATTTTTAGATATTGCAAAATCTAATTTAAATCTCAGCTGTTTGTTTCATGAAATATGTCGTTACCACCTACTGTTTAAAAAACTCCTCAAAAAGTACATCATTTTGCTTCTTTTAGACTGAATTTTATTGAGGCATAGTTTTTAGACAATTGTTTTGTGGTCAGATGAAGTTGAACCCTGATGTAATTTGGGTTTATTTGGTGTAGTTTGGAAGCTTGAGTGGATCAAAAAAACCTTCAAAACAGTAAAGAATCAAGAAGTTTATGGTTTATGACACGGAACCTTCTGCAACTTGGCACTGATATCAAAGCATTTTCAATTATACCCAGCCTCACACTAGTATCAGTATTCTGAAATAAATCTTCTTTCGTGTGTATTTTAAATTAAACAAATCTGTAATTTGTAATCTGGGATATTTTTCAACAGTTACAGACAATAAAAATACATATTTCGATATTCCAAAGAGTGTTAGATAAAGTCCAATGCACTGGCCTTCCTCCCAGTAAAGAAAAACTGCTATTAAGGCCGCTGTACCAGAGGATATTGAAATTGAAGAATCTGTAATGAAAGGAAATCCATATTAAAGGTGTGTTTGGCAGCTGAAGGGCACAGATTTCGGTTTGAGATATCGGAGAGGCTCGAAGAGCAGATAAGAGGCATTAGGATTTATCCTAGCCAAAGGCTAGCCCTCGACCCACTCCACCCAAACACAGGGTCACACACACACACACACACACACACACACACACACACACACACACACACACATTGTCCCCGTGTTTACAGTGTGGGGGGATCCAGCTTGTGGGGGGGGGGGGGGGGTATCAGTGTTCGGGCCGCCACATTCCTGCTCAGATCAGTGCAGTCAGCCACGACGCAAACCCAGCGACGCCTCGCAGCGCTAACCTTTCCTCAAGCACGCACACGCACATTCTCCGAATGATGCAGAGTCAAGGTGACATCAGAGAGTTCACGAGGAGGGAAGAAGAAGAAGAAACTCAAAACTAATTTCAGAGGCGACGGAGAAGGAGCGATATAATGCCTGCAGCTATGACGTCCACACAGGAAGGCCTCGTTCAACTTCTCTTTGAAGTGCATGCTCATTGTGAGAGTGTGTGTGTGTGTGTCTTTGAGGTTTGCTGTATGTTTCTGCCTCTCATTTTAACATGAATACACTCTCCTCCATAGACCTCCATGCACATCAAAGCCATGTCTTGGCCTTCAAAGGCTGAACTTAGAATACGTCTCTCTCTCCGCTGCCTCGCCAGAACTTAGTGTAAGCACTGCAGGGCACGGGGTTGACACACACTCTCAAACAGATACAGAGAGCATATAACTAACACATACACACGAACCGCCATGTGCTTTTCGACAAGACTAACTTTCTTTAAGATCATTGTTTTTGCCCTTTATTCAGTAGCGAGGTAGAACAGATAGACTGGAAAGGGGGATGAGAAAGGGGAAGACATGCAGCGAAGGGCCACAGGTCGGATTTGAACCCCCGGGCCGCTGCGGTAAGGACTCTACTAGTTGAGCTACCTGGGCGATTCAATAGCGGGATGATAAAGCATGAGCATCTTGTGAACCTACAGCTGCGTGACGCAGATTCATGAGCAGCGTTTCTTTTCTAACACACCATCGACTCGCATTCTTCTTTTGAACTCCTTTAATGTGCCGCGTTGCTGCTGAAAGGCGATCGTGCCGCTCTTGTCGGGCTCCGTGGTTGTTGGGATCCATTTCCTCCCGCTTCTTTGACTTTGATTCAGGCCGTGCAGAGTTGTGAGCACGTTTTGTGGCGCCCATCAGCTGTTAGCACCTCCGCAGCTCCACTGTTGTCACCTGGAAAGAGGTCAGGTCTGAGCACTGTCTGTCCGGTCGTGTGAGTGCTTCAGAGTCTCTAACAGGGACGCGTGAAATGTGTCACTTCCTTTACGGTGCTCCGTCTGTCCGTCCATCAGAGTATCTCTATCTGTTCTTAGCCCCCTGCTGCAGTACCACTGAACTCCACAGACCTGAATGACCTCATCCTCATAACCTTTCACCCTTTTCTGTTTGTGCACTAATTCAGGGTGTTTACAGGTATTTGGGTGGAATTAAGGTTGAAAGAGTAACAGATGTACAATCCTCAGTCTTATTAATTACTGTTGCATGTACACGTCTTCATTTTTTTAATTGTTATTATGAAGCAAAGACAGACAAATTATCAGACACAAGCAACAACAACAATTAACAAAACATATTCCAGAAACAAACAACACAGAAAAACAAACAAGCCCAAAATGAAGCCTGTGGAGCTTTCAAAAGCACGTTATAGTTACATTACATAAATTATTAACTCTTTCTCTCTCTGCTAACCAACAACAACCCTTAAACAATGTTTACACGGACTATTCCTGATTACAATGTATCTTTATAAAACATAATATATCATTTATTTATAAAATAACTTATTCAAAAACCAATAGTTAGGATGTTTAAGAAACCTTTAACATGTATTGATATTTCAGGAATTTCCCACAGCACCTATTAATAATAAACTCTTTCCCCAAATACAATAAGATTACTAAGATATGACTTTGTGTCTGTGTTCAACCAGCACTACAACAAGTGATTGACATCTTCATTTATCTGCTTTTTATTTTGCCGCTTTTTTTTTATTACGTTCATAAGCTGCACGGTTCACTGGGGGACATACATGTGAAACAATGGAGGACAATCAAAGTAAATCTATTATACATTTTAAAAGCACAATACATTTATTAGCCTCATTAATATACGTTTTTTTAAATATGCCGCTGTGAATATGAATGCTTTCGTCAAAGTGTTTCCTTGACCCGGTCATTCTCCGTGATGTGTGCATGCAAAACACGTGTCACGTTTCTTTTTCTTTCTTTTTTTAAAGAGAATCTTCTTTCCTGTTGGTATTTATTTGACAGCAGTTTGTGTTTCTGCTTTGTCATTTCTGAAACAGACCTCTTCATTTCTCCGTCTTTCTGGAATGTCTTTCTCTCTCTCACACATACCTGCTTGCTGTTGCTATATTTACCGACACAAGCGCACACACACACACACACACACACACACACACACACACACACACACACACACACACACACACACACACACACACAGATTTAAGGCCTCATTATGCAGGAATGTGCAGTATTTCTTTAGATTGTGTGTGAGTGTGGATGCTGAGATGCTGCACTGTAGCAAAGTAAAGATAGCGCTCTTTAGAACCTCCCTGACAATTTCCTCTGGCTAATGACACTCAAGTCTTATCAACACTGGTGCCTCTGCCCTTCCTCACACATTCGGCCTGCAACCCCACACACACACACACACCACGGCCTTATCTTGATTCAAACAGCAGCAACATCTGCCATATTTTGGCTGTGGCTCCTCTTCCAGCTACTGGACACTCCACACCTTGCTGCTAACCCCCCCCCCCCCCCCCTCTTGTGTAAAGGTGTATGTTTAGGGCGGGAGAATTAGAGGTTTGAGTGCAGGATATGGCAGCTCATAAGGACTAAGTGCAGGATATAACAGCCAGTGTGTGTTTAGGAGAGGGAGAGGAATGGAAAACTGTTAAAAAAAACACACAAACGTGTGCAGTTTGTCACCTGAGTGATTAATGTTAATAGGACGGCTCTCACTGCCCGATAATGTCTGCCTGTCTTTATGTGCGGCTGAAAAAGATAAAACACTGGTTTGAGGATGTTAAGGGAAAACCAACCGAGTGTTTTTTGTTTGTTTGTGGTTTTAGTCCAAGTGATGCGGTTCAACAGGGAGCGAGCTGCCCCAGATGTGAGCCAAGAAGAGCATTCACTCAGCCACAGTGTCACGAGTCTGCCGAGGGAGACCGGCTTCAGGTACGCCGATTTCACTCAGTCACCCACACAAAACGAAGGGAAAAATAAACTAAGAGATATTACATGAAAGCATCAAAGCTAAAGTCAGTTTTCCCCGACTTCTCCAGCTTGTCTGCGGCTTCAAACTCATTTATTTCCTCCTGAAGGTGTATATACTTTGAAAGATGTGCTTAATGATCTCCAAATTGATTTCCTAAAACAGGTGGGGACTGTAGTTTTTTGCGGATGTCACTCATTTAAGAGTAAACTGTATTTGTTTGGTTTTTAGAAAAATGTGTTATTGTTTGTGTCAACAGAGAGGGCTCCAATCTGCAGGAGGTGGTGGAGAAACAGGCCGACCTGATAGAGTACCTGAAGCAGCACAACACCTTACTGAGCAAGAGGCTGCTCAACCTCACCGCTCAGCACTGACCACAGTCCGGCCTCCTCTTCCTCCTCCTCCTCCTCCTCCTCCTCCTCCTCCTCCTCCTCGTGAGCCAGAGCCCGATCACTTCGACACTCCGCTCTCTCGACACAAAGGAGAGGGGGGATCTGTGGGTTTGAAAGAGATGACGAGAAGCTAGAAGAAAAACTGCTGGATAAAAGACTAAAAGCAAGGGAATCCCTGTGCACACAAGGCACCTGTGCGCACAGACATGAGATGGGGGGGGGGGGGGGGGCTTCTCCACGAGGCACCTGAGATGGACAGATAACGCAGGAGGAGGTGAAGCTGTAAGTGGAGGGCAGTTAGAGAGGCAAAGTGGGAGGAGGAGCAAGAGCAGTCATGGGTCACAGATCAGAGGTGAGGGTTGTTGTTTTTTTTTATCACTGTGTAACAACCTCCGGTGACCCGCGTGCGCCCGCCGCTTGTGAGAGAAACAGGAGAGGCGAAATTGTTTTTAGAGCTCATCTGCACTGAGGAGGAGCTGAAGGAGTCTGAGATGTGTTCACTCATCACGGTCGAACAAAAGAAACCGATCGTGCACCGCTGTAAATGTCCGTAAGTGATATTTTATCTGTCCGAATGTGTAAATGCTTCGTTTGGTAGAATTGTTTTTCTATCTGTTTAAATCATTGAGTTTGTGTATTTGTGATCTGATTCCAATAAATATGTAATAAACTTCACCTGTGTTTAAGCCTTTTCAGGAGTGACAGTTGACACAGTATACTTCAGTGAAACACAAAGTAAGTGTGTGTGTTTTTTTTTTTTATCGTATTGTAAGAGCTAAAAGAAAAAGCCCCAAACAATAGACATACTGCAGTGTCCCGCCTCACCTTCTCTGTGTTACGTTTCAACAGTCACGGGAATCTACGTTCACGAAATATCGGGGTCGTGATTTGAGCCCTCGGTGTTTGCGCCCCATTGTGATCTCTCTCCGGCGTCCGTAACTCCACGGGGAGCGCTGCATTTACGACTCCTTTACCACGTGGCTTCTGCTGAGAGCCCAGTTATCTGGACTACAGCAGGTATCGGTAGCCACGTTTGATTTTAGTCTTACAGGTTACACATTTACAGAGCGTTCTTGTACTCTGTCCTAAGACTAGCCCGCATTTAAAATGGAGTCTGGCTTAAAAAAAACCTGTATTTCACAATTGCCATCAATCCTCAAAACTGCTTCATTCCATTCCTCTTGTTGTTTTAACACACAAACACATGCAGGAAAAACAAAACACTACATTGACACTTTTTTTGTTTTTCATTGAAAAGGTTTTAAATGTAACTCAATAAACATTTGAAGTGCGTACATGCATTATAGACACTTTGTAGGAATACTATGTGGCTGCTGTTCATCGTGAAGCTGCATTCACGATGATGATTCCAGCTCTTTGGTCCGTAGCGTTTAAGTTGAAAGTCGAATATACTTCATGATGTTGTTGCTCCTTTTCACTCGTTCTCGTTCAGCGCAAAAGTATTGTCGACACAGAAGGAAGCTGCTTGCAACTGGGATCCGTTTTCCACCAGGATGCCAAATCACAGCCTGGTTTTTTTGTTTTTATTTCATTGGGAATGAAGAAGTTCATTGTAGCTCTTTTGCAGCTACATACTTCGTCGTCTTTAGATGACATGTTCATGGTGTCTCTTCCACTTTACAATCCATGTGTTGGTGCTGGGACCCATCCATGGTGTTTGGGCCGCACAACTGCAGATGCTTCACGTTCATATTTCTCTCCTTAGGTCACCTTCATTCTTGTGCTTCGACCTGTGACGGAGAAGAAGAAAAACAGAATTTAGTGTCCAGCTGAAAAGAATTTAGGGGTGTGACAAAAAAAACAAGCTGTGCAGGAGTCAAAAAAATTAAAGCGGAAACTCCCCCGTCTCTTTAAACAGTCCTCATGGCACTAAAGCCTTCCTCTTCATCGTTAGTGAGATTTATGCCTTTCTCCCCCCCCCCCCCCACCCCCACCCCCTGCACGCCTGCTCTATGTGAATACACACCTCTGCCACTAATCACACACACCTTCTTAACTGCCACCTGCCGGCTCTGTAACCTTGTTTCGTTCCATCTATCACGCAGAAGCACACGTGCGAGTGCACATGTCTCACCTTAGGGGAAGGGTACTCTGGAGTGGAGAGGCAGGCAGCGTCTGTGCGGGCAATGGCGCCTGTGATATCTCTTCCGTAGCTTCAGGAAATCTGGAAGAAAAAGATTTAATTTGAATATGCAGAAGCCAATGGATAAGCTGTTTGTTTTATAACATTTGTAGCATGCAATGTTTCTATTTGAATGTGTGTAACTGCTTATCAAATGTCATTTTAGATGTGGGACTCCTTTAAAAGCTAGATGTATGTCTGCAGCCGGACCCCTGCTTATCACCGGACAGGCCTAATTACTCCCAAGTGGAGGAGAGTAACTCAAGCTGAGCTTTTTAGCACCAAAGGCGATAAAACAACACTTCACCATTTTCTAAGTAAGTAACATTTTGGAACGAACAAAAGCCTAATTATGTCCCAAGTTTTCCTCTGTTGACCAAAGATAAGCCCCCCTTTCATAGGTTTTATTGTTTGGACCCATTTACCATCTCAACCAACCCCCCCTTCTAATAAACTGGGACGCACAGGCCTAACACATGATTATTTTTAAACGTCCCTAATAAATCCACTTTGACTCCTGCGGTTCACAGACTGCCAGCCAAACCCAGGAAGAGATAAACTTCCAGATGACTTTATGACTCCCTCTTCCTCCTCCCCCTCCTCTCTCTCTTTCTCTCTCCCCCCTCTGAAAGAAACTGCACCCCACGCCTGAAGGTAGGCTTCTTTACACTTGGCACTGCTCCTCCATGTCATGTTAATACAGCTCGGGTATTTGCATGGCGTTTTAACACCGTGATTAACAAAAGCGCGCCGGAGTGCCTTCCAGCCGGGGGACAAAGGGCCTCACGAGGGTCGCCGCTGTGCGATCCCCGGCGGCGCTCCGCTCGCCGTCCCTCCCTCTTCCTCCCTTCATCCTCTCCTCACCACCATCACACGAACCTAATCACGACCTCGAGCCCCAAAGCCCCTCTGCTTAACACGCGCTAACGCAGATAACCGCCGCTAACCAGATTGGATTTGTGCAGAAAGCGCACCTGTTGCATCCACAAAAAAAACAAAAAACTTATATAGTGGGCGTGTAAAAAGAAAAATAATAAAGCTAAAAATCCCAAATTTAAAAACCCAAACACTACATTGGGCTTAATTCATATTTCGGTTAACGTTCTATCATTACTGCAGCCAAAAAAACGAAGATGCTATTAGATATTAATTATTATTAAAATAAGTTTGTGGGCAATATATAATATGTTTAGATATTTTTACCCAGCAACAATTAGGCTAGTTTAACGTGCCGTTAATTTAGCTGGCAAGAAGCAAAAGCACGGTTCCTCTGGTCTGTACATTACGCAGTGATTTAACAGGACAAGGGTTGTGCTGCCCTGTTTTAACGGACACCTGCTGGACCAAGCTGAACAGCTGGACGGGTTGAGTTTTGGGACGCTCACCTGGCCTGACGGAGGAGACTGAAGCGACAACGGCGACGAGCAGCAGCAGCAGGTAGAGCAGGTTGAAGATCCTCATGGCTGGGCAGCGGTTCTCAAGAGGTTAGTTCAGGGTAATTTACCCAAAAGTCTGGAGAGTCTTGATGACCCTGAGCAGGACTGGTGATGCTCAGCGTGGTTTTCTTTCTCCTGCTCTGTTTCAGTCCACCACGGAACGATCCGGTACCCGGGAAAAAAAGCTCTTCTCTTCAGGATAATAAGTAGGTCCCCGAGGAATGCGTGCGTTCAAAGTGTGTGTGTGTGTGTCCAGTGAGAGTGTGATTGTCTCTGTGTCTGAGAGCAAAGCGACAAAGGTGCTTCTCCCCCCTCCTCCTTTATACAGCCTTTTTCGAGGGAGGTGGAGCATTGGGGAGGGGGTGTAGCTCCCTCAGCCGCCCCCCACCTCAACCCCTGAGACACACACACACACACACACACACACACACACACACACACACACACACACACACACACACACACACACAGAGACTTCTACATTGCATATGTTGACCCCACATGTAGAGGGTAATTCAAATGACAGGAAGCCCCCTCCTTACCCTCCAACTGCCCCTTGAACACAGGCTCTCCTGCGTGCAAGTTGTGTATGCATGAATGTGTGTGTGTGTGTGTGCAACTATGAGTGTTTGGAATATTTAGACAGATACTTTATTCATCCCGCAAGGGGAAATTTGTTGTTTAATTACAGAAGCAGGCGATGTTTGTTCATCACTTATAAACATCAGGGCAGTGATTTAAGAAGTTGAAAGTATAGCAGGTTCTTCAAGGCCGAGAGTAGAGCCAGATCCCGCCTTCCTCAGTTGTCCCCTACCCCCGCACTGAGGAGGACACACACACATCTGGGGCTTTTGGGTGGTGGAGAGGGGTGTTTGCATCCAGGATTTCGGGGGCCGGGTGTCCCGACTGAATGAAATGCAGTGATGCATTGGACGAATGGCACACAAAGAAGTCCTTACTGTCTGCCAGGGTTGCCATCTACTGTCTGTCTCTGTCTGTCTCTGTCTGTCTCGGTCTGTCTGCAGGAGTGTCTATGTTGGGAGGGTGTGCTTGTAGGCTGATAAAAGTTACATTTTTTTAGATTTCTGTTTCGCAGGGAAGTTTCTTCTGTAAGAAACGAAATCCATCTGGCTTCCCAAGATGGCTTCACTTTGTTAGCATCTTCTCATTATTGTCATTAGTACATGCATCAACCTCAAGAAATGTTTTGGCACTGACCGAAATGTGTCTGTAGCACTGAGTATCAAAAAGTGTAAAATGCTGAAAGGGCATCGGATGCTTGATGATTAGGGTTAGGGATGATTAGGGTTAGGGATGATTAGGGTTATGGATGTTTAGGGTTATGGATGTTTAGGGTTAGGGATGTTTAGGGTTATGGATGTTTAGGGTTAGGGATGTTTAGGGTTAGGGATGATTAGGGTTAGGGCATATAACCTTTTTTTGTGTCGGCCAAAATGTGTTTGAAACAGTCCAAATTTTCAGGAAAAGAAATAGTATTGAAAGATAAGCTGGCATCAAATGACTTTGTTTACTTATTCAGGTATCAAAAAATGTATGGGTACAAAAGCTCTGCGCTCGTATGGAAATATCCCAATAATACGCAGCCCAACATCTCATGCAGGCTGTCAGCTGGTGGTACACCAGGGGATTTCCCTGCAGGTAAACCAGGTCACTTGGCATTAGCTCTGCAGTGACTTCTGCAAAGTGTGGGGACTCATTAGCGTGTCTGCTTACGGCCGTCTCTGCGGACTGGAGACTCTCCATTCAGCACCAAGCTAATGAATTAACACATTAAGATGAAATGTCAGCCATTACATGTGAATGAGGATTAGAGAAGCAGCAGGACACTAATGGACCAGGGGCTCAACATAGTCACGGAGACTTTGAACAAGCATCTGGACCCTCAGCGCTCTTCAGCCCTCACAAATATAAAAAAAAGAGTCTGAGACAGATTTGTGTTTTTCTTTTAGTGGTGTGTGTGTGTGTGTGTGTGTCTCATTATGTCTTTTGACATTTTCCCTTTATTGCTTTATGATGTTTGCAAAAATGTTGCTTGATTCCTCATGTACACACACATTCATCCTGCTGCAAACACTCAGCCGAGGTATTCGTTTCTGTGGCGAGCTGCGCTTTTCATCGGTTGCCATTGTCTTTCGAAAAACTTTTATTTTCCCGATTTGAATATGGTAATTCCGTTTCAATTGTCATTCAGAGCCACCTGGTATCCAACTGTATCCAACTGCTGCTGAACTCGGCTTCTTACTCTCTGCCCTTCAAAACAGGAACAAGTCAACCGTACTGACTTCTCCCCACCAGGTTTTCTGTGTGACTGAGTAGAGCGTGTTGTAATATTTGCTCTTCCTGGGGATTATACGTCTTTACAGGGATTACCCAGCCTGCTCAAACACTCCCCTAGGAGAGAAACACACACACACACACACACACACACACACACACACAGAGGGCAACCTCCTATTAAACTGCTTCAGTAGCTTGGCAGGGCTGCACTGCACAGATGGCAAAGGTTATTCTTTGGCGTGTGATTATAAGCGTCGGGTACTGGACTTCAGTACCCGACCAAAATGTTTCCACCAAAATAGTTTACGCTATAAAATCAATGACATAATGCCAAACGCTTTTTTCCAGAATCCAAGGTGAGGTCTTCAGATGTTTTGTTTAGTCCCATCAACATAGATTCAGGAAGTAATGATGTAAAAGAGAGAAATGCAGCAAAGCTGAACGTTGCCATTCAAGTTGAATTGTTCTTTGATTGGATTGAGCCCCATTGAAATCAATATTTTGCTTATGTTCGACAATTTCTTTCAGCAAAATTTTGACAATATGAAACATTTGAGAACTTTATGTTTGTTTACATGTTTATATTTCTGAAAATATGGTCGTTAAAAAGTGCCGTCTCTGTATTTCTAGGAGAGCTGATACAATGAACAATTTAAGCAATTGTTTCATAATCAATGAATCATTTCAATAATTTGTTCTATTTTTTTTAAATGTGAATTTGTGCTGCTTTTCTTTGTTTTGTATCAGAGTAAATATTGAATACATTTGGAAACGTGTGAAAGTATTTTAACCCATTTTATGAACTTTGTTCTGTGTTATCTATTTATATTATTATGTTATAAACTGATTTATTGAACGATTAATCGAGGCAAAACTCTTTGGATAAATATTTAATTAGAATAATCATTAATCCTAATTGCTACCAAAACTAAGGTGTCATATCAGCATTACGATCACAAAATGTTCCATTATACCTGCAGCCCAAGCATTGATCTGACACTCACAATCAGCATCCCAGCCTCCAAGAGCTTTCCACTGTAATAGGCAGTTAAACTCGTCATTGGACGAGTGTGTAACTCAGGAACGAGTTGGACAGAGTTGGACTGCAGAGCTTCTGTTATTGCTTCTGTTGCGAGTCTTCCTAGTAGCTGTGATCTTTACGAGGTCAGAGGGAGCTTCGGCTTCTCCTCCCCTCCTCAATTTTCACTTTCTTCTTCCTCTCGCATCATCTCCTGTCCAGCACACGCAGATAAAGAACTTCCTCTCTGATAAAACCTGTTGAGTGGAACAGAGCCTCATAAAATGACTGTTTCTCTGCCACTGAGACGAACGTCATTGCATTGTGCACACACAGGTACGCTTAACATGGACAAACAGTTATATACAGACACAGATAGGTAACCAATTACATAACGATAACACCATAAAGTGTCTTAGTCAGGTGTCGCTCCCCTTGACAGAGAACACCATTCTTCTTAAAGTAATTCCCTTATTCGATGATGTAATGATGGTGGTGGAGAGTGCTGTCCAACACCGATCCAAAATCCCCCATCGGTGTTCAGTTGGATTAAGAAAGATGTTGGGTTGATCAATATGACAAAACCTTAAAACATCGCCACAGAACAATATTGTGGCAGCTGTCGCTTTTAATGTCACTGGTTGTATTCTTTGTATTTTTTGTGAGTACAATCTTATCGCGACCAATTGAAACGTTTGCCAGAGCTGTCGCATTGACCGTAGATGTTCACGCTCCTTCACGTGGATCCGGAGGAGAGTGTTGGTGGGGGAAAAAAAAGAGGAGCAGAGATGTCACGTGCCGTGATGTCTAAAAAAAGTGTTTGGGGTGTAGTCCTGTGTGTACGTGGGAGCGTTGATTGTGATCTGATGGTTCAGTTCGTTGTCCATCGTTAGAGTGAAAGCTGGTCTGTTGTCACGCCGCAAAGGTCGTCAGTGTTAATGAGAGACGCAGCCAGTCAGAGCTTAATTACTCGAAAAAGCCTTTATCTCAGATTGCCCAATACAAACCCCAATGGATGCATATACACATGAACAGTAGTGAACACCCAATACACACACTGACAGTATGGACCATCAGATCCCATCTCACAAATGAACCGGGCCGGTTCTTTCTTTTCTTTCTTTCTTCTCCTCCGACACAAAAAAAAGATAGGATCTCACGACGGTTGATCAATTAACTTTGTCTTTATTCTGGAGCGCCTCCACCCCTCCGTCGGCAGCTAGACGGCTGACTGTGGAGGAGTGACGGAGGGCTCAGGGGTCAAGGGGCAAACTCAACAGGGAGCAGCCTCTAACCCCCCCAGGATGTCCCCCCCGATAGGGCTTCAGGGGCCAAAAGTCACTTGGTTTGTTAAATCCTAACCCAGACACAGCGGCTTCACAGCTTCTGGACACACAGACCCAGTGTCCGTGCTCTTTTGTTCTCTTTGGCTGCCCATATGGCAATAAGCTGTATTTTGTAGGTGTGTTTTTGGAACTCACGTTCCAGAGATCCAAACAGTCGCCTGTGCGATGTTACTGCGTTGGCAGTTGTTTTTGAAACGTCATCGTCTTGTCGTCGTTGTTCTTTTCTTTCTTTGGTCAGCCATCGTACCAGTTAACTCACAATAGCACAAGTGCGTTGAAGAGCGAGTGTGTTGCCTGAGCTCAGCCTGCTCCCTTCTGACGGGCCGAGCCCTGCTGGGTGATGGAAAAACGCAGGGTCTGCCAACTGTGCGCTGCTTGTGATTATTTCCAGTGATGTCGCCACAGGCACCCAGTCCGTGGTACTGCGGATGCAACGCGCTTTCATCAGAGGTCCATAGTCACCATTGTGTTACCGCCTTACCCGATGAATAATGACTGAACAGGTATTTATTTAAATGTAAATCTTCGAGATTATTACTTGAATGTTCAATGTGAAAGCTCATGCTGTCATGCAGACCAAATTGTCACTGCTCACTAAGCTGATATGCATTTTCCAAAAAGGCTCCAGTTTGAACAAAAAGCGTACAGTGGACAGAGCATTACGTCCATCACGTTGAGGACTGGAACACAATCTAGAATCAAATGGTTTTATTTTATAAATCACAAAAGACAGAGATAGGACCAATAGTCAGGGTCTGCAAAGAAGGCAGGATTTGTATGCATTGGCTGTATAATTCACAGGATGGATCTTTTTTCACGACATTTTCTGTGTTCAAACTGGATTCTGCGTCTCCCAAAACTACACATTTGAATTGAAATTGTCAACAATTGGACTTTATCTACTGATGTGTTTCCCCTTTTGTATAAGATGTTGATGGTGTGCTCAGAGACTGCATCATTCATGGGGGAACAAGTTTATTGTTGCCTTAGCATATAAAAACTCAACACTATGTGCCATAGTGGCATTCTATTGTAAACAGACAAACAAAAAGATGTTTTCAGTTATTCGTGAGAACTTTACATTGAAAACCCAGCAGTACACCAGATCAAGGTAGAGATCTGGGACTTTTACTGGATGGTTTCTGTCCAGCTTGCTTGGTGATCACTCTCTGCTTTCTGTTAAACTTCTTTTCTTCAAAGACTTCTTCTGAAAACACAAAAAAACCATCATGTATGTATGTATATATTCGTGTATGTATGTATATATTCAGCATTGGAGAAGCTGACAGTTGTCTGTGTGTGTCTGACAACAGAGGCGGAGTGTGTACCTGGCCGTGCTGCTCCTTCTGGTTGGATGCAGACTGAAGCAAAGCAGAATATCGAGAAGATGACGAAGGCAATGATGATGAAGGTCAGCTCAAAGCCAGAGAACGGCAGTGCCATCTACACAACTATAGCCGACACAAAGCACGCCATTACTTGATGCAACATCTTCACGTTACGATGCATGACACTCGGGGTGGGCGGAATACCGGTGTCATCACCGGTGTCGCATTTGGCCACGACGTGGATTTTGTAATCTGGTTTTTACCGCGATAAACTCCCACGTGTTTTGGTTTAGCACACACAATCTGGTTTCGGCATACACACAGTGAACCTCTTGCTTTTCTTTCCGGCGCCCATGTTAGCGCGTTAGAGCAGTGGAAGTAGGGAGCCTGATGGCTGTTAGAAAATATGCCATTTTAAGGCATTTCCGCATTGGCTTCACTTTTCAGACTTTGAGGTTGCTGCCAGGTAGAAATGCAGTAATAGTTTCATGATAATCTGTACTTTGCATTATCTTGCCGATCCACACTGTCTATTATGGTCGTATCAATATATGTCATGCATATAGTATCACTATATGTTATAGCCACATGTCACACCCACACAGCAAATACTACACTTTGTATTTTCTTGTGTTTCTGAATGATGATTCACGAAGTTAAAACATCCATCTTTGCCAGACTAATGTAAGATGTGGATCAAATTAGGACTTGACTTGTAAATTCATAGTGAAACTACAGATTATTGCTGTCATAAATACACATCCACATACTAAAATAGATGTATTTGTCCTCACAAACGCCACTGCATTACTAACTAAGTATTTTCATAGCAACACTGTTTATGCAGAGCTTGAGTTGCAGTAGCATGTCGCCTCCACCAGAGGGCAGTACAACGTGTTAAATGTAACTGTTCAGTCGCTCAGTTGTTAGTTTATGACTCGTGCTCTTCAGTACAGTGCTGAGTTTAACTGTATTAAAACTCAAAATGAAAAGAAGATTTTCTTTCCTAGTCGTGACACTTAATGGCACATTTTATTGCAGAATCTTTTATTGTTATGATTATTTTGAGCCTGAAACGGAGCAGTACCAGATGCTGTGTTTAAGAATCACAAAGATAAGAAATGTACTCCAGTGTCAGAGAACGAGTGACCGGTGGAATTGGAGATATGAATAAAACAGTCTGTGCTAAAATCAAAGAAAAAACTAAAAACACAGAAGTTCTTGGAAGTAAGGCTTGGAAGTAAGGTTCGCCTGAAGTTCTTCAGACGAACCTTACTTCAGTGAATTCATTTTTCATTTTCAGCAGTCTCGGGATCAAACCCTTTTTTACGATAACCAACTTCAACCAAAATCCCTTTGCTGTGAAACTTCAACCACATTTTCACTTTGCTCATGTTAACCATTAAGTTAAGAGTATGAATCCCTGGCTAAACATTTCTCATCAACACATCCAGTCAACTGACTGCAGCAGAAGATGGACAGGAGCTTCACTGGAATTACTAATTGTTGCGTCAATTACAAAAATACATAATTTCGTATAATTCACATTGCACCATGTGGTTTTATATCATCACCGAGAGGCTGAGTGAATCATAATGGCCTGCGATTCACACATTTTTCTTGCTGCTGTAAATCTGTCCACCCTTCGATCCCTGACAAGCCTCATTCCTG
The DNA here is from genome assembly GCF_949748355.1 of Melanostigma gelatinosum. Taxonomy (NCBI): domain Eukaryota; kingdom Metazoa; phylum Chordata; class Actinopteri; order Perciformes; family Zoarcidae; genus Melanostigma; species Melanostigma gelatinosum. The sequence goes on along the minus strand of NC_136644.1, from coordinate 20,611,772 downwards.
AGGAATCATTTGAGAGCTCACTCTAAACCTTCCAGCACACCTTCCGCTGTGACCCAGATTCAGAGAAAAAAGCTTCTCTGGGGCCGTAGACTTCGATCAGAGGATGACCTTTGTTTGAGGCACGTTTCTCGACGAGCAAATCCAACAGAGATAAAACAAGAATAAGAGGTTTTGAGACTTACCAGTAGGAAGAATCACGGCAGGTATTTTCAGATCTGAAAATGAATACAAAAGCACTTCTGCGTGTCTTCACATACACACACACCCTCAAAGAGGAATGAATGTAGGCGTGTGATACTGTCTTTGAACGGTTGAAGCAGGCGTTTGTTTATCGACTTATTTTTTACAGTGTAAAATCCAGGCCACTCCTTTGTGCCACATCCTGGAAGAAAGACTGGATCGTGTAACAACGTACACACACACACACACACATTCAGAGGTCACCAAATAGACTTTGTTCCTGGTGACTCACACAAGTCTTTTCGCTGACTCGGCCTCACATAAGGACGAAAGAGGCCGCTGGTGCCGTCATGAATCTCGTCAGACGATCAGTTCCTCCTTCTGTGGTTCTGTGGTGTTTGTCTCTGATGGATAGAAAATAATCTTTTGGTTTTCCACTGCAATATAGAATGGGTTTTTTAAGAAGAAAATTACTGATCAACATGATTAGCGCTTGTTTGTGTCATCTATGATGGATTATAAATGAATCATGTGTGAACAATGTATTGGACCATTTATTCAAAAAAGAATCATCGACGTACGTGAAATGCTGTGAAAAGCTTCAGTAAAAGCGACTAAGATGGTTCCTCAGATGTTTAAATACATTATTTACATTTCTCTCTGCTATAGGAATTACATATGTTGTATGTACGGTTTACAGTCAGCAGATAAGACATCAATAATAAACACATAGTCACACAATTATTACAAAAGCTTCTGGACTAATTATAGAACAGCAAATTATAACAAAACAGAGTAAAAGACAACATCAAGGACAGAACCTTGACAGTTTGTCCTGTTATGATGCATTATATTCTGGTTTTTAAATAAAATCAGAGAGCCAAACAAGTATGAAGTTTCAAAGATAGATGGGAGAGTGCTACCATGTTCTGCAAAGTTAGTTTTAAGGGAACATTTAAAAAGAGTTACAATGATAAAATATATCTCCATCACATTTATGTCAATGAAGTTTGGCTGCAAAATGACCATTCAATTGTATCAACATCTCTCTAAAACAGTTTCAACAAGTGTAACATTATAAGTTTTAACAAGGTTAATCTAATGGCCTGAAAACTGTGCGTAGTGCACGTAGCTGTTTCCTTTTGTTCCACCAATATTATCATCAAAATCCATTGATATTTTAAATGCAAAGTCAATCTGTACCGTATGGAGTGAATAACAAGTGTCTGCAAAGGGACCAAATGGATGTGTGTGTGTGTGTGTGTGTGTTTGCAGTCGTACCACTCGAGCGTGCACATTCCTCGCCGAGCATCCCAGTGAGCGTGAAGAGGGCGAACACCAGCAGAGAGAACATGATCGTCAACACCTCCAGCTCGGTAAACGGAGATGCCATCTTCACCGGCTGCTGCAGCTGTGAACATATTCATCTGTAAAAATCAACTGTTGTCCCTCAAAGGTGACATCCTCCTCTCCCACTACACACACTGAATCAAAAACGATGATTAAGCACTTACCCAGAGTGGGTAACTGGAGCGTTTAGATGTTGACCATCGCACAGCAGCCTCATGACACATGCCACAACCTCCTCTTTGTCACATGCTTGCTAGAGCTGTGAAGAGCAGACCAACACTTCCCCTCTCAAGTTCAAGTGAGATCATATTAACCCGAATTATTGATGGGCCTGTGTGTGTGTGTGTGTGTGTGTGTGTGTGTGTGTGTTTAACAGCAGAAGTGTCCCATGCAAAATGTATGAATGTATTGATTTTTAGGATTTGTGATTGCTGTCAGGTGGAGTATTTGCTTCAGGTAATGAGCGTGTTCGATTTTGTTTTTAAAAGTGCCTGAGCCCACTTCAGAGTGTCTGTAAGCCACACTCTTTGCAGGAAACCACGTGGTGTGGTAGCTTTGCGTGTTGCAAATGAATAGCACTGTTTCTTTTAAACCACACCCCCATTACCATTGAACGGTATTGGAGCAATGTGTGTGTGTGTGTGTGTGTGTGTGTGTGTGTGTGTGTGTGTGTGTGTGTGTGTGTGTGTGTGTGTGTGAAAAGGGTATGGATGAGCACTTCTGCCGTCACAAATCGACATCGCTTTTCATTTTCATTTTCATTTTAAGGAGTCACGTAAAAAGAATCTGAGACACAAACATGAAATAGAAATGATATGTAAAATACATATAATAATGTAAATACTTTTGTGATGGTCGTAAAATAGAGATACTGTATGTACACTGCGATGTGTGCAGGTATAAACAGGAAGTAGTATATTATACTCGCAGAGATACAGTATAAACAAGTCGTAACATTATGATAAAATGACAGCCATTCTTGTTTTAACCGCAACCTGTTTATGATACAACAACATACAGTGTGACTCTATTGCCCACTGTAGAACAACACTGCAAATGTTACAATTTAACACAACTTGTAGTCTTAAAAACACAGTCACAAGACAAGAATAACATCAGTTATCAACAATATCGTACAAATAATAACAGTAAAGGGTCGAAAGTGGACCTGTGGACAGGTGTTGTAAATTAGCGTTTCGCTACAAACACTAAACACAGTGCATCTGGTCCTTGTGCATAAATGTATGTTACAATTCTAATGCCGAACATCCATATCAAATACAATAAACATAAGTTCAAAAATCGGGTTTAATAATCCAGGTGCAGCGGGAATTTATTGGTTTTTTAAATTTATTAAAATCTTTCCCATAATGCATCTTGGAAGCCCTTTGAATGTTTTCGCGAAAAAAAAAGCGTAGCTGTCAAAATGAAGTGGACAGTCACTGCCCGGCGCTCATCTCTGGAGAAACCTCACCTCATTCAGCGGCTGCTCTTTAGTCATCACTTTAAGTCACCAATTGTCCAGTTATATCAATCATAAGCCCCATGACCTGAGACAGGTTGAAATAGGATTACACCCCCACCACAAACACACACGCACACACACATTCTGTGAAGAGGCCGATATGGTTGTGTAGGTTTCTCACTTCGTGGCCGGTCAGACGATTAATGGGCCTTTATTTCTTTAACATGACAGAAATGAGGCGGCTTAACTTCTATTAAGGCATTGTTTCTCAGCGGTGTGTGTGTGTGTGTGTGTGTTGCTGCTGTCCATGTGCACAAATTGTGTAAGCTTATTAGCAGCAGCACTGGTCAGAGGAGGAGATTGAGGTTAGTCTAAACCCTAATCCTTATGGACCGTGTGCTTATTACCCAGCAAGCACGACACAATCCTGGCTCCGCCCCACCGAGAGAGACACCACACACACATAAATACATATATACACACTAACACACACACACACGTGTCACGACAGCGCACATTTTCCCTGTCTCCTTGTTTACTGCTCGGCTCCATCTCAACTCTTGTTCTCTCTCTCTCAGCAGGAGGGACGAGGAGGAGGAGGAGGAGGAGGAGGAGGAGCACACTGTTGAGTAGTTACCCAGTTGTCATGACGACCTCACACCCCACCATCTCTAGAGCTGTCCTCCTGTTGCCACGGTGAACTGATCCTGTTCCAACTCCGCTCCTCTCGATGATCCGGATTGGGCTGATAAAGGAGAGCGAGTCGCTCCGTCCGCTTTCCCCTAAAAACCGCTGGTGGATGGGATAGCGGCTCACACGCAGAGATCGGACAGGACAGCGCGGCGTGCTGGGAATGCTGCCGGAGTAACAGCGTTGCCTGGAAACAGCAGCATGCCAATACAACAGATAACTGTGGTTCCGGCCAAGGAGACAGCCGGCAACGGCAAGAGTGCTACTCGCTCCAAAGACAAGACGGAGGTGAGTTTCTGAGCTCTTTAATCTGCTATCGAGCCTTTGAGGTGCCTGAAAAAAACCCTGAAGATTGATTGATTTTGTCTTTTTTTGCAGTTGAGGCTTAAAACGAAATGTAAAGTTGGTCAGATTACAGACATTTAAGATTGTAGCTTTGCGTTGTCAGAAGGTAGAAGTAATTTGATGGTCCTTGAGCATTGATCTTGATTGTGTAAGTGTGTCAGCCACCAGCTTCCAGGCAGTCAACTCAGTGACTCACATACATTGCATGTATGGTTTCAGCAGCCTTTTATCACTGTTCCCTCACTTGGGGTTTGAGGCTTTCAACTGCCTCCTCCACAGAGCCTGACCTTGAGCTTGACCAGAGCTTGGGATCACAAGATCTGCCTCTAATAGTCGCGAGCTTTTTGAAAAACATTTGTCATTCGTCAGTGACTTCAATATAGGAAAAACTCCTCCAACCATAGGGTGAGAGAACTGACATCATGGGCTGTATTCATTTAGATTTTTACGCATATTGTACATAAGTAAGCCTGAGGAGAGATTTACATACAACAGTCGATGAGTGGGTACACCTGTTCATATACAGTGAAGGCCACAGTAATATACAGAATCCATCAAACCGTAAAGAGTCAAAATGTGATGGCAAATATTGGGTTGTTTGGTTACAACACAACCCTGGTAACGTATTTACGAACAAATATTTTATGTTTTAAAGAAAGACTTCGGATTTTTAAACAACCGTTAGGTTCTGTGAAACACGTCATGACCAAATATGAACAGTGCAGCTGCAGCGTCATGGTTGGTTGTCTAAATGTGGCTGTAGGGTTGTTGTTGTTTTTTTTATCCCAAGCCAGAGCACAGAGCCAAACTATAGTCCTCGGTCCACGCTACATCACTTAATCCCCTCTGCAGAAACATGCACATGTCCACACTTAGACTCACCAAAGTCACAGTGTCCAGAGGAGCAGACGCTGAGGTAAGCAACAGTGGAATGTTGTCTCTGATGCAGCACTGAACTGTAGGGTGACGCTCCAGCAGGAAGGAGCGGTGTGTTTTGCTGCGATCTTGTGTCTCGTCAAGTCTTCCTGTAATGTTTTGTTGTGACTTAGACCAGCCTAGTGAAGCTTAATTGAGGATATTTTGGATGTAACATAACAGGTTATTTGCTGTTCTCTATCGGTGGTTATTTGGTGTGAACCAAAGAGTTGGGAAATCAGAGTGATTATGAAACCGATGCATCCGCTGTACAGATGCTACACACACACACACACACACACACACAGTAGTACTGTTTGAACACTTTATTGGCTTTGTCAGACAGGGAGAGTAATTAGACTGAATAGCAAGTTGAACCTGTTTATGTTTAAAAGACACTGTTGCTCGCTTTCTTACTTACTTCTTAAGAGTTAGATGATTCGAAGATTGATATCAGTTTAAAGTCGGTGTTGTCAGAAAAGGGGTCCAGTTGTTGTTAGCTTAGCTTGACACAAAGACTGGAAGCTGGAGGAAATTGCTAGCTCAGCAAACTTCTCATCGTACTGTAAAAACAACAACAATCACCTCTGTATGTGTAGATGACACTGGTCATGTTGTGCTGTGGAGACCCCAGCTTTTCTCGACAGTTGCGGGCAAAACATTGGTAGTATTCGAAACAGCCGACTGATGAACGCAGTATGTAATACACACTGTGTTCGTCAGTAGTATGCCGTATGAAACCGGTGAATCACTTTATTTTGCAGTATGCTGAGCCAGGTTTTAGCCTGTAAACAAGCTCTTTAAGCACAGGACAAGAATTATTGAAAAATACGGTTTGAGCTTTGAATCTTTTTGAGTTTATGACCTATGTTTGTTTACTTTCAACGAGACTGCATGGTTTAGACATGCATGGTTTAGCTCCCCCAACCTGTAACCGGTTGTATATGGACCCAAACAGGAGATCAGCCCGTGAGAGCGTGCTGGAGAGTCTGGCTTTAAAAACCGAAGAACAATCTGGCAAATGTGTGTCTGGGAGGCAGGAGTTAGGGGCTTGATTGCTGATCAGAGGCAGGTGAGTGAACAGGTGAAGGGCGTTAGAGTGATGAGGAGGGAGTGACTGACAGGTAGAGTGAGGAGGGTGTGGAGCTGAACTGTGACAAAACCCTTAAACAATGTATTCTTTGGCATACTGTCGATTTAGCTTTTGTTTACATCCTGCACAAAACAAATATCAGTATGTACTGCTGCAGTACGCGCTTTCAAATACAGCCATGGTTTGTCTTTTAGGAAAAAACTCCTCATTATTCTTATATATTCTTATAATAATGACCATGTATGTTTATTGTTTGTTTTTTAGTTTCATTTTCTGACAGCTTTTTGACAGCCTACGCTGAGGTTTACATGAGCACATGAATGCACCATTAAAGACGATTAAAATGATGAAGTTGCACAAACCTGCAAATTCAGACGAATGAAAAATATTCTGAACATTTCGGTGCAGCTGAAGAGCACACGTCCACAAGCTGTGGACCTCGGAACTAAATACATTTTTTTAACCACATTATGGAGTAGATATGTGAATTGGTGGCAGATAATCTGTTTTGTGACTCAAAATGAATATCTGATGTGTCCCGTTAAAATACCAAACCTTACAAGCATGTGCCCTATATTCCCAGTACATGTCTCCATGTAGTCCAACACCCAGAGGAGGCTGCAGTGTTTACCTTGACTTTACACAGGACTGCTGATTTAAACCTGGCTATCAGCAAATCCCTTGATCAGCTTGGAAGATGCAGTCTGGTACTTGTCAGTGTCTCTCTTATTTATTTCACTGATTTGCAGAGACTGTGTCTGTGTGTGGGTTGCTATATACAGTATATATATATATATATATGGTTTTGCAGAGTTAAAGCATTAGCATGTCCCAATTTATCTTTGTATCGAATCTTAAACTACCGTAACAACACACAACTCAAGGAATGGTGCCACACTTCTCACATTTCACTTATTTCTGGGGCCTTTGGGGTGAATTTACAAATGAAAATCTAGTTTTAGATGTAAACAAAGTCATTGTGCAGTGTTTGGCGTTGACATATTTGACCAAGATGAAACTAACAGCAGGTTAGAGTTGACACAATCAGTAGATTGAGCGATTTGTTGATTGACAGAAAAATATCACAAACAATCAACCATTGGAAACAATCTGGTTTCTGATCCTAAAGACTTTTCCAGTTTCTTTATTTTATAATATATTTAAAATACAATTTCAAGACTCCATTTTTATCGACTAAACTAAGTCATTTCTTAATTACTAATCTGCAGATTCTTAATAATATAATAATCACACTGAAATGTTTCGGTGAGATGAATGAGCCCCTAGATCCGATGTTCATGTGAGTGCAGTGAAATATTGTTTTCATGTTTTATATACATATATATCACTGGTTTAAACACCTCCGGCTGCATTGCCATGTGCCATTAGAGCATCACATACTTCTCTGTGGTCTCGAATGATTTTCTGTCTCTTCTTCTTCCTGCAGCGGAGGAAGACCCCCGGGCGCTCAGGGAGTCGATCCAGCAACATTTCTAAGGTAACCGCTGAATACCAGAGCTCTTAAAGGGCCAATATCAAGGTCGCAGCTGCCAGTGTTTTGACAGCATCTTTTACTCCAGCAGAATCTAACGTGCCAGAATGTGCTCATGCTAGAAGTCTTAGTGATACAAGGTTGCTCTCAGCACACACTGTTGTATGACTCACGAGACACTGAAGTGTGCTTGCTATGACTTTGTGTAATGTGCTAGAGCTGCTAGTAGAACCAACACTTGTAGCTCAACAGGTCACTTGAGCCTTTAAGCATTTTTTTCAGCAATTTTCTTTCTGTTTACAAACAGCAAATTAACATTTTTAACAGTCGTGGTACATTTCTCATGAGTTTTTGGAGGCCGGACCAGAGCTGGACGTGTACATGCTAATATATTAGCAATACTTTATAAGGCTGTAATACATCAGGGCGGTATGTCAGCTTATCTTGGGTTGTTAATCCCGCTAACAACCAAAAAATTGAATAATTAAGCTCAAAGATCATTCATGTTTATTTTGATGATGTGGTCTTTAGTCATTGTGTGAAGACGTTGTGATGTTTCGATAAACTGTTGATGGTGACTTGCAAAGCAACATGGAAGAGTCGTGAATTTAGTCTGTTGGTTGTTTCAGGCCAGCAACTCTACAACAGGAATAACTACAGCCTCAAGAACATCCATCACCCCGTCTTCTCAGGACATATGCAGGTGAGACAGCTGTCTCTTTCAGTTTTACCCCAGAAGTACAAGACCGAGGTTTCTTAAATATCTGCTGACACCAACACAATATCTCCAAAAAGGAAAGAGCAGCCACAGTTCTCTCTGTGATATTCACATGCACAGTTTCTTCTCAACTGAGTGGGAGTCTAATTTAGTGTGGTCTGCCGCACCCAGAGGGCATTAATAGAACTAAAATGGATGCTGAAATCCAATGATGCGCCCACAGGGCAATCAATGAGGGGAAGATGGCTGATTGCAGAAATGGGATCCTTGATATGGGATCCTTGATATCTACTGGTGGTACGGTTGCAGCTGACAGGCTCAGTCCTGTGACTTGAAGGCTGCAAGGATGCTTGGTTTGAACACATGGGATGTATGTGAGTGCTTGGACCTCCATTTGTCAAATAGCATGCTCGGATCGTTCCATATTCATCATTTCCTATTCTGATTACCCAGCCTGATCATCAATCAATCGATTTTCTCATTTCTTTTCACTTCATTGTTCAGTTATGTCCAATTTCTTTTTCTCTATATTATTTCCCGTTACCAAGGAAGCTGGTGGGAGTTTCAAGGAACATCGAATTTAATGCGTTTCACATTCATCGGAAAACTATTTGCTGAATTTAGACCGATTGGTCCTCATGCAAGAACCACTCGTACGGACACATTCGTTCTCACAATTTAGGAGAACTTGCATCATGTGAAATGAGTCTGCTGTTATCCAGGCCAAGTTGTTCACTAACGGATTGTATATTTCATTATTTTGAGTTTGAAAATCTTATACATTACTCTGTTGACATTATCCATTTTGACTCTGAAAATCAAATTATAGGCTAATATAATTCTAAATGTATTTACATAGCCTAATGCCAACCCATTTAAATTGGCTATTGATTCTGTAGATTACTGTTATTTAGTTTTAGTTGCCAACGTTTGGAGAAATTCCTACCTTCACTCACTGACAGTGGAGCTGGATAGAATTCAGCTTGTGGCTCAAAACACTGACACATTTCTAAAAAAGAATGTTCCTCTGAGAAGTGTCACATGTCAGGAGACAGCTCCTCATTGCCACCAGCAAAAGGGGTCGGGGACACGTCAGTGCCCACACCACAGAAACACTGTGGTGTGAGTGGAGGCACATACAGCAGTACTCTGATGACTCTGAGATGGAGGTCTGCATGTCAGTGGGTGTTTGTGAGCCCGATATGAGTGTGTGTGCGTGATAGGTTCACCTTTAACTTTATCGGCCAAAGAGAGAAAACTCTCTCGGTCAAGGATGCAAAAGAAACCCCCAAAAAACGAAATCAATCCATAAAAATAGTGCAAAGGCTACATATACCTGTGGACTGTATGTTTATTTACTGTATCTATTTACATGTGTTGAGTTAATGTCATCACATTCATGTCTTTTCCATCTCGTTTCATCTGATCATCTCTCTGTTTGTTTGTGTGTGTGTGTGTGTGTGTGTGTTCAGTTCGAGCCAGCTGACCCCTTTAGAGGAGGATGTTTCTGAATCACACGAAAACATCAAGCACACAAACACCTCTGAGATGACCGTCACCAGCGCAGCTCTGGGCTCGTCAGCTCCGGCGCAGAAGAAGCAGCTGAAGCGCCACCACCGGCGCAAGCGCAACAGCTGCACCGCCAGCGACTGCGTGGAAACCAGCGGCAGGCAGGAGCAGAGCGACCGCAGCCTCAGCTCAGACCGCAGCGAGCTCGGGGAGAAGAGGGAGCGGTCCGCCAAGAACCGGAGAGAGCTCCCACCGCACCTCCGCTGCTCGGGGGCCACGGACTCGACCTCTGACGATGAGGCGTTGCGCGAGGCCCGCAGCTGGAGCAAAGAGAAAGCCCGAAGAGTCTGCCACCGCGGCGGCAGCGGCCGAGACAGGGATGCAGCGAATGGGAGGAAAGGAGGGGAAGACAGGGTCATGGAGCTGCAGTCGGTGGGCTCAGATGAAGGGAAGGAGAACCATCCTCTGGTGGAGGACAGCGGGGGCCTCAAGAAGCGCCACAGCAGCACGGCCTCGCTGAAGAGGGACGGCCACGGTTCACAGCAGGAAGGCTCGCTCAGCAGAGACAAGGAGAAGTGTCACAAGTCAGGAGGCAGCTCCTCATTGGCAGAGGACGGCGAGGAGCTCATCACCAAGAGCTACCAGGAAAAGGGGTTAGGGGGTGGGGACATGTCAGTGCCCGCACCACAGACACACTGCGGTATGAATGGAGGCACAGTAAGGCAGTACTCTGATGACTCTGATATGGAGGTCTGCAGGTCAGTGGGTGTTTGTGAGCCTTATATGAGTGTGTGTGTGTGTATGATAGGTTCACCTTTAACTTTATCGGCCAAAAAGGGAAACTCTCTTGGTCAAGGATGCAAAAGAAACTCCAAAAAACTAAAATAATTCCATAAAAATAGTTCAAAGGCTACATATCATAACCTGGTCTCATGTGTATTTTTTCTAATGCGTGTGTGTGTGTGTAGGATCTGCCACTGTGAGGGGGACGACGAGTGCCCGTTGATCATGCCATGTCGCTGCACTGGGAGCTTGATTTTTGTCCACCAGACCTGTCTCAACCAGTGGATCAAATCCTCAGACACTCGCTGCTGTGAACTCTGCAAGTTTGACTTCGTCATGGAGACGAGGCTCAAACCTTTATGCAAGGTATCGGCCCTCGCTCGTGAATCTAATTCACAGCTATGAACAAGCTGTAATAATGAACACCATTTTTCTCTTCCACCAATGTTTCCCCTCATCCCCCCCCCCCCACCTCCATCTCTCCATCTTCCAGTGGGAGAGGCTAAACATGACGAAGGGCGAGAGGAGGAAGATCTTCTGTTCGGTGTTGTTTCACCTGTTGGCAGTAGTGTGTATGTTGTGGTCAGTCTACATTCTGGTCAAGAGAACCGCGGAAGAGATCAGAATTGGGAAGAGCGGTGAGTACCTTCCCCTATTCTCTGTCTCTTTCTCACATGCCAGAGACACACAGAGTAAACGTGTTCTGATCTATGGCAAACTAAAGGTACCATGGGTAGTTTATGAATTATAAAACAACATTTCTCACCTAAAGGTATTGTGAGTGAGGCCTAACGGACATTTCCTACCTCAGTAAACGTTTGAAAACCTTACTTTAAAAGGTGTGGCTTACTGGACTAAACCGTTGGGATGCTCTGATCCGACTATAGCTGAGCTTTGATTCCTGATCCGATGCCAGAGTTTAATTCATAAGCTGTATGCCTCACTGTGTGGAAGAGACTGGGACCATTCTTTTATGGCTCGGCTCAGACATGCTTTCCTAACTTTGTAAAAACTAAATATAACAAATAGAGAGATATAAATGTATTCAATTGTTATTCGATAAAATAATGGCATCTGATATCAGATCAGCTGTGCAATTCTTCCATTGTATAAAAATGTCTATGTGTTACTGCCCTCCACAGACGTTTGTGTCACATCCTGTCACCTAATACAAACAGTACTGTACCATTTAGGCTCTGCACTGTAGCGCCCCTTGTGGTCAAAAGCTCCACCTGTTGATCTTTACACCTGTCTGACTCTGGTGTAGTGATTTTTGATGATACATTTCCTGTGTAGTCACCCACCGTTTTCATGTTTTCTCCAAACGAGTGAAAAGTACGTGTCTATTGTTTCGTATAAACCTTCCGGTTTCTAAATGTGCTGTGATGGTCACCCATCCCCTCGTGTCCATCTGCACATTAGAGGTCGAGCTCTCGTGATGACGTTGGTTTTTAGACATCTTCAATGTTCTTAAATACAATTTATTTGATCTCAAAATCACCAATAGCTTGTGTTTAAACATGATTAAAAAAAAGGTGCAGCAACTTTCCAATAAAGCTACTGCAGCATCAATGTCTTTACAAAGACAAGTTCAATTCATTTGTAGATTCTACTTTCTTGTAAGACGTGAAATTTGACATCGACGATCCATTAATGTAAACACTAGCGCTCAATACTTGAGAGAAAAGCATTTAATTCAAGAGCAAGATCTACAGTATGTTCGAAAATAGAACAACAAATGTCTTGAAAAAGGCCATGTCAAGTTTCAGATGTTAGATTTCATCACAAGAACCAGAATTCACCAGTTTTTCACAGCAATTTTATTTGAGATTGGAAATCGACCCCTCAGTACTTCTGTCTGTTCATTGTGTTTGTTGATGGTGTGTTGTGCTGTAATCCCAGCGCATCCGTATTATTCTCTTATCGTAGGACCTCCGATATGTTATTGTATCCAATAAATAATGGCAGAACACATTTGTTGTTCATTTGGGGATGCACCGATCCAACTTTTCAGTCACGACCCCTGAGCTTTGGGTATCGTCCGATACCGAGTACCGATCCGATATCAGTGTCTAATTAATAAGCTGTATGCCTCACTATGTGGAAGAGACTGGGACCATTCTGTTATGTGTGAGGCAACATCTGGCCTGACTTAAACATTAAGTTCATCAACAAAAATGTAACAATTACATCGATAAATTGTCACTGCTATCTGATGGAGCTATTCGAGTGAGTATCGACCTCGTATCCAACATCGGTATCGCTGCATCCCGAGTTTATTCAGAGGTCATAGAATTAAAGAGAAATTACACTCACCCTTGATTGCAGACGAATTATGGAGAGCTACTCTTCTGAAATACTATACACCAAATGGTAAGCACAGCTCTGCACATACCACCATCATGATCCATGACGCGTCCTGCAGGATGACTCACAATGTGTGCGTGTCCTCAGGTGTGCTCGAGTGGCCCTTCTGGACCAAGCTGATTGTGGTGGCCATAGGCTTCACGGGCGGCCTCGTCTTCATGTACATCCAGTGTAAAATCTACCTGCAGCTGTGGCGCCGCCTCAAGGCCTTCAACCGCATCATCACTGTGCAGAACTGCCCCGAGAAAGAGCTGCACAACCCTCAGGCCCGAACCAGCACCCTGACCAACGGCAGGCACGAAACTGTGGAGGTTCCAGTCGGTCCGGCTCCAGAGGCACTGATGGACTCGGACATGTCGCTGGAGGCTGCGGTGGCGCCGGCTCAAAACCCCGTCTGAGCGATTCTCCTCCCACTCAGACAGAATCGTGACTCACACGCTGCTCACACAACACAAGCTGGTGTGGGCAGCGTGTCCTTTCGACTCGTACAATATTTTAGCGTTCATCTCAGCGCCTGTGATTACTGATCTTAAGACACAAGAGATGGATTTTATGTCCTTCAGTGATCACGGAAAACTGAAAGAAGAAGGGCTGCAGTGACGTGACTGTGCAAAGTAAGGCCGGAGAAATGAGGAGTCGAATAAATCCGTCAGCAAGAGAAGTTTGTAAAGACTGTAGTTATGTAATATATTGAGTTTTATTCCTATCTGCACTTTCTCAAACTGCACTGACACGAGTTGAAGTTGTGAACACCCTGAAGATGCTTTTCAAGGTCTCAGTATGCTTCAAACTTGGGATGTTAACAATTAACTGTTTATCTAATGCCATCAGTTGAAATACATTTCGAAAAAGGCCCGAGTAACTCAAGAGGAGCTGCTTGTCACAGGCTGTTCACACTCCACATGCCAATGACGCGTTAAGATATCGTGCTAAAACGTACACGTAGTTCTATTTTTACTACATTTGGTGTCTGATAGCTAAAGATTGTTGGACATACCCGGGTCTTTTGCTTCCTGTCAGACAGTAAAATTAGCACGATGGCCGGGGAAGTTTGGCAGTCCCTCCCCTTCCGCACCGTAGCAAAGATCGCAACTACATTTTGCTGTACTCGTCGGTGTGAAGGCACTTGTGCACTAACAATAGCAGGTGTGAGTACAGAACGCGAGTTGAGAACACAGCACTGTTGTCATTACAAAGGAAATAACCTCGCACAGTTTGGGACGCTCTCCGTCAGCAGACATTTATTCTCACAACTGTGCACACTTGGCCCACCATTCTGTAAAGTGGGCAAACACGTGGAACTGTTTCAGACGCTGTTTGAAGCATACCGAGGCCTGAACTCTCTTTCTGGACAATCAGGTCTTCAGACACCAAAGAGTGAACGTAGAAGTAGAGAAACTATTATTGAGCTCAGTCTGAAAAATGTATTGTTTGAAAAAGATGAATTTATTTATTATGGTAGGATAGTTTTGACTATTTCTTAAAATAGCAAATCTAAAGTATCCCAGTTATTTATGACATTGTTTTGAGTTTGCAGCTTCATGAGGTTGTGCTATTTATTTAATGTAACTTCATTCATGGTTGCCATCCATAAATGGCTTTACATCAGACTTGACACACAGACTGACCAGTCTGTCTAAAAAAGGCGACTGTTTACACTTATTCACTTTTCTACAGGTTTAATTTGGTGTTTTATCAGCATCGCTGTCAAGTTACAGAAAACCTCTCGTGTCTTTTAGCCCCCACGACATTAGAGCACTCAACATCTTTGTCAAAACAATCTCCGATTGGATAAAATGAAGTATTTCGGTTACATACAATTCATATTTGTTTGTGCAATAAACAATGAATGTAGAACCCTTCACAGGCTGGTGTGAAGTTACTGGGCAACAAGAAGAATTTAAAAAGGAGGACAGACTGATACAACTTTAGTTTGACATCTTTGAGAGTTCGGCACCATCTTCTGGACAAGCATGGAGCAGCAGCACAAAAACACACTTTCTATAAAAAGTATTTTCTGCGGTCCGTCTGATGTTCAGCTCCACGGTCAGTCGGGCTGAATGAACGAATGGAGCTTTGAGCTACAGTCCGACAGGGAGAGGCTCAGTTTAAGTCAGACATCAACTCCAGCTGCTCATCATCCAAATCATCTTCATCATTATCATCATCTTCTGCGTCATCACGTTTATCCTCTTCTTCATTCTTCGTTTCCAAATCTTTGTTCGACACCTTCCGCAGTTTCAAATTTGGAAGTTTCTTCAGATCGCCAGTCCACTCCCTGCCGAAATAATGGAAAAAAAAAGTCAAACGTTACCAGAAAGGAGGTGTAGGAATCATCACGTCATGTGCAAATCATATACTTAATATCCCAATTTTATTTGAAATAATTTAAATAGTTTTGACGTGTTGATATCTTTAGGCTTTTTTTATTCCATGTAGTTGTTGCAATAAATCGGAATACTTGTTCAATTTCATCATTTGCGTGATTGTTTGTCGAATCATTGAAGCTGAATAATTACGGCTACTTTTCAAACACAAAAATGTTTTTTATATACATATATACATATATACATACGCGCACACACACACATATACACACACACACCATTTCTACCCACTCACCTGAATGTTTTCAGATTCTTTGTATTAATGATGTCTGGAATCTCTGCGAAGAGGACAAAACACAGGATCATGGAATTTTTCTCCCCCCCAACACACTGAATGGTCTCATGTAAAACATGTGTGTGTATTCGTATCCGCGTCGAGGACTCACCACACCCGACGCCCTCATACAGCGCTCGCTCTCGCTCGACGGTCTGTTTGATGACAGCCTCTCTGGCCCCATGGAGGCGACCCTGCCGGCCTTTGATGCCGTTCATCAGCTCTATCTGCTCAAGCTCTGAATCAAACCTTTGGAGGTGTCTACACGCACACACAAGAACACACAAGCTCACTAGATGTCACAATGCCATCAGATTTAGGAAACAAACTACATTTTCATAAATCATTCACCTTTCGACGAGGTCACAGGCATCTTTTTTGGTGTAAGTTGTCTTTTCTGGATCCAACTGTTCCTGAAACCACAACAACTTCTCACCTGCGAGTTCAGAGACGAATAGAGGACAGACGTGGTGTTAACGGGGAACAATTTGATCCTCACAGCCAGCAGGTGTGCTCTGAATGATAAAAGGAGCTTACCGATGCTGCTTAGACGTGTTGCTTTGTCACTCTTCTGCCTGCAGCATCAGAAAAAAAACAATTAAATGAAAGTAATCCGATTCTACAACAGTGTGTGCGAAGCAATGGTTGATTACATTCAATTATTAACCAAGTGGAAATGTACTGTAACTGTTCTTTACTTAAGTATTTACATTTAATGCTACTTTATACTTTTACTTCTCCACAATTCAGGGCAAATGTTTTACACATTTATCCGTCTGTTGTAGTTACTTTAAAGATCAGATTTTGCATACAAAATAAATATATACACGGTTTATAAAACTATAGATTCCTTTTGAACAAAAGTATGTTCTAAATATCCTATTATGGACTGTGTTAGGGCTAACTGTAAAGCATTTACTACCTTACTTTTACAGTTTTAAGGACACCTGGAGGTTAGCTGTGCTCAAACGCAGCTAATGTGCTGCATTTATTTTGGTTTTATTTTATTCCTCACACCTTTCTTTCTTTTTCAGTCGGATTTCTTCCCGGTTGAGGTAAGCAGCTTTCCTGCTGTACGGGTGAACAACCTTCTCCGGGGCTTTCCCGTGTCCTTTCTGAGCCTTCGGCTGAAAAATAATAAGAAATATTAAATAATCAGGAAGCTGCTGATTAAAAATAACTGCAATCATTAATAGTACACCAGGCTTACCATTTTTAGTGATTGACAACACGTGTGGTCCTCTTATGTTGACAACGGGACCGGAAGTAGACCGGTCCGTCCTCAAAGTTCGGCCGTATGTGTTGCGGAAAAACACAAAACGGTTCCGGATTTTAGCGCGTGACAAACTTAAAGTGATTTAACGTTTGGATGACTCAAGAGCCAGAGGTATAATCATTCAAATGAAACTATGATTTATGTTCAAACTATGTTTGTCAAACTGTTGTCGGGTCGGAGTTGTCAAAAGTTTGTAATGTTAGTAATGTTGGCTGCAGTCACCGTGAAGGATGTGGATTTTTATTTTTCAGCATTCATTTAAAAGTTCCCCTTTTGAATTGTAGACTGATTCAATTACATTTATAAGGTTATAAACCAAACCGCTGGTTTAGAAATAAGCAGATTTAATGTAAAGTGGATGATCTCGCCAATATTTCAGTATCGCAAGCATCTTTCTGAGAGGATTACCAAAAATGAAAGCAGCAGGACAGCACGGTGCAGTTGGGAGAACATAGTTATCCAAGCTGACAGAGCAGAGAAACAGGTGAGTTTGTCAAACTGTGAGATGTTTAACTCTGATTATCACCTGTTTCCAACTGTTTGAGAAATGTGAAATAGCACTCTGACAAATTGTAAAATGATGTAATTTTCTATGTTTTATGATAAACAAAACAAAAACACAAAGCTATTATTATCTATGCAGCACTTAATTTCTAAACATTACATAGTGTTGAGATGATTCATGAATAAATATTCAACGATTAGACAGATGAGTAAAGCACAGACATAATTAGACCTACAAATTATTATTATGGATAACAATAATAATAATAACTTTATTTATATAGCACCTTTAAAAACAGACTTCACAAAGTGCTTTGACAGAAAGCTCAGTGAGACAGTTGGATACGTTAAAAATAAACTATGAAATAAATAAAATAAAAGATAAAAATAAAGATAATTAATTAATAAAAATGATATATATATATATATATATATATATATATATATATATATATATATATATATATATATATATATATATATATATATATATATATATATATATACACATACTTACATACATACATACATACACACACATATATACATACATACATACATATACAGTTTCACTCAAAATGCTTCAACCCCCATCGCAAATCAGGTCCATCCGCAAAATCTACAAACTACCAGCCGCTCCCAATGAACAACCCAAACGAGGATGCGATGTTACTGATCAGTCCAGTTCAAGCTGCTGCAGCGAGACTAGTTGAGACCAGTCGGGTTCCTCCAGCACCTCAGGCTGCTTTGCTTTGCTTGGTTCATATGTTTAAAAGATCAGATATGAGGCAGGGGAACAGGTTTGCTTCACACCATCATTTCAAAATCAGGAACAACGAACTTACAACTTTAAAAGCTGGTTGATGTTCGGCCCCGAAATGTGTATTTGTTGGTGGTATTATAGTGGACATACCGTCAACATACGTTTGATCAGGGGCTGTTGTTCACAGTTTCAAAGTGTTTCACATTGTGTGGCAACAGTTTGACATGACAACACATGCACAAGCAAAATCTGTAAAGGAATTTCCCAGTTTGGTGTGGAAAAACTTGACTGGTCTCCGAGAGCCCTGACCTCAAGCCCGTTGATCAAACACCTTTGAGATGAAGTTAAAGATAATCGCCCAACTTCCGTTCCCAACCTCACTAATGCACTTGTGGCTTAATAAAAAAAAATCCCTGCAGCCAGGTTCGCAAATCTTGCGGAAAGCGATCCAAGAAGAGTGGTGGCTAGAAGCGGATTAAGATCTATGGTTGTGTGGTGTAGATGTTCAACAACCACATGTTGGTTTGATGTTCAGGTGTCAATATGCTTCTTGCAATAAAGTGTTCATGTGTGTCTTCACCTTTCTTTTGTTCAACAGGAAATGTCATGTGCGTCTGTGGTGAACTCTTATTTCACAATGCCAACAGAAGAAGAAAAAAACACTTTCAAGGTAGGAGACACCTGGTATTTTTCACTTTATCAATGAAATAAAACTCCTTTAAAAAGACCTTTCTGAAAAGTACTCCTGCTGCTGAAAAATGTCCACCACTGGAATATCATTATATATGACATTATTAGATTGTTAATTAATACTGATGCATCTAGTGTAAGCAGGAGCTGGAGTAAGGAGCGGGAAGTAAGAAAAAACAAAATTCTGCTGTACAAATGTTTAGCGGCGTTATCACTATTTGGTGAAAGTGCAAACAACTGGGAACACCTGGTTCAGTCATCAACTACGTTTAGTTTTTTTATAACATGATCATAATCTTTGATTGTATAAAATCTTAATCTATAAAGTAACTAGTATCAGCTGTGAAATAAATGTAGTCGAGTAAAAAGTACAATATTTCCCCCTCAAATGTTGTGGAGTATAGAAATACATAGAAATACTCAAGTAAAGTACAAATACGTACCTCAATACTGTACTTAAGTAAAGTACTTTTCCACCACTAGAATGCCACTAACTCCCAGTAACAAAGCAAGTGTGTGTCCACTGAAGTGAGTTACACCCGACTCAGATCGAATGACACAGTTAGATAGATAAATCTCTTGAAAGAGCAACGGCAGCCATGGATACTAAGATGACTCCTTAGTCACCGACGAGAACTATAAAGCAAGAGATTCGTTAGAAAAACTTCATTTACTTCTGGTTTTCCCAGAGGCAAAAGTTTTGAGGCGGCAGTTATGAAAGTCGTCGCTTAAACTTGACCTCACGCAATGAGCTCAGAAATCGAATACACTGTTATTCTGTGTTGTGTATTCTTTGATTTAGTGTGTGTGTGTGTGTGTGTGATGTTTATTCCACATACGTTTCTTTACAAGTTTGTGTAACAGGGCCTGTATGACTTTCCTCTGACTTTTCCTCTAGCGCCAACACGTGATTGATGTTTTTCATTTTTTTAGAGAAATGTCTCTCCAATTTTTAGAAGGATCAACTTGTGCACAGTTGATAGAAACCTCAAACCCCAGCCATCATGTGGAAACCTGCTACCACCATGTTTCTGCTCTTAGATGAAGAAAATCCTGCAGTCTTCTCAAAGTAGGCCGACAGTCTTCATCCGTAGAGAATCATAACTGCATGACCATCATATCCATGCCAGTTTTCTTTAATTGTTATTTTTTATAATCCTGCCTCTCATACAAACAAACAATCATGCTGCACATTCACAGCCGCCGAGTTATTTTAAGCAGCAGCTCAACACATTCACATTGTCTCTCTGAAGAGATACATGACCAGCTGGCCCTCACTGAGCTCACACACAACTAGCTTCTTTTTCCTTCCTTAAAGTTTGTTCAGCCCCCCCCCCCCCCCCCCCAACCAGCAGGAATGTGATTCTGCTCAGCTGAGGAGACTTGTGTCGACAAGCACACAGTCGATTGCATCACATCCGAGTGAGTTATCTGAGTGAGTCTGAGGGTGTGTTTGTGTGTGAGCGCGAGTCTTTTTTTTTCTTCGTCCTTTTAGCATGTTAAGTCAGATCAGGAAGTGTGATGCTGTGACAGTAGAGAAGGAAGTGTGCACACAATGGCACTATGTTTGCTTCTGGGACTGGTAGCATGAGAGGGCCCCGGATGAAGACCCCTCTGCTGCTGCTGCTGCTGCTGACCACTCTCACTGGAACAGGTAGGACTCGAAGATTAGTTTCTTTACCCTCCCAACTCACCTACGCTTTCCTGCCTCCTCCCTGCTTTCTCTTTTTGTGCTTTAGTTTCTGCCTGTGTGACTGTGAGTGGAACGTCTTGATAGGGCAGATGAATGAAATCGGCTTGAGGATCCAAAGTACTTGGAGGTGAAGTTAAAGTTTGGCCGAAACTCACTTTTTGTAAAAACATATGCCACGTTTTCCTGTATTTCAAATTAAACTATTTTAAGTTAAAGCCAAGATCAGCATACCAAATGTCTTTGTACAATATACACCGTAGTATTTATAAAACTGATCTTTTGCTTTCCTCTTTTGTGTGAAGCAAAGAGGAACTTTTTTCTCACAAAGTGAAATCTTTCACATCGTGACAAAGCTCTGTCGGGAACTAATTGCTCAACATGTTGAATATCTCCACCTACTCTGTGCTGTCCAGTAGGTGCATTTTGCAACAGTTTTGATTTTCGTAGCAACGGCTTGAAAA
This sequence comes from Melanostigma gelatinosum, assembly GCF_949748355.1. NCBI lineage: Eukaryota > Metazoa > Chordata > Actinopteri > Perciformes > Zoarcidae > Melanostigma > Melanostigma gelatinosum. The sequence continues at coordinate 20,590,817 of NC_136644.1, read as the reverse complement.
CATGCTCACGGAAGTCTTAAGTTCCTGTGTGATCTCACTGTGACAGTTTTTCAGATGTTGTTTTAGAAACTACACATATTAAGTCCCAGCAGAAGTAACTGACTTATTTCACTTTGTGTACTCATTCATTCACTTTCAATATGAACGCTGCACATGTTTTCCTTTAAGTTTCACTGTATTTTTCAATGACATGACGGGAACCATAAAGTAACGAGAGGCGTTGAATTGCAGTGTTGTGCGAAAATGAAAACGATGCGACAGACACTGAGACAGGTGACGAGGAGACAGCTGAAGGTAAGACGAGAATAATAAATTCAAGAAATAATAATACTCTCTGTGGCCAAAACGTATGTGGACACTGTGGGGCTAGACCGCTCAGTCCCATTTTTTCTCTTAACAAGATACAGCACTTTGTCGAAGAGACACTTTGTCAAGAGAGCAGCATAAAAAACACCGTTACAGCAATAAGTACGACATACGACCAACTTTGAGAACAGCACAGGCCATTTTGGTTTTGATTTTACAGGTAAGGAGGACGCTGCAGCCTACAACGATGTTCTAGAGACAATAGTGTGATCACAACTTTGTGACAACAGTTTGAGGAAATATGGCAATACCCCCTCCTGCACAAAGCCAGGTCTACAGTGAAAACGTTTTCAGAAAGAGCTGAAACCTGAATTTGGTTTGATTCTTCGTTTTGTTGACTTATTCTTTGATCAGACATTTACAGATGTAAATCAAGAAACTTTAGAAAGTTGGACTGTATATTTTTTTCAGGGCAAAATACCATATTAACACTGATTTTGTTAAATGAAAAAAACAACTTTTAAAATGACTACCATGAGAACATTTTTAATGATAGAATATAAAGTCTTTCCTCTCTTTTAGCCTTGTGTGTGTTATCACAGGGCACAACCCGTGAAGTCAGTGGACTGAGTGGTGGTTGGTGAGGGGACACTTTTATGTTATTTTATCAGCTACAGATAGGAATACATATTTTTTGACGACAAACACGGACACAGATGGTAGTTTTGTGTTAAACCCCTGGTTCATTTATAAGTCTTTTGACTTTTGTACTTCTGTTTCACTGAAAGACACTATTGGCTCCTCATTCTGGTCAAAACACGTTGAGTTTCACTGTCTTTAATGCATTTGAACCTACCTGGTCTTGCCTGCACAAAATGACTGTGAAGACTTTCTACAAGTTATAACTTGTTTTGTTTTTTTAGAGTGGAAGCTGTTCTAACAGCATATTACTGTAAGGCAGCCTGTGGTTTCTGAATGAGACGTCAAATAATCAGATAATGCTCAGGTGTCCACATACCTTTGGCCATGTGTAATGAATCTTCAAAGCTCATGAGAATGACTCGTTGAGAATACCGTCATCATGATGCCTCTCGTTGTTTGTAGAAGCAGACCGATCTGATTCTGATGCCACTTCAGCACCGGACCCCACAGAGTATTACAGTAAGTCCACAACAGCAATATATCTCTAAGCTGTTGTTTTTACCGCCAGGAACGCTGTTAAAAGAAGTTATTCATTGTTCAGTCGTTCAGAATGTAACAACATAACGCAATTGTATGTCGCTGCTTGGCACAATGTAATGGAGAGAAGAAAAAAAAACCCATCAGTACTCATTGACATGTTTCAGTAAAATCATCTCATCTTTCCTCTGCTGTCGTGTCCAGGTGACTCAGGACAGACCACCTCCCCCCAAGAATATGGTATGTCACGGTAATTCACGACTTGTATCATGAGATGAAATGTCCGGACAATGACAACGACCCTGCGGCAGCAAACATTCATGACAGAAGTAACAAATCGAAAGACAGATGACCGTTGCCTTGCTTCTGCAGAGAGTTTGGAAACCACAGTGGACAGCAATGTTACGGATTCAACCGACGTGCCAGAAGAGGAGGAGGGTTTGAGTCCCATGGTCATCCTGATCCCTGTGGTGCTGGTGGTCATTATCATCGGCATGATAGTTTGCGGTATTTTCATCAACCGCAGGTGGAACGAAAAAGTGAGGAATCAAGGTATGTCCATCACGAGAGGGAACACTTTCATTGGGGTGAATGCAGTTTTGTTTAACACATTTAAAGCATTGCAAGAGATCCGTGTATTACAATTTAAAACATCAAATTACCTGCTAAATCATAAACATGTTAAATTATAGATTACCTGTATGTGGCCGGGGAATTGACGCTAAATCTGTCCTCATTTTTGTTTCCTGTATTAAAATGATTTTGTTGAAAATACCTCAGCTACATATCAATGTTTGCTGTTGATAAAACTCATGAATACTTATTTATTTTTGGCTCTTTTAAGTTAAAGATGGTGATTTATCATAACAACCATGATTGAGCCGTGTTCTCTTCTCATAGAGCTGAGAAAAGAGGATCCGTATTTGGATGGGTCCAGTACAGAGAAGGTGCCAATGTAAGTATTGAGAATTTAACTCTCGCTGCTAACTTGAAAGACTGTTGTCAACAGTGTAAAATTATACATTTTGAAGAAATGCTCAGTAGCCCATCTTAATGTCAAATGCTGAGAGAGAGATGACCCTTTTCCTGTTTGAAAAACATGGCCATGTGCATACTACTGTGAGAGTTATGTTGAAGTAATATCGGGTTAACACAAGTCCTACCTTGTGGCATTGAGATACAAGGCAAACAGATTCTTCTTCTCTCGCTATGTGTGTAGGTGCACGGCTGTGCAGGGAGCCAAACATCACCTCAAATAAAGGTCTAAGACGGATGTAGGCCTCGAAGTCTTTATGGACGCAATTGTGAAACTGTGAAAACACAATAAATTAAATGAGATTTTAGATCAGTGAAAATGAGATAAACAAGAGAAGGCCTAAGACCAAAGGAAGCTTACTATAAAATTGAATTAGTACAGCAAGAAGGAAATGGGGTTCAACCGAAACCAACTGCTGGTGTCAGAAACATTGAAGTTAGTTTGTTAAAGTGGCGATCCTTAAGATTTCAGTCTTGGTTGATTCAAAAATTCTATTTGAGTGAAACCAAAGGAATTTAACAGTCTGAAGTCTTGGGTTGTGTCTGAAATTCCATATTCAATTTTGTGTTTGTGTGCAATGGAGAAAAACTGAAATACAGCATTTGTTTCTGGGAATGTCATCACAGACACGCAATTTGTAAAACTGCAAATATTCAAATATTGCAGTACTTTCGTCAGTGGGCCATAGGCTCAATCACCACTGCGTTACCTCCTTTGGCGATTAAAAGTAACCTAACAGACATTTATTTAAATAAAAATCTTTGAGATTGCCACTTTAACACTCTTTTTTTTGTGTCTTATTTGATGTCTGAACACTTTGTATCTTCCAGGCCCATGTTTGAAGAAGACGTGCCCTCTGTGCTGGAGCTAGAAATGGAAGAGTTGGGCCAATGGATGAAAAATGATGGTAGGTATCTCTAAATAAGGCGTGTAAGACATTAAAGCATAAGAATCTGTCAAAGAAAAAACAAGAGGTGTCATGTTTTCTGCAGAAAAGGTTAGATTGACTCTGAGGGGATCTGTTGAGGAACATTATAAATATTATACGTTACCCATGTCTGGAAGTTGGATTACACACTCCCAATGGGGTTATGTCTGGAAGTCAACCAGACATTCACAGTTCATTTTATTCACTTTAAAAAAAAAAAAGATCCATTTCTTACAGTGAGATTAGTTGGCGGAGTTTATCCAGCAGAGGTCACTGTTGCTCTAATTGTTGGTGTCAGTTTGTCACGTCGTCATTTTTTTAACTGCGTCTTTTAAAGTTTGAGTGTTTCGAGAATGTTTGAGTAATCTCATGTGTATGTTAATTGTTTTGTTTGTTCTAGTTGAACCTGCAGAGGACTTTAAACACGCATGAATCTATTTGTGGTGAGTACAATTTTCACTTTATTTAGTTTATGAACACATGCAGATTTTATTCAGTTCCTTGTCATCATGATACCTCATGCTCAGAGAGCTATAAAATGATCACTTTTTGTAAGAATATGCCTTTCATTTCTCAACTCTAAAATATTGTTTTTAGATACCAAAACAAATATAAATGCATAAAATGAAGTGCATAAGTATATATTAGCTGAACTCTTTGTTCACATCTTGTTTTCTAGAAACCTTGAGAGTTTATTTGGTAATGTTGATGTGTCAGGTGTGAATACAACCTGCCTCTTTATTAACCTGCTTCTTCATTATCAACTCACTCAAAACAATCATGTGAATATCTGTCCCACACAATAACGCAACAAAATACAGATCAACAGTCGACTTGGGCCAACAGTGTTTGCTTTTCCCTGCCCGCCCAAGTTTGTTGTGATGCAGCAGCTGGTTTCAGCATAGCTACGGTGAACTGTGACCCTTGCGTCATGGTACAGCTTGAAAGCACAAACACTCCCAACACCTGCTAGTCATTACACCAGGCATGTATTGAAGTGTGGCGCAACTTAAAGCCCCGGAATAGTCTCCTTACCGGAAGCGCTGGGAAGGCGAGGTCAAGGTCCGCTTCGGTGTAAAAGATGTTGACTAACATCATTTACACACGGCTCTTTTTCTCCGGATTTTATTTCTGAAGCTGTGCAAGAGTTTAGAGTGTACTTTCATTCAATGTGGAGGCCCTCTGTACACATTAGGTTACACAAGAGATGCCAGAACCAAAGTAGATGGGATGTGACTACTGCTGTGTTTACACGCTGCAGCAGCTCTGCCCTGTTTGTCAGGGCTGTTAAAAGGGATTCTTCAAACCTCTAACACTACATGGGACTATTTAAGTCAAATGTCAGGGGAAAAACACACACTCTGAGTTGACTAAATGACTGTGAACTCCATCACAGCTCCTGACTCAGGCCACCAGAGTTCAGATACAGTATTATTTCTCTCTCTCTCTCTCTCTCTCTCTCTCTCTCTCTCTCTCTCTCTCTCTCTCTCTCTCTCGCTCTCTCTCTCTCTCTCTCTCTCTCATATGATTTCTGCAGGTCAACAAAGGACGCTCTCCAGGCACGCAAGAACACACAGTCAACAATGTGTCAATGGCAACGTGGCTGTTCTGACCTTCTCTACAATAATCCAGAAACAACTGTGACGACAGCAACTCAATGTGACTGCCAGGGAACACAACACTTAAAGGACACTAGACAACACTTGAAGGACACTAGCAAACATTATTTTCATTTTTAAAGAACAACATTACCCCAACTTATTGTCCCTGGAAGTATTCAGTGGGCAAAGATTTTTTTATCCAAAGCTCCTGACAAAAGGTGCGTTCAACCATTTGGGTGTAACTCCAAAAAGTGCACGAATCAAGTTATTTACATTGACTAAATATGCTGATCTACTTCAAGTGCTAAATGTAGAGACAGTAAGAAATAGAGTGAGATTTTTTTGTTTTGTTTTGTTATGTGCCATGGTGTTGTCTGAACGAAAGAGTTTTCAGTCTGCGATGGAGGATGCGTAGATGCTTTGCCTGTTTTCATTGTGTCGTTGAACTGTCGAGAAGTCATCGGCTATAATCCGCGGAAATGCGCCGTATTTTCTGTCCAAATCCATCAAACGGGGTGAAAAGTATTTCGATTCAACTTTTAAAAATCACTGTGCTTCTGCAGATCCATGCTGTGGGAGTACGTGGTCATCTTAGAGCGCATTAGGCCGGTACTCTTCTCGTCTTCGCCACAGACCGTGACTGTTTCTGCTGATGGCTTCTCTTTAGCTCAAAGCCTCTTTGTTGTATTACACTGTGTGACTCCCTCCAGCTGCAGGTTTTAATGGGGAAATATCCTGTTGAAGATTGCAGGCATGCATGACAGAGAAGGCCGCTCCTTTTCATGCCCGTGCAGAGCCGGTTAGGACTGAGAGTTTTTCATGAATTCTCTAAGTGTGAAAGCAGTTGCACTCATTTCTGAGTCTTTTGATATATTATTACCCGTTGCTGAAGCAGCTTTCAAAAAGCTGCTGCTGTTCAGGTTTTCATCTCAGCACACAGTAGATAATAACTCTGTTTTGTTTCAGGGATAAAGAGTGTTTCATCTAAGCAGTCATGACTCATGAGAGTGCCACTCTCTGAACATGTCAGTCAGTATTTTGCATTATCTTGCACTATAAATATGAGAATACAGTATACCAAAGGATATTACTTTCAAGGAATGCCTTTTGTAAATATTTCATATGAGGCTGTTGTCTTGTTGTTTTGCTGATGAAGCTTTGAACGAAATGTCATGAAATAAAATCTCTTGAAAAAAATCACGATGCCAGTGTGCCTCAGGGGATGGATATGTTGCTTTGCTTTTAAAAGATCTCCACAACTATTGGATGGATCGCCATCAAGTTTAGTACAGACATTCATGCTTCCCAGAGGATGAATCCTACTGACATTGGTGGACCCGTGTCTTTTTTTCTGGCGTCTCCACGAGGTTGCCATTTGTGGTTTTGAGTGAAATGCCTCGACAGCTATTGGATAGATTGACAATAACTCACAGAGACGCATTCATCTCCCCCTCACAAGGAATTGTAATATAAAAAGTTGTATATAATGTAAAAGTTTGGTGACCATCTCAATGTTTTACTTTGCTTTATAAGCAAATACCTGCAGAATTAAGCTTGAGCTGTACTTTATGCTAATTAGCGTCGTTTATTGCTAAGATGAAGAACATGGTAAACATTTCACCTGCTAAACATTCACACCATACTATTGCTATTGTGAGCATGTTAGCATGTTGGCGTTTTAATTCAAAGCACCACTAAAGAGCTGCTAGCAGTCTTGTCGTATAATTAATGGAATATTCCATCCAGGCACACATGATAGTTGTCTCCTGTTTTCAGCGACATTAAATACAAAACGGCAGGTTTAAAGTGCCTCACACAGCTGTCCCGTATGTGTTTCTGTCTCATGACGCTCTCTACTGCTATAAATCCACTGATGAGTCCTCTGTGTGCTCTGTATCTGTGATGGAATTCAAACCAGTGGAAGGTCTGAGGGGGTAAGAGGCAGACAATCCATGCAAACCAATGAATACAAATGACAAAATGAGTCCCTCACTCCTTGTTCTCTCTCTCTTTCTCATTATTAGATTTCCAGACAGCAGTTCTGTCTGCCACCTCACAGTGTCTGCATCGTCACTGCTGTCTGGCTGCTCAATAAAAAAAATACAAAAATGACTGCGATAGTAATGTTGGGTGCATTATTTTTGGACAGATTTTCGTTCAAAACGAAAACACTAACCTCCAGTTTCTGTTCTGCTCTAAGAAGCGAGATACTCCGGTTTCAGCAGCATAGGTGTCGATATGGACGAAGACATCTGAGGGGTCAGAGGCATGGTGTAACAATGTGAAGCATGCATTCAATGACTGATGTCAGCATACAGTCTTCTACCTTAAGATGCTCTACAGCAGCATGGTGAAGGGTTTTTCTAAGTGCACAGGCAGCGTGACTTTCAAACACCATTGTTCCCACTGTGCCAGATTCTGGCCTGACTGGTTTTAATCGGCAAATAAAACAGCAGTGCCTCTTACCAAACATGACTGTGGCAAACAATACACACATGGTTTCACACCAGGTACGATATATCTTTTTTTGGTGTATGTGAGGAAGGGTATGTTTATATCTTTGATTAAAGTCATGTCTTTAACAGTGAACAGAAATGTGATGTAATCTGTCAGAGGGCACGTTCATAACATCGCATTTCCAGTGACCCGTCGCTCTGAATTTACTAAGCCTGTGTGGACTGAATCACAGTCTACCCAGCAGGCACTGTGGCTGCCTGTCACACTCTATCAGTTCCATTTCACGGCCGTGTTTGTTTGCTTTCGAGAGCTGTGATGTTACAGAGCACCGTCCGTCTGTCGCAATCATCGCATTCAGTCATTCTTGGGCAATCTTTGAGTGGAAAACACAGCATACACCAGGGAGTGTGTGTGTGTGTGTGAGAGTGAGAGAGAGAGCGAATGAGAGTGTGTTTGTGTCATTACAAGGGACTTACTTCACAATAGTTTTGAGTTTGGTCCTTTGCAGAGTCGTGATGAGCAGTTTAAAGCGTGTGAAACCTTTTCTCTGCCTGAAAGACTGCTTCTTGCCCCATTTGGACAACATTTGATAAGACACACCAACCACGGCTGGAGCTGAGGACACCGGGGTCATGGCCTCTGTACTTTTTTCCCAGGAAATTTGGGAATCTGAGGCACATATTTTACTTGTATTGTGAGTACATTGAAGACTACTTTAAACTGTGAATGCAGAGAGTTATTTAACAATATGTTACGAGTAGTGACATTTACAACCGGCCCTTTGTGGGCGACCATGATGCTGATGTGGCCCGGAGTGGAAATGAGTTTGAGACCCCTGATGTAAGGGGTCATCAAACACGTGTTATTTATACATTATTGTATGAATGCAGTACATATAAAATCACTCCAGACATTACTTTATTTTAAGAGGTCACTGTTTAGACAATAGGGAAACTCTGAGATGTACAATCTTTTTACATGACTAAAAACTAACAAAAAAGATTAAAGAAAGCTGTTTAAAGAAATAAACACGGTACGATGATTCAGGTTTCTTCAAAACTCTCTGCAGTTTGTATGTGGAAATATTGAGATACAATCTCAGTATTTCTTAAGACCTGACACAGACAACACGCAAGATTATCCAGTATTATATTTTAGTGTTTAGTTTTACTGACAAAACGCCCTAAACAGCACATAGAAAGATGACACCAATGAAAATCACAGGCTTTGAGTTGAGCTTTGAGAAGAGTCCACTTTCAGGAGCAATTTCCTCAAAAACACAGAGCTAGAGAGTATTTAGTAACAAAGTGAGGATATTTACAGTTGCTCTTTGTATCCAGGGCTAGCTGCCAGTCTCAATTCCACACTTCTCAGGATCACATGTTTGGTGATTAGTGATATCTCAGGGTTTCAGACTCTCCCTGGAGGATCCAGATACAGGACATGAAAATGACCGTGAGCCAAAGCTAACCATGACTGGTACTACAGGGCTAACCTAAGCAGCAGAGGCAGCAGCAGCAGTCTAATCCATTGTAACTTGTTTGGGCTTTTTTATTTTGCAGACGAGTAAATGTGGCTCGATGTAAAATTAAGTCTATTTTTTCAAGCAGCGTGATTTCTGACACACCATGCAAATTTGGATCCCCCTCCAACATAAAAATGATTTATTATCTTCAACTTCTCTTCAGATAAACTACTTGTGAAACCATCAGTGAGTGAGGTTATGATTTGTGCACAGTTTAAGTAATCGACCCTTCAAGGTATCAATCTTGTATTTTATTTGTTCAATCAAAATGAACATGTGTTTGTATACAGTGAAGTCATGGTGGCTTCATAGAGAATTTGCATCGGTTAGTGGAGCTGTTAAATATGCTCTGTATCATTCTATAAAATGACATATGGGCTTTGAAATCATTAAGATCAGTGGAATTGAATCAGTGGACTAGATAAACTCTGATTAAAATTGCACTAATTGGCATGTCAAAATACATTTCACAAATAGATACACAAATCATGTTGGAAGTCATTTTGGATTGAATTAACTGAAGATAATAACAATGGGTCGTTAACATATACATTCTGCGTTTACAATAATGTCTGAGAAACACATTAAAAATCCTGCTTGACATATTTATTTTATTTTATTATTAGATGCTTTATTTATATTCATGTCCATCAGTGAACTTTGAACTCCTTACTGTCCAAAAAGGCCTCTCAGATCTGCTGGCTTAGTCCTGCAACCTGTTCAAGAGTCCAGGTTCATTTCAAAGGCTTATCAAGTGTTTGTTGCACTGCTTTGGAACAGTCTTCCAGTTAGTTTTCGATCTGCTTACACAGATTTTGCTTTTAAACCCGGTCTTAAGACACATTTCACACAATTTCCTTTTTGTCTGAAAACTAGCATTAATGTTTACATAATACAGCTTTGTTGTGCAATTTTAAGTTTCACTTGTCTGAGCTTTTGAGTGATTTATTTGTAAATGTCTTTTATAAAGTCTTTTAACTGTGCTTGTATTTTGCTGTCCTTGAGTTTTTATTTTGTTTTATTTGTGACAGTTATTTTTCTTCTTTTTATCAAAGGTTAGGTTTGTTATGATTAATGTGTCATTCCACTTTTACATATCTAAGTTGATGTATCAATATTATGTTTATAATTACCCTTTTTAAAGTGCATTTGCGTGTATCTAAAAGCTTAGACGTATTAATCCTTTCTTTTAAATGTATTATTTGTACGCACGAATGTAAATGTTCATTTACCTAACATATCGCAACATGAGTATCATCTATCTTTCAAATAAACAAACCTTCACAAAAAATACACTCGTTACCCGCACATGGATGTCATCCAGGGAGTATATTATTACATCACATTCGAGCGCCCACGACCAAACAAAAACGTGGCGTCATCATGTTGCGACAGCCATTCGCTCCAGTCGGTGGAGAGTCAGGAGACGAACAAACCTGGCGGTTGTCGAAGAGCCTGTGGACGGCTAAATCACTCACAACTGACACGCTGTTTGCTCTCAGTGGATGTGTTTCCCCTCTTGCAATGGTCGGACGCCTTCACACGTCGCCCAATAAAACATCAGAGTCAAAGGGTCGACCGACACTCTCGTCAGTTTGACACAGCAGCTAACGTTAGCGGTGTTTTACTAGCCAGCTAACATTACACGAACTTGGGTCTGTGGAGGCTAGTTAGCTCGTCCAGCTAACGTGCTAGCTTCTGTTAGTTAGGGTGCATACACTTGACTTGCTGCTGGTGGGAAACCAAGGAACGAAAGAAGAGGAGCGTTTCACCTCATCGTCGCGTTAGCTTCATCAAGCTCCTAAAGGATATTTCTGTTTGGATACACAACACAAACGGAATTACCGGAGAGGCCTGCTGTCTTTATTCATCTCCACATTTCTGAGGTAAACACAGTATACAATTAAAGTGCAAGATCACAACTGGGGGATAACGTAGATACTGACCTGTGAAAGTGGGCCCTAGCATTCGCCAGCTAACGAGTAGCTCGTTCGTTAGCTGAGTTAGCATTGCTAACGCCAGCCAGCTTATCGCACTTCTGTTGATGGGGAGCTTGTTAGCGACTTCTTAATAAGTTCTCGGTGTCTGATTCAGCTCACTGGGGCTCGCCTCCACGTGTCGCAATGTACCCACCATTCATTTAAACAATCCGCCTGAGTTTGGTACTTGTATCAGCTCACTGAAACTTTTGGCTTTTTAAACGAGCTGCACAAACTTGAGTCAAAAGCTGCACAGTGCGAGGAGTTCAATCCGCGTGCAACACGTTAACTGTGTGATGAGCACAGACTTTAAGGTGCAATTTAGGAGCGGAATGATCGATTTTTCTCTTGATAGTCAAGGCTTTATGTCTAAAATGCAAAAGTCAACTTCTACCATGCATGTAACATAACTTCAGCTACATCCAGATGTTCTCGTGGGTACACCGATGAGAGGAATCCACGCGACAATAACAGGAATGTGTGGGTTGTTCAGAGATTCTGGGGTGCTAAAGTTCCGAATACCTAGTGGATTGCCCTGATTTCGCAATGCACAGGAGCAATTTTACTCTTGAAGAAAGCAGCTCTTGAAGTAACAGTGTGATGACTGATTGTAATCCAACAATCGTTCCTCTATCTAGGTGTCACTTTATATTCGGTACTCGTAGCCAAAACTAATCCGGTCTGTGACAACAGAGATATGATATCCAGTTTTTGTTGAATTGGTTGAAGAGATGTAGTTTGCTGACACTTTGAATTGCATATTCTCAGAGTTGTTTGTTAGATTTAGTCTGTTTATAGAAGTCGGTGGTGAAATACAATAGACACACTCATATTTCAGTTTTGAGTCTCATCCTGGTTTTGATGCTTTTTTGGGATATGGAACATGTACCATAGAGAGACCTGTTTATTTATGTCAATGTATACAATTCTAATATGATCAAAGTTTACGACCGTCTGCAGCAGTACAGCCCTGTCTTTGATTTCTTGACATCCAGAAAATCTGCAATGTCTGTACTGACTGGGCAACCGCAACCATCGAGGACGAACCTGGTTAGATTTCTTGCTGCATTTGCCACTTGGGTCTGCAGAATCTTTTGTTGAATTGTTTTGTTTGTTGGATTACTTTAGTCAAAGATGCACACACGAGTTGAGAAACTATCAACCGTCAAAGTTGAGAAACTTTGATACGGTGTTGTTTACATGCCGCAGTATCCTGGTTTCTATTGGACTAATCCAGGTGGCAAGTTGATGGTGTCTCAAGATTCCTGATATATTTACATGTGCTACACATAGCCGACACACTCACTTTCAGACTGAGTTTGACCCCATTGCTTCATGTCTACGGTTAGATAAATCTGTGGGCGTGTATATCCACACAGACTCAAGTCTGGAACTGTTCATCACACATTACTGCGAAACAATAGAATTGCATAAACATCAAATAGAGTTCCCGTTTCGTTTACCTCCACACCCTGATCCTCTCCTGTTTGACCGTATGGTGTCTTTCTCTTGTGTGGTTTTCCCGAGTCTGTAAGTCAGTTAAGTTCGATTTTTAAACACCACTAAGGTTGAGATAATTTGCCTCCCGTAATAGGAAAGGCATTTCACAAAAGTTGTGTTCAACTGTTGTGAAACCAAGGTCAGGAGGAGGGATGTGAAGTCAGGTCAAATGACACGCATAGACACAGTTAATACAGGTTTAACCCACTACTTCTCTATGTTCCTTTGAAAGAGGATGTAGACAAGTGGCTCCTATTTCCTGTTCAGGAGAATGCAGCGGCCTCTCCACCCTAACCTGCTAGTTAACTGCCTTCACTGAGCAGGTCCTTCATGAGACAACTAGAATACGGCACGTCTATCTCTTGGTAAAATGTGTAAGTTAACCTGATCAGTATGAAAGCTTTCATAAGAAAAGAGAGGATGATGAGTAATAATGTTTCTGTCAGCTGTCTTTTGTATTTGGATCAAATGAGTCATGTTGAAATTGGAAGTATTGTTTGATATCACACTGATTACAAAAGTGGAACCGCCAAGGTGCTTTTGTTTTTGCACAAGATCCATGTGATGCCCAGACCCCAACCACAGAATCCAACTGTTTACATGCAGTCAATACACTGAATAGATACTTGATTATTTACTCGTCAAATTAGATCAACAAAAAGGCGTTTCCTTAATAGATCAACTTTCTGTGGAACTGTAAAAAAGCACCATAGCATGAAGTACACATGTCTGACACAGTGTCAACAAAAGATGAATACACAAAGGTAGGATTTATTTCAGTGTTTGTTTTCTATTCCCACTAACTACTGAACATCTGGGTTAAGTTGTTAGTTAGTTTGACACTCTGTAACAGAAGTATGGTTGTCAAACACAGAAGTATCGGCTACTCGTCAAAATGAAAGTAGTAATGTATTGTTATTGCTGGCTATCAAAATGAGTCTATACGGATATAGACTAACCGTGTCTGTAATAACGTGCCCTACATAATTAGTCCACGCATCTGCAGGGTTGTCAAGTGACCACGGCTTTGGGGAATATTTGTGGTAGTGTGAAACATCTGGGAATTTAAAAGGCAAGCTTGGGAATCCATTGTAAGTGTGGAGATTTTTGCTGTTGATTTGAGGTCAAATATTGATGTTTTGAATCAGTTTTGCCCCATGGCATGTACACTCATTAATCTGGGTCTGGTCATGGTCCAGTAAGTGATCATTTTGCATCCCGGTGTGATGAAGCGATGAGGCCGTTGCCCTCTATGTATCCCTTCAGTGCATTGCATGACTTTGTGTGAACATTTGTGATTCAGCGATACGAAGTTGTAGTAGACGAAATACCTTTTTTCTTCTGGCTGTGATTGTTGCTGCGAGGCCTTGGAGAGCGAGAGATGAGGGGCATCCTGGACTTTGTTTGCAGAAAGCTTCACGTTCCCACACTCGTTGCTGTGTAACTGACCCCGGGGCCTTCCTCCAACCATTCTCATATGGACAGTGAGATTTCCTGCCTTTGAAGCTTGTATTGACTAAACATAAAGGGGCTATGAGTCAGATTGGTTATATTGGTCAATTGATGGGAAGTGTGGTATACATTCCTGCAGACAAGACTGATCGTAGTAGCTTTATGCTGAACTTTTTATCATGCTTAAATTAGGCAAATGTTTGCTGATATGTTGGCTCATAAGATATTTCCCATAGGCAACCACTCAACCCTCTGAATGTTAACCCAATTATGAAACGTATATCATCTTGGGTTATTGAGGAAACTGCAACTGCAGGTAAACTTTTTTTTTTGATGTGTTGCGGATGCTTTTTCCTGATTTTGTAACGCCCAGTTTGCTTTGCACCCTCGTCACTGCTATCTCTACTGCAGGCCCGAGGAGGCCGGAGACACATTTGTCCTTTTCCCGTTCAAACTCTAGAGTAAGAAGAGGTGGTGGCCGTGTAGACGTTTCCAATTTCCTGCCATACATTGGGAATACCCCCGAGTCAACAAGGATGGCAAGGTCCACCTGGCCGATGGTCTGGGATGAAGTAGAATGAGGACTGAAGAGAGGAGCGTCTTGTGTTGAAGTGGAGTGCTTTAGTAACGCAATGAGTGCAGTCAGCTTATAATGGGCAGTCCTCCGGCGAAGGAAATTAAAAATAAAATATGAAGAGGAGACGCAAAAATATTAGAAGAACAGGTGCTACGCTGGGAGCGGGGTGTGTGTGTGTGTGTGTGTGTGTGTGGGGGGGGGGGGGGGGCAGGGGTACTACAGAGAAAGTGAGATCAAGGAAAGAGGAAATTAAAGGGCTTTTCTGTTGGGCGGTCCAAGCCACCTTGAAGAGCGAGGGATCTCCAGGAAATCTCTAAGACACCCATCAAGTAGGACGTTAGAGCAACAATGGATGACGAATAAAGGTTAGGCTGTACGTAGGTCAAATATTTGGATATTATGTCACACAGCTGTTATCTGGCTACAAAGAAGCTCCTGATTGCTGTGGCCAAAATAACGTCCACACGTTCAGTAGCTCTTAAATGTTAAGCACTCGTAGTTTACCAGTGAGCAGTGAATTATGATTTTGGATGCTTGTAAATCATCATTTGGTGGCATTACTAATTGTAGTAACATTGGGTAGATGGATACAGTAAATATTGTTATCTGGTCTCTGGTGTTGTCTTTGAAATACAGTGTCGGGTTAGCTTGCAGTTAGCATTTAATAGCCACTGCGCAGCTGTGAGGGTAAAATATTGTAGCGTCATGAGAGAACTCTGGGTTTGAGGTTGAATCCTGGAGGGAAACTGGTGTTGAATAAATAGTATGGAGGGTGATGTTTTAAGATATTAATCAGATACTGTTCTGAAGCATGGAACCTGTATAAACATATTAATTTAAGTTATGCTTTAGGCAGATTTTTGGCCTTAATCTGGTTTTATGTCAAGTTTTCAGTGTTTTAAGTTCAATTTGAAACTCTCTGTCTAACATAAAATCACGTTCAGACATTAATTTCGCTGAAATGTCAGTTATTCAATTCTCATGCTCTGCTGTAATTTTATGCTCCTGTCACGCCGGCAAAAAAATGAAACGACATGTCTTTAAATTCAGCATTTCTTCATTTGTTTTATTGCACCGTCCAATTTCTCCGTCGATGCTGCTGTCCTCAGTCATGTGACGGCACCTTCTGCGCTGTGCTTCCTTAATGCGTTTTAATGAGTTTTCAGGGTTAACCGGAGATGTAAAGACTGCCGAGCGTGGGTGCGTTCTGCGGTTGTGAACGGCCCTCTGCTCTGTATCTGTGAGAGGCACAATGAGCACGTTAATAATTCAGTGCTGTGCCATGTAGCCGAGTTGGTTAATGAACACTGAGAGGAATCTTCCAGGCATATTGCTTTGATGTGGGCTATACTGTGAACGCTGTGTGACTTAGTGTGTGTGGGGGGGACGGGAGGAAGTCGTAGATTGGGACATAACAAGTCAGTAGTGGATATATTCTAGTTTAAAATGATGCTGTGGCAGACTATCCTTTCGGCTCCTGAAGATGAGTTAAACTAAGGGAATGGAGGTGAGTCCCTCTTTATCCTTTGCATGGAGAGATGCATTCTTTGTCTCTTGGTGCTGGAGAAGCAGCTTTTTTAACAGTTTGAGTATCCTTTCACTCATGTCCACAGGAACGTGTGATGAGACCGTGTTCCCACAGAGAGCAGATCTTACAGCTGTATAGTGGTTTTGGACTAAATTGTCTCAAATTTGTGTTTTTTGAATCAATAAAGTTGTCTCTGAGGCTTTTATTAATCTGTACACTCCCACAGTTTAAAGGCTAAATTACGAACCCGTTTTTAAATTTATTCAATTAATTAAAACTTTATCAATCCATGTCGGTGTCCTTGGGCAAGACACCAAATTGATCCCGTAGACTGTACCTGCGGTGTATGAATGTTAGTTGGTGCTGATGGGCATCAACAGTTTAATTAGTGTTGAAACTAACCATCAGCTGCAGCTCTAGTGCGCTCAGACTGATGACGGGTGACGACGCCGGTGTGTAAGTAGCTCCACAACACACACAGATCCATCTCCTCGCTCTGGTGTGACTTCCTGTCAGAGGCTCTGTGGCCTTCAGCTCAGACATCTTCCATCTTGTCCTTTAACACAATCGCATCGCTTCACTGCCACCCACAACTCATTGGGTCTCAAATGCCAAACCGGTCGTTCTCTGAGACTGCAGCAGAGGTGCAGGATGAAAACCCTTTGAACGGAGGCCTCTCCCAGCATTTGCTTCCCACTGTCTCCTGGTCCAAGAGGAAGCTGTCAGACCTTTTAAAAGTTCACCAAAACCTGAGTTTGTGGTTCTCTTTTTGGTAACGCCGTTTGTTGTCGTTGTACAGCTTCTTAACTGTTGATTCATAAGATTGTGTGGTTGTGTTTCTGCAGATATTGAGCTTAGATATTGAGCTTAGATACCTGATTATGTGAACACTGGAGTGCTCTCATTCATATGCTGTTCACACTAACTATACAGACCTGAAGTTTAGAGAAATGGATGTTCAAAAGTCCTCTTCTGCTTTCTACTGTATCTGTTCAACACAACCAGTACGAACTCTGTCTGTCTTCCTATAGTTGACAATATATTAACTTATTAGTTAACTAATCGTTTAACAGTTGTTTTCACAAATCAGATTGTGTCTTTAATAAACACTTGAGTTTAAGAAGTCTTGAGTGCATTGATGTTTGGATGGACAATTGTACTATTTGGCAGATCTTCCTCTAGGTAACAAGCTACTCCATGTTGAGTTAGAAACTGATTTAAATTTGCTTTATTTGCAGGTTAGAATAAAGGAGGAAAAATAAATGTATAAAAAAACTTTGATAGTCATAAAAACAATGGCGCTTTGATATTTGGATGATCAGGTGATTGTGACTGAGTCTCCCTTTGAATAGCTTCAAATTAGTAATTGCCGGTAGCTCGCATTTCATCGGCCCAAAAGGGGTCAGGAGAGACAAAGCCAAGAAAGGTAACGCGGATAAAAGAATGAATCGTTGGTTTTCTATGTAGTCGTTCAAGTTATTTGTCTAAATTAGTACATGATGAGATGTCTTGAAGGAAAAGCAGCAAGTGTCTGTTCTGTGTGGATCCGGACAAAGAACCAGCGACTTCATTATGAATGTCCTCATTCCCTTTAATCAACTAAAGAGCCGAGGTCACTGCAGCATCCTGTCCTTGTCTTTTCTTTGCCACACAGGTGTGTACAGTTGGCACGCTCTTCATCGTCCGCCCTTCACACCGTTTCCCAAGTTGTGATTAAAAGTGTAGCTGCACTGTTTGGAATAGTTATAATTTCCCCCATGAATTTTATGTTCGAACTTTGCCCAGCTTTTAACGTGCCCCAAACCAGCCTCTCCATCTGTGGCAATTAAGTCAAAATCATCGTATTTAGGTCTGTAGATTCAACACTATTAATTGTTGCGTAGAAATCATGTTTGAATCGATGTAGATCACAGTTCACTGGCCCACATACTCTTTCTTCTGGATGAATTATTTACTGTTTATCCAAATTAAAGTAGGCTGAGCGGCGCTTACTGAAGCTCTAAAATGTGTCTTGTGTGAATTGGTCCCAATTTGAGTAGACGCGAATAAAATTGGTTCTGATTCCTCCTCCTCAATATAAAGACGTAGCTGATAGCTGCTTTCATTTTGAGTTGATTTGTGGTCTTTATTCCGTACGTTGCGTTGTATCCCATTGCTCTTCAGATCAATAATGGACTGTTGTGGTGTCATAAAGGAGTGCAGGCTCTGTAGGAATGTGTGGCATTGTCATGGTCGGATATCCTCCCGTAGACTTGACCCGGGTGGCTCTCCGTTGGGGATGCAGGCAGCTGGCGGCTCAGTTAAAGTGCCTTTAAGTCTATTAGAGAGGATAATCCTTGAGGGAGAGTTGCAGTGAACAGAAGGACCGGGCGAAACAGTCTTGTCAATTCACTTTCCTCACTTTTACCATCTGACTGTACACCCCCCCCCCCCCCGATGCAGCCTATCGCTCCCCAACACATGGCCGCCTTCTGCTTTCTTCATCACTCCCTAAAAGGAGAGATGGCCTCTCTAAACAAGCCGCAGAAAATAGAGAACTGGCCGATGTAACCTGAAATGTTTAGCTCCGCGTCAAACAAAGTTGCGATCACCGATCTCTCATTTTTCTTTTTTTACGACATTTCAAAGATGAAAGTCAACGGCCGTGTTTTGTTCAATTCTCTGCTGTTGCGGTGTCTTTTGCAAACCCCAGCGTTGTTGTTTTTTCTCACCGTTTTATTGCTCTCTCTGCGTTTTCTCCAGCCTCCCACCTTCCACCTTCACTGCCCCCGGCTCAGTCGGTGTTCAGCATCACTTCAAAGAGGAAGGTCTGCGCTGCTGCAGATAACACGCTGTACCCTAAAGCACCGGCGAGCTCTTCCAGAGCCCCTACGCAGTCCCTCCACTGACAGGTTTGGCCCCTTCTGTCTCTTGTAGGAAACCGTTTCTGCTTCTCTTGTTTCTTTGCTGCCGTTTGACGAGGTTTTTGTTTTGTCTAGTAGCTCTCTGGCTCTTGATCTGTCCAGCCCCAGAACTAAATGTAAACTTGAATTGCTGCCTTGCAGCATTTGTGTATCGTGAAACTTGATGGAAGAAGTTGTTTTTTTAGTAGGAGTGTAACAGCCTATCGTATAGGAGGCGTTTCTCTGAGAATTACATCCACAAATGCTAGTTTTGTTCAATAGGACACCCAGATGTTTTAACTTTTTAACACCATATATCTACCAGGATATTTGGCACGCATTCATGTTTCACGTGTGGCTATACCTTTGTGTTTAGGCACCACTTTTTGCGATTGCTTTTCTAAAATATTGCACCGTTCCTCTGCATTTATTGCTTGTTTAAAAACAGTTATGTATTTTACTTGTATCAGTGATGCATTACATCTCGTCTCACCCTCTGCGTGCATCTGTAAATGATCACACAGCCAGAGCAATTACTTTTTCCTCTTTGGTTTTGTTTGGACCAAGCTCTTGTGGGACACTATTTCTTTACAAAACCTGTTTCAAGAAAGACAAACTGATGTTTTACCATTTAACTGGTATCAGTGCTGTGATATAAAAGGTAATATCCCGTTTAAACCAGTTCTGATTGGTAAAAAGTGAGCTAAAAAAAAGTGCAATGGAGGGACATTTGGGATGGCCGCTCTGTTTCGGTATATTTTGAGTAATGGTCAAAGGCGTGGCATCTGTTGGCTTATCTGTGTTTCCATGGCAGCAGCACGTTGCTGCTCAGGTTCCTCTTGATTTCCTCTGGGATGAAACATCCCATAATCTACTCTCTTTGTCTGCCTGTGGATTTCTGTGCCACCGACCGTCTCTGGTGCAGAAAGAGTCGTTTACAAGACATGTAATATGGAGTCAGATGATATTACTAAATGCGTGTTTAATATAAAGTTCCAGCTAATTTAATGCAAAGAATGTAAGTAAAGTAAACTGATACTATGCTCCACTAAACTGTGGGATTAGTTGGCATAACAGGAAAGGGAAAAGATTCTATCACATGCTGAACAAAATATAAGTTATGTTTATTCTCTGGCAGTAGAGAGACGTATGGCCGTCTCAATATCATGCAAATGTATCATTCATCCTTTAAATAATAGGATATAAATCCTGAACCATGTGTTTTTTTTTCTTAGACCTGATATTTATCTTCAGGCTCAGTATTTGTGGCCAGTTTACAACGAGCTAGCTTCCTCTGCAATATCATTTGAAGTAAACTTTGCATTCATCCCGACTTCACTAGGATCCTTTCTTTTCCCTCCAATTAGTTGGAACTTTAGGCTGCATCACATCTGCATCACATCTGCAGACTGAGTGTTGAAGTGATGCAAATTTGGCACACGAGACAAAATATTAAATCAAGTTTTGCGACACTACAAATGCAAGAGAACATGATTTCTAAGGAAAATATCGACCTGGTCTGTTGAAAATCCTTTCAGAGCAGTAACCGAACAGTACAAAGGAAACTGAGCCCGCCTCATTCTTTTGAAGTTTCCATTACAAGTTCAAGAACAATGTCTGTAAAAGCTTGAAATGATCTTTCTTCGCAGTAATGACGGTAATCAACTCTGTATCAACAGCCCGACTCCGACACGTATGATCTTTGTAGCGCCTGTAATGTGAGGAGGTAGTTTGCTGCAGGGAAAGACACAGCTGCAAAACTGTGTCACGATTGTGACGCTCGGGTCTCTGTCGCCTGATGTAGAACGCTCCTGGAATTGGAGGAAGAAGCTGTTGAGAAGGTGGGGTTGCGGAGGAAATGAGGCTGCATTCCAGCAGTGATTTATGAAGCGTCTCTCATTCTCTCTGTACTGCTGGCGAGTTCGCAGCTTGCTCCTGACAGTCCCCTGACTTCAGTAGAGCTGGACTCACCTCGGCCTATTGAGAAAGGTGGTGAGCGAAGTTAATACAGTGCAATAAGCTAAGTGAGCTGCTACGTTGAAGATTCACCTGTGGCTCTTGAGATTTTCGTTATCGAAAACCCCCCTTTTTGCTTTTCCCTAATACACATCCCCCCCTTGGCATCCTCATTCTGAGACTGTGGGTTTCATTCACCGAGGAAATATCCTGAACAAAGTCGACCACAGAGCTTCCAACTCAAAATGCTGAAAATGTACATGAATGAGTCACATCTTAAGCTCGGGTCCAGTGTGACTAGATGAGGCCTGTTTTCTAATGAATCTGTGCACTGCTGTGTGAGAACATGTCAACCAGTTCACGCCTGCAACAGGAATTAAAGACATTCTTCTAACGCCTCTGGGTTTTTCAGACCATGTTAGGGAATACCAGTTTATAGTCTACCATATGCAATATGTGCTTGGTATGTTAAGATCTGAAATGAGCAGACTTGGCAGTCACAAATCGCATGCTTCTGCCACTTTGGCGGACAGGGAAAATAGCCAAAAAAGACACGTTTCGAAGATTAGCTAATGATTGGATAGAGCTACGTGCCAACTTTACGACTAGGCTGCCACACAAGGTGCGACCTGCACATCAGGATCTAAACTAATGATCACTCGCACACCGATGGCACAGCCTTTCGGGAGCAATTTGTGTTTCAATATCTTGCCCGAGGACACGAAGACGCGGAGGAGCCGGGGATCGAACCCCATCCCCATCTTCCGATTAGAGGTCTACCGTTGAGACACTTTCCTGCCACAGATGGTGAGATGAGTTAATTTCAGACCCTGTGTTCAGATCACATGGAGAATATTGCATCACTGCATAAAATGCCTCACAATGAAGTGAAAACAAGTCAGACCTCGTCATCTACAGTCCCTTCATTTCATTAATGTGTTAAAGTCTCAAATGTAAGATTCAGCCAAAAGAAACAAACTATTCTGAAGAGAAGAAAGCAGCACGAGTGCTTGTGTCTCCAAGTTATTTCTGTTATGTAACTTTTGTTGTTAGTTTGCAATGCTCTTTTCTAATTTGTTATGTAACAATAACAAAGTTATGTAAAAGAATGAAGAGCTAATGATGTCCGTTAGGTTTGATATTACTGCGCTGTGTCCTCGAGGCAAATGCACACAAAAGTGCATCCACGAGTTGAGATACTTTCCACAGCAAATCCTGAATTAGAGCAAGGATTTTGTTCACTGAAGACGGTTGCATAACTCGGTGATTCGCTCATATTTTCTTTTTTTTTACCAGTTACTCAAACTGAACCAAGGCCAGGAAACACGGCAGCTGCATTTTTCCATGTAGACTCATTTTTTTTTTTGGCACATCCAGACACGGTTGACCCAGACTGAAGTAGCAGGCCTCACTCAAAGGCCTCTGGGAAACATTCAGAACGCTAGATCCTAGAAAGCTCTCGTTTATTTTAACATTGGAATTAAAAGGTGGCTTGTTTTGTATCTGAACACCGGACTTTGCTAACATTGTGTCCATATTAAGAAGAGGTTATAGAGACTAGTATAGTCCCCGACTGAACACCACACGCGTGTGTATACTCCGTACTCCACTCTGTATTAACTCTCCTGTTTAATGTTCAATTCTGTACTTCTTTAGAAATAAAAGCCGATCGAAGAATCCCGAATTGTGAGACTTTTTCGTTCTGTCGACCATCTTTCCGTCTCACGGTTATCAAATGGCAAACAGCTGGATGTCTGGACATCTGCTCATTTCCCAGAACTCGCAGATCGTATCCGGTTTTGTTTACGTCAACTTAGAAATCCTATTCTCTCGACACCAGCCAGCTCCTCGGCGCTGCTGGCGGGTCTTGTGGGTCTAATTATGTTTCTATGCAGGTGCTCCAAAACCAATAGCTCCATTACTCGTGTTAAAACACCTTTTTGTCTGTGTTTGACCTGTTCAGCAAAATTATACACCAGGGTACAGAAACCAGCCAGTGGATGATTTGTGTTGATTTGAGTTGAACATATGGATTGGATTAGAATGATAACAATCGGGGACTCTGGCTCACAGACTGCGCTGGTATAGTAGCAGCTCTACTAACACAGACCAACTCATTCATGTGCAGCAGGAACAGATCTTATCCAGAGGTGACAGGTGTTTCCAGCTTAGAGTCCCGGGGAAAGGGAAGTTGGAGCGTCGTTTGCTTATGTATTGTGAGTATTCCCCAGTTGGTACTGGCTCATGTAAGCACACTACATATCTAGTTTTATAGGGAGGATAGATGACTGGATTTTATGATCTAACTTAGAAACATTATAGATTTGTATCAGGACGAGGAAGTGAAAATGAAGGCGTGTCAGAGTTGGCAGTGTACAGCTGTTATTTCAGTGTGTCGGATAGACCTTTCAATCAACATTAAGTTGTATAAAAGTCTCAGATCGGACTCCGGATCGGCAGATACCCAAAGTTAATCTTGACTCCAATAAAAGCCTGATCGGGACGTGCCTTGTTCCTTCCACAAAAAGTGAGGAGAATTTGCAAAATTGCAGTTTGCTTTGCATCATGTTCATGCTGTTAGCTGTGCACTGGTTTGCCGTCGGTTTCTCCCTGTCCACCTCCCTCAGACGAGACAGAGGAAGAACTGACGCATCTGTGGCGGTGACTCACCGTTAAGCGCTTATGCAGGTGTTGTATGTTGTGCCAGGTTGTTAAATTTGAGTTTTTTTGGCGTGTTCTGTCTGGGTTTTTCGGAGAATAAACTGTGAAATGCCAGCATCCTTATCTCATCCGTATGCTCTGGCCCTCCTGCTTTCTCCTCTCCTATTCCAGACGGCCCGTTAACTCTTTGATGACCTCTGAGATTGCTGCACTGACGCCCCCCCCCCCCCCCCCCCCATTTGTCCACAGAAAGAATCAACTCTTAGAGTCGGACCTGGAGTGGAGAAGACCAATTGTGTCCTGAACAAAGACAGACAGGCAGAGAGAACTGTAAGTAAACACTGCAACTGTGTGAGCTTCTCAGGGGTCAGGAAGTTTTTGTGTGCGTGTAACTTGTGGTCAATGCAGCGCTTATCACACTGGTTTACACACAGGAATGGAGAAGTTTGTGCTTGATTTCAATGGGTCAGAGTACACGTGGAGTGATTGTAGATGACAAAGAAGACATGTAAAGTGTGCCTTGGTGGAGCAGTGTATCTGAGGCTTTGTTTCGATGTATATGTGTGTATATATATATATATATATATATATATGGCTACTTGCAATCATATTTGTATTCATCAGGCTGTCTCTCTGCATTCTGTTCACACGCTGTTGTCGGAAAATAAAACCTGGAAGGTAAACAGTGACCGAAGCAAACAAGGATATAACACTTCAGTTAAGAAGGCGATGGTGAGGTTTGCTAATGTATAGAGCGTTTTACAGTTTCACACATTCACAAACATTATCAACAGGCTCAGGTTAATGACATGTTGGTGTTTCTCGTCAGCTGATGGGATGTAAGCTTGAACCCAGTTGTTTCCTAGCAACACATTTCCCATGTAAGGGTCCGTTATCGAGTACGTTTTATTCCCACTGTGGCATCAACCTCCATAAATACGTTCTCAACCGATAGGAACCACTGGTTACACAAAGGGATCAGATCTAAATGATATAATGAACATTCAAGTTAGTATTATAACTTTGCAAGATTACAATGGGAACACCAGACTGGGGTCTACAGAGTGTTGTACGTGAGTATAAGTATCTCACGTTCTTGTTTTTCATGTCTTAAGAACAGCAGTGGGCTTGTGATGATGACTCCTTTTTTCTTCTCGACTCTGAAGATGACACGGTTTATGTTTGTCAGTAATCTACAACGCACGACTACAAGTTGTTGTAGATGAAAGGCAATTCGTTTTACATGATGGGGCACAGCAGAAAGACGTGCTTTGAGTTTCATATCGTCGTATAGCGGTAACGCCGCACAAGCTTACTGTGACTGATTGCTGCAGATTTTCACTGTCGATTAATCTGCAGATTTATTTATAGTCGACTAAATGTAAAATAAATCACAAGTCCTTAGAGCCCAAGTCGCCTTCTTCAAGTACTTGTTTTGTTTGACCAGGAGTCAATAACCAGACGATATGCAGTTTGCACTGATATAAAACAGAAACAAGCAGGTTGTTTATCCAGTTAATTGAATTTTCTAATTGGCTAATTGTTTCAGCTCTACATGCAACATCCTATAACCTGAATCAATGGCAGTGTTGTTATTCATTGCCTATCTGTCCTTCACCTTTTTGTTGTTTATATTTCCTGGGAGAAAGTGAAAATGTGCTGACATGTTTCACATCAGACTGCGGCGTCGACATAAGCTCGTGTTGTCTAATGAAATATAAAAAAGGTGCCACAGAGATCAAGGAGGACAAGAAAGCGATCGCTGTAGTGTCTGTTCGGAAGGCCCCACCCTGGGTTTCATTGTCAGCATCTCAGGCAGGATGCAGACCTTTCACACTTGAGCACGAGACGCAGTGGAAGTTGTTGGAGTTGTTATGAACAAATAGGAGGTGAATTCACTCATAGGCCTCGTGTGTGTGTGTTTGTCATTTGTGGGTGTGTAGAATCTGAAAAGGTAATTTTATACAGTTTGTTTAGACATTGGTTGGGATCATTTAAAAGTTTTTGGAAACCTTGAATATTGGCTGCAGCTAGCGACTTTGATAATCTGACGTCTATTACTTGGCTTAATTGATAATCGGATAAAAAGCAGGGGGGGGGGGGGGTTTCAACGTTTTATTCAAAAAACAAATCTTACACAACACTGTTGGCTCTGTCAACACTTTTGCTGTAGTTTGCGCTGTTAGCACAGTTAGCTGTTAGCTCAGCCGTCAGTAGGTTGAGCCGTTGAGAGGCAATAGAAATGCTTCCAATCTGGTTAATAGCAATTCCCCCCCCCCCCATTTTTCACCTTTTCACACTTGGCACATGTTCAAAGGGTCAAGTTGCAGATATTGAGCGTTGTGTACATTGAGGTCGTTGCTTGTGTGTTTACGGGGTCCAAGGCACACAGTTAATGTGTTCATGGTGTATTCAGCTCTCATCGCTGTCTCATTCTTCCTTTTAAAGCCATGAGTGTGGTGCAAGGCATGAATTATTCATCCTCGGCACGCGCCTGTGAATTAAAGTAAAGCGATAGCGCATAGCAGTGGCTCGCGGCTGCATTTTTAAAGTGTGGACCGGCACTCAAATGTCCAAATGTTAACATTGTCTTCCCTTAATACTGTTCCCACTGATCTCAGGGACCGAATAAAGGAAATTTGATATGGGGTTTTGAATAATTCAGCATGAGGGTTTGAGATGTGAATCCCAGTGTCCTCTCCTTGCGCTTGGGAAAAGGATGAATCTGTCAGTCTTCTGCAAGAAGTGCAAAAAGAAATGACAAATACGTCTTTTATTTATTAACATTTTTGACAAATACTTGAGAAAAACAAAAGGTTTCATCTTGAAACCAAATCACTTTGATATTTGTTCATTGAACTGAGCATGCTGTTACATTCGCTGGCAGAGATTTCTCTTTTCAGATTGAACACGAAGGCACAGAGGAAAAGTGGCTGCACAACTTCTGTGTAGGAAGGAAGGGCACTGCTGTCATTTCAATGAAAGGTCCTTTTTAAAAATTCGAATTTGAAACCGCTTTCCTAAGCAGACAGTGAAAGGTCTGAGATTTAACCATCCTCTGAGTCGCTCCCTAATCAGTCCCACACCTCTCACCCCCTCATTCTCTGTAAATAATTCAGAACGGCCTTTTGCTTTCTCCGGAGATTGATAATGGAGGATAGCTGCTGGGGAGTGGGGACAGTAAAAAAAGAAACAAAATCGCTGCTGATGCACATTTCAGAAGTCTGGAAAGTTTAAACAACTTTAACTGCAGTGACTCTATCATTTGTTTTCATATATCTGGACGTATTTTGCTGGTGATTAAAGTCATGTTTACATTGCACATAACCACCAGTCCTAATGAGACGTCACTGACGTCAACAGTCTGTAGATGAAAGTAAATGAGGTCACCGTGTATGTCTTCTATAAATATCTTTAGATTTTTTTTTCCCTATAATGGCTTTTAGTGGTTGGAATATGTAGCTCACTGCTGTATTGGGGAATCATCAGTGAGGGGGTCTGTAATATCTGTTTTTTATCGTTCTGCTTTGAGGCTGCTTTGTGTTTTTTATTGTTAAATTAACAGTGGAACAGGGTAAGATGGGTGTTAATGTGAGGATCTGTGTCATCCTTTGAGGGGTGTGGTTAACACTCCGGCTCAGTCATTCATGCTTTAGAGATCCGGTTGGAAACAGGAAATCCTGCTGCGTCCCTGTGTCGGGAGACAGGAAATTGTGACTTTGCTGGACCTCTTCTTGCTTTAGCGGAGCCCACAGAGGATTTCTGCTGAGGGTCAAATTTACTTTTCAGTTTCATTTTCTGACGTTACAATTTGTATTGGGGCTGGTCTATTTAGCCGAAATCACGATATGGGTCACTTAAAGGTATAGCATAAATACATAGTCTGTATGAAATAACAACATCATAAAGACTATTTTTGTATCCTCCTGTGTGAATTAAATCCATAACAAATACAAAGTACTGAGTATTTTCTCATTTTAGTGCAAAATTAACACGCGTTTCAAGTGAAAGCATCGAGAAAAGAAATGTCATTGAACTGAGTAATGTAAAGTGTGATGTAAAAACAAAACCGTGATATTCCCACACAATATTTCACGTCATATTTTTGGAGGAATTTGAGATATGACTCCATTGAAAGATGATACATTTATTTATGGCCCAGCCCTATTACGTATGTATGTATGTATGTATTATTACTATATTTATCAGTATAATTATGCTAGTCAGTACATGTTCTCCAGTGGTGAGAAATGATCCACAATCTGCCTTTTCTCCACTAGAGTGCAGCCTCCTCAGAGGACACGGTCTGTCTGCAAACACCACATCAATGTTGAGGATTTGTCTCTTTTGTTCAAAGTGACACACAGATTTGTGCGGTTTTGAAATGAATGACTCGTCCTTTTAACAGAAACTGTTTCACTACCCCACTTCATCAGTGCTTTCCCTTTCAGTGTGTCTAAATTTGGGAGCTTCCCGATAATTAAGGACATAATTTGCAAGCCCACTTAAATGTATCAACCACTAATTGGTTTGAAGAGATTAATGGCACCATTCACCACTTGATTAATAACCGCTGAAGTAATTTGTCTACAAATCGTATTACTCAGGGCGTGTTGCTCACTTTGATATTTAAACACTAACGGTTAGGTCACTGTTGGCTTAATAGTTTACCTCTATGAAGTTCTGTTTTGTTTGGGAAGCGTATAGACTCTGTAAACAGCAGGCCGTGGTTACTTACAGCTGTCTACTTTAATGTCTCACGAGTGGCTTCATCAGTTTTGTCCATGAAGAGCGAGCTGTAGATCTACTCGACAGACGGCAGTCGCAGCGCTGTTGGCTTTATTCACCGAAGAGGATCACGGTTTTAAAGCGTTAAATCCAGGATATAGAGGCGGGTAAATCAGAAAAATAGGGAAATATTTAGCTTTTTAAATGAGTGCTTTACATTGACATCATGCCAATGATGTTAAGAAACAAAATGATTTTTGACTCAACTGTACAAGTTTGGTCTTTAGGGATTGGCAATATGAACATGGTGTATTGTAATTGTTTAAGAACTTTGCCATAATGCATTTAGTTTTCTGTTCTTTGCACAGGCTTTCAACATGTAAATACATCTTCTTACTTGCCAAGAAAACAAATATTAAGTTTGACTTTGTGAAACACAAGTTAAATCAAAGAAGAGATCACCAGCAGAGGCTAAAGTATGTTTTTATGACCCGTTAGATTCATGTAGCTAGGTGTACAGTGCCGTTGGCCTTGATTAAAAAAAGAGCACTGGTATCAGATCATCACTATCGATCCATAACATGGATTTTGTAATAGTTTGTATCAGGAGAAAGTGGAATTGGCGCACCCCGACATTTTTGTGCAGCCTAGAAAATGTCTCGATCGTAGATTTTTACGGCTGTAAAGACATGAAGTGTTATGTTTCAGTAATGAATAATAATCCAAAGAGGCTTCACAGGAGCTTAATTAAGGATGAAGTGCATGAGTTTGAGTCGTGCACGTTTTTGGGAATATAATTATTGATTATCGTGGAACTGCTTCAGTATTTCATGCGCTGGCAATGTGAACATACAACCAGCAAACATGTTTGGATGATTTAAAAAAAAAAAAGAAAAAGCATTTGAGTTTATTTGTCTTGGATACAGCGAAACATTTCCGGACACAAGATGTTTACATGCAGGGACAAAACGTTAGGATTAAATAGATTTCAGTTCCTCACTAGCTTCAACCGGAAATCACAACAGCAGAAGATAGAGAATATTTACTCCATCTAATCTTTACTGAGTACATTAATAAAGGCTATTTTAGAGAAAAATAGTTTGGGTGTGTTCAGCAGGCGGTGTAAGGATGCTACATTTCAGACGACAGTAGAAGAAGAGACAACAGTGACGCAGCTTTTTGTTTTGAGCCAGACTGATTGTGGTGAGATGACTACAGCTATGATCCTCATCCAGGGCTCGACCTACGACTGAAGTTCCATTTGTAGTACAAAAAGCTGCATTGGCCTTCAGGCTGCTGTTTTGTTTTACATCAACTGTTGACATGCATGTCTCTTGGACTTTGTCAAATGTATTTTATGGCCTTTAATTCACTTTTAAAAACTAAATAAGTTTTGAAGTCAGCCTGTTTCAATCCATTCTTGGCTCTTTAAACCTATAGCGGTATGTTTTAAATCGAGTCAATAAACTGTTTTAGGACTACACAATCACTACACAATCAAATCCCACTGGGCCAGTCAAGCTGGCCCAGTCATTATGTCTTCCTCTGAAACCCTCCGCTGTGGTGCAGCGAGCCTCCTCTTCATGGATCGATACCGAAGCGGTGCGCTGACGCGGCGAAAAGCAATATTTATAAATAATGAGCAGGGCACCCTTTCACCCCCGCCTTTCAGTCCTGGCTGACAAAATAACAAAACACTAAACGTGATGCTTATTTTTTTTATTTTTTCTGTTTGAAGACTAAAACATTTAGTCGCTGTTCTGCCATAATGTTCGCCGCTGCATACATTGAGGGAAGGTTTGACTTTCGTTAATGCAACCCGTTGTCCTCGTTCCAGTTTGAGAGTTTCCTTTTCTTTCTAGATGACTACAGACGAAGGTTTCTCTGTTTGATGTGTTCAGTTTCTCTCCTGATGCGCTGGTTGTTCCTGGTGTTGGAGGAAGTCTCTGTTGCGGTGATTCACAGTGAGGCATCACCTTTCAGTGGCACGCTCATCAACGGCACCAAGATGTGCCAGTGAGTGAGTGAGTGAGTGAAGAGAACCTCTTAAAGTGCTTCCTTTTTAGCCCTTTCACCACCTTTTTTACTTTGTCGGTCACAGCTGCACACCAAAGCATGATGCACAACATCCAAATAAACGGATGTAGCAATAACAGTTGTCATTTTTTGCAATATCCACATGAAAAGAGACTAATGGCTGCCGATTTTAAAGTGGATCTCTCTGCGTCATTTAACCCAGCCAGTAGTAGAGCACTGAACAGCAGGGTGGACAGCCCAAGGCCAAAATACTTCTATTGATGTATTAAAAGTGTATTCCATTGTGAAGCCAATTTATTTTCACATGAACCTCATGTAGACATTGGTAGACTCAGATTTGCTCTTAGCAGGACAAACTGAGAGGAGACGTCCCAGCTTCTAACTCAACCTTCATTTTAAACTCAGCTACACATCTGTAAAGATTCGTGACTGCATTTTACCGCAACGGTGGTGACGAAATCTGTCCACTGACAAAAAATATCAACACTCCGGCATCGTCTCACAAGGGGAAACAAATAGCAGCGTTGCTGCGGTCGCAGCTGGTGGAAAAAGGACAAAGAACTGGAGGAGATCAGTTCAGATTCTGAGCCGTCAAACTTAAGGTCACATTTTCAAATCGTGTGTGATGTCCTAACGGTCCAAAAGAAAGTGAGTTCACTGGCGTACAAGACGGGGGTTTAGGTTTATCTGTGAGGTGCAGTTTGCGTGAAACATTGCAGTCGTTCATTGAGTCATAACTCTTAATACCAAGACACGAGGAACATTCTTAGATTCTGTGATTAACACTTCCAGAGGATATATTATCTCCGATGTCCATCTTGAATAAACATCCATAAATTGATTAGAAATAATAAGGAAAGACTCTCCTTACACCGGTCACGGCAACTTGAAATCGGTAGCTGTCCAGAGTGAAAGTGAGGCAACAAAACGCACAGAATCCTCCGAAAGACAATCTTTAAACAAAATCCCCGACCTCTTACCCGCATAGCCTTTACCATTTTTCACTGTCTTTGTATTGGCGGCGATAGCAGGCAGTGAATCTGAATTACCAATTTATGGTTATTATGTGTGTGCTATTAATAGCAAGCTGCTGTTGTTCCTTTAACGGAGAACCCATTCGCAGTTGTTTTTTTTATCGTCTGTCTTTGCCTTGCCGTTATGACCGCCCCTCCCACTCGCTATCTCCCTCCCTCCCAAGGCCTCACAGCGTCATCACCTCTGGTAACTATTAGCTACTGTGATGAACAATGTTCACGTCGCCTCCCGAGCGTCACTGAACTCGTCGGGTTCAAACGTCGTGGATGAGCTGAGCAGTGAGCGCGCCGGCTCCCTGAAGCTGGGGCAGATGTTGACTCTCGAAGGGAATTAAAAAGGATGCCCTTTTATTGCAGATGTTTGCACTTTATTGGCACTAATCACAGACATGCTGGCTGCATGTGTCATATAATGTGCTCTGGCTGTTTGCATGAATAAAAGCTTAATAACTTAATAATTCATTTTCCACTCTTGATCAGTTAGAAATGTAATTTTATTTCTCTTACGTATTACTGCAGACATCAGCCACATCTTGACCGCAGTGACAGATTATTACCATAATAATCCTGTCTGCTGTTATTGTCTCTTCCCCCGGACCCCTCCCCCTCTGCGTCTCTGGCTGTATCATGCTCATCAGTCCTTCTGGTGCACGCAGAGTGGCTTGGATTTCTTCTAATATTCTGTCCACTGCTTCCTCAATTAATGGATCAGCCAGGAGCTCAGATGTCACGGGAAGCACTTTCATCGGCAAGTTGGAGGAGCTCAGTCTGAGAGGTTTACCGCTGGAGCTGGGGGGGGGGCTGTACAGTGGTGGCAGCAGCAGCATTGGCGGTGATAGCATCCTCATTGCACAGCAGCCGAAGGCAGTGGAAAGACTTGCATGGAAATTGTGGGGCACAGAAGCCAGTCGTGGCAGACATTGCATCCTGAGTATTATTTGCAGTATCAGTGTTTTGTGGATGGGAAACGGGAGCTACAGGAGGAGGAGGTGCGTGCTGTTTAGAGGTAGAAGTACAGCAGAGGGAGTGGAGTAAGTGGGAAGCAATCACGAGGGAAATGGACCGACAAACTGCACTTCACAACTCGCGTGCGGTTGCTGTGGAGTAAGGTGAGCGTTGGCATCTGCATTCCGCTGAGTGTAGATAGACGGTAGATGGAGTACCTGTGGATCGGCACCATGTGGAATAATTACAGACAAAGGCATCAGCTGTGAGGACAACTGAGGGGATTCGACGAGGACCAGGAAGTGGCTGTGGCTTGCAGCTCGCCTCTCTTTTCCAACACGTCTTCTTACCCCAGAGCAGCCGGGGCTACTAATGAGCAAGTCGATGTGCGGTTGTGGCTGCAGCTTCATCTCCTCTTTGATGAATAGATTAGGCCGCACGGCGTTTTGCTCGGATCTCTTCTCCAGCCACACTTCAGAACAGCTGCAGCGACTGGCCGCCGGCTGCCCACCTCAACCAAAGGTAACTGAGGGAGCCACGTCGGCGTCTCCGATCAGTCGGCTGAGTGCGTTTTTTATGCGTTATCGCCCGCGTGCAATGCAAGGAAACGCACCGGGGCCTGAAAGCATATTTGCAGAAAGCACAGCGTGTGAAATGCAGCGTCCTTGTTTATCTTGCCTTTGGTTGTCCGAAACAATTTCCCAGTTATAAGAAGTGTGCTGCCAGGGAGAGCGGCGCGGTAATTGATTATTTAATGGAAGCAGGTGATTTAGCTGCTGTCTTGCTGCCTTGACAACAGTGGACTTTCTTTCAGCTGGCAGGAGTCATTTAAATGGATGCCTTCAGAAGGCCTGTGGTTTACAGGAGAAGGAGAAGCTTAATGGAACAAATAAAAGCCAAACGGGATTGTGTCTTAAGTGCTTGTGTGCACGTGCCAGTGTGTGTGTGAATGAGAGTGTGACTTCTGCCTCATGGCTGTAGCATCTCGGGTTCCTTCTTCATTGTTTGTTACGCTCATGACCGCTTTCATAGTTGGCCGCCACTGAGTGGGATTTCAAGTCCCTTCCAGAGTCTTTCTGGCAGAAGACCATTGTCCCAGTGAAGCTTGATTGTCTTTGGTTTCCAACGAGATTCATGCTCTCTGAGTAATGACAGAAATCCACCAAGGAAAATGTCGTGGTATTATTGGGCTGTTGCATGGCAACAATTCAAATAAAGAGATAATGAGCGATTGTTTCAGAGGGAGGCGTGCTTGTAGACAAAACCTTAATGTCACTTTTATGTTGAAAATAAGTTGTTTTCCCGAGACAGCATTGCCACAGAGTGAAGTACTGTAAAGTGTGAAGTAGAACGTTCTCCCTCTGTGGAGCAGCTCGGGGAGTGAGGTCTCACTTTCTTCCTCTGAGACGTCACAGGGCACCGGCTCTAAATAGAAACACAGATCAATGGCTGCTGCATTGAATCGGAGACGCAAAGATTTCAACAAACGAAGAGTATTTCTAGACTTTGGAGGAACCTTTGAAAACATTTTTCAATATAAAATTTGCAAAAGTCAATAGTTTATAAGTCATATGTGGCAGTTATTCAGGAGGCCGGTATGAGATAAAAACACTAATATTGGTTTGTGCCACTCCCTGAGCTGTATACGGCTTCTCTACATCACTCCTCCGCATTCCAAATATGGTAACTTTCGTTCACTGGTTGCAAAAATTCAAGATGGCGACGGCCAAATCGCCGAATTCAAGGCTTCAAAACGGCAGTCCACAAACGTCACAATGAATACGTCCTCTTCTTACATACAGTCTGGTTTATTCTAGGCCGGTGTGCTGGCAAGAATCTGGCAATACAATGTGTGTCGTGATACAGGGGTTACAATACATTACGATATACTGCAATACTGCAATCAAGGCAGTATATTGCGTTTTTAATCTAACTTTAGGAAAACTGTCATAGTATGAAGAACACGCCACAATATGCATAGAAAATGAGTGAAGAAAAGTTTACTTGTAGCATCCACCATCATAGCTTTATTTGTTGTGGAATCTGAGCAAAGGAATTAACATTTGCCGATATCAGTATGCAAATAAAACTAAAGTACTTTCAGGATTGCTAAACAAATCAAGCAAATAATAAAAGTAAACGAACAGTGAAACACGCAGACTATATTTCATTTTTTTTTAGCTTCTGATAAAAAAAATAGATACAGTATCACAAAACATGTCGAGATACTGAAAAGTATAAATATTTTCTCCACCCATGTCCCACTGCTGTTAGGCTATTTAAACATCCAAGAGGAGCCACGATACACCAGCGGCTCGATCTATATCTGTTACCATGTGCTGTGTGAACAGCCAATCGTTCCTGTCCCGCTGCTCTATGATTTATGTGTTCAGCTCAGGCCTCTAATTGTCTTTCCTCGTTCTCAACAAGGTTTGTGTGCTTGTGTGCTCGCTGTATCCAGCAGGCTTGAATAGATTGATTGTCTTTTTAAGTCATGTTTCATCTTTTTCAGAGATCATTGTCACACTCCCCCCCCCCCCCCCCCCCCCCCCCAGTCGCTCTGTTCTCTGAATCTAACATCACACACAGAATCTCCTCATTAGCACATCATGCACTTGAATGATTTGAAATAAATGTTTTCATAGATGCTTCATTTTTTTTACATAATCAACCACCATCAGGCATCAATGATTCATAAAGAGGTGTCGGCAGAACACTGATTATTTTGTCCAAAATAATTTCAGTGTACAATATATTACCCCAATCACCGGAATAAGAAGAGAACCTTCACACCCCATTAAACCAGACTTAACGTAACAGACGAAACCTGATCAGCACTGGACTTCTAGGCCGTTACTATTATTGGAATTTGAGAGTTTTATAAATCTGTTAATGATGCATCGACTGAAAGCTTCCCTGTGGGAATAATCTTTTTTTTTTTTAATTTGTGTTTTGTAAGAATAATGTGAAAGATGATTTCTCAAGGAGAGATCTGCAGTTGAAAAGAAAAATCTAATTTCTCTGACATCTGTCACGTGACACTGAGAGTGCAATAGGTTCCGACTGATGCAGAACAGTTAAAATGCCTTTCCTGATCAGATACTGCATATTGCTCGGGACACCCTTACAAATCATTTCAAACGGCTTACTTCTGGCCTACAACGTCACAGCCGTCGCTCGATTGCATCTCCGGCTGCCTTTTGAGTTGAAGTTGAAGCGGCAGTGATTGAGTGAGCTGTTTGATAACTCTGCTGTTATTTTAACTCATGAACGAACTGACTTTTGGTTTTAGTTTTTGTCTACAGTGGTAGTAAACAAGTTTGGATTTCAGCTGATGCGCTCCGTAGAAAGTCGATGCATACCTGTTGCCCACCCATCACATCATGTAGATCCGTCTGTCCACATCCACCCAAGAGAAGCTCATTCTTTCTGAAGTGCCCTCTGATGAAATGTTAACCCCGCCCCATCAGCAGCTACACCCGGGACGGTCTGGAGTTATGTAACGCTGCTGGGCACACGTTATCAGGGCTGGTCTATAAACACGTTATTGCTCTGACAAGCACTCATAACATGCTTAACGGCGCTATTAATGAGATCGACTGCGCACAGACTGCAGCGTATCATTCGCTCTGCTGAGAAGGTGATTGTTGGCGACCCCTTCCAGCCTGGACACAAACTTTTTGAAATCTCTGCTCTCATTTTCTCCGTTGACTCTCTGTGGCTCTCCATCCCCCCGGGCACCTGTGTCACCTGTTTGCTTCAGGAGACACAAGTTCACACCTGCCCCCTCCAGCTTCCCACAGCTATTTGTGTCCACTACATCGCTCTTGCATGCACAAGCCTCATTCATCAGTTTCTATTCTTAGTCGTGTAATACTAAAGGCCATGTGCCAAGTCTTTGCTCACTACAAGTGTTCTTGGAGTCTTTGTTTGTGTCCGACCACGGTAAAAGCGTCAACAGAAGAGCAGTTTTCTAAGTGTACACTCTGTTCTATCCTACACAGCAGTCTGACACCATGGTCTGCTTGCCATTTAAAGGTGCCTTTGTGTCTAATTGAAGGTGAACTATAGATATATAACGATATGAGTTTTTCCTACGATAATTAAACAAACACAATAAAGCTCTCCACCAACAAATGAATCCAAACTCGGTCACATTTGTCCTGTTTTATCAGCAGCACGTTTTTACTATGCGTCACCCTCGCTTGCTGTTTGCACAACAACAACAAGCTAATTTCATGCTGTGTTTAGGAAACTAACAGCGGAAACCTCGGCCGTTCCGGTAAAAGGCAGGGACAGCTTTAGCTATTCATAGCCTTCCTCTTCTGAGCTCACAGCAGTGAACTGAACAGTCCCGCGAGGGACTGAGTGCAATCTGAGATGAGTCTAATGCTTCCCAGCGCAGCAGAGACAGACGCACATAAAGGGACCGGTGACTTCTTCCTCGAAGTCAAAGCCATTCGTTTTCACTGAGACGGACGAGTATGTGAGCCTCCTGAAGAAATGTTCTCATTTCACACGTCGTTCATTGAGGAGATTTTGAGATTTTGCACGGCCGATTCCTAATTTGTCACAGTGAAGATTAGCTGAAGACCGCATTTAGGCAGTGAAAAAGCCCGCTGGCACCTTTTAAAGCAGACAAAATGAAACTTCTTCTCAGGAATGTGTGTGTGACCAGTCGTGAACCTGTGACCTCATGTGCCTGACCGTGAACCGCCAAATGTAGCTGGTCGATAAATCAAGAATAAAGAGGATATCCAACAAAGCTTTAAACCCGAAATATTATTTCAAAGATTAAGGATTCTTGCCAAGTTTGTCATTGTGTTCACAGACCCCTTGTGTGTTTGTTGTGGACTACTTTGAGAAATGTACGTAACTGCTCCATGACCGCCATATGGTCTTAAATCACAATGTGCATGTTACGTGACAGGAAGGAAGTGTGTGCTCAGTTATGATGTATTAACTGCCTTGTGATGCACTGTAATTATGTAGCTCATATAATAATACTTCAAGTACATTAAAGTTATTAAAATCAATCCAATATAGGCTGTACAATAACAAGGAAATGGCTGCAACCAAGCTGTTTCTTTTCATTTGTACTCTTTTACAAAATAAGTATGAAATATTAAACCCTCTCTGTAATCTTTCTGGCCTTTTCACGTCTCAGGGGAATTTCTCTCTCCCCTTTTTAAAGAGTCTCGTTGCTCGGGTGAAGCCTTTGCCCCAGTTTCCTGAATGAACTATATTCCATTGTGTTTATTTATGTCATCTGTACGTCTGTTTCATGGATTGCATTAATAAATTACTCTTATTGGCCTTTAAAAAATATCAGTATAGCCCAATAGAGCCGATTAGTAAGCAATGCCTTAATCGTCTCCATTTTGGTGTTAAAACAACTTCACTGCCACGACTAATTTATGCAAAGTTGGCCCTTTTGCATAAAGAAGCTGACTTCTTACTACTTGTCTTCAAGCTTCACATGTATTGGAGGAAGTCATTGTTGCTAAAGAAGCCTTTAGAACTGCTTTGCATGCTACCAACCCACAAATCCAAGACTCGCACCACTTACTTTCTTTTCCAGAAGTCTTTATATTGCTACTTGAATGTTGAGTCTGTAAAATAAAATGTGTCTATTAAGTTGATGTGCTGTTTGAGTGTTTGTTTGAGCTTGTGTCGTGGTTTCAGAATCCATGGATTTGGATGTTAGGAAACCTAAAGACTAATGCATAGAGGACACGCCTCCTTTTTGTTTTACATAAAATCTCAGTGGTTATTGGGAGAATATTTTGATTCTGATCAACTAAAGACTCGGCTCAGTGGACTTTCAACGCTATGATACAAACTGTGTCCTCCAAAAGTGAGTTTTTTTGTTTAGAAACACACAGAGCTGCCAGCAAATGCTCAGCACTTGCACTCAAAGATACTGCCTGTGGAAAAATGGAAATATTACTTGCAAATCTAATATCAATAAAACTGTAGTACTTGTGATACTTGTACCATCTCATTTAAACATCAACCATCTTCAGACGAGAATCGTTTATTTGAAGGAAACAGTTTTGGCTGTTACTGGTTAAAATCCAGTGCTGACCCAGATTTTGTGTCCTGTTTGGAGGCTTTGTGTGAGTCAAGTCAGTTACATTATATCGCCCCATATCACAAATTTGCTCTAAAATCTGTACCTCACACTGCACCATCTCTTTGGTACAGAAGGAAAGCTCCACAATATATCCCTGGCTGTAATATTGTAATACTATGTGATTTTTAGAGCGACCCCGTAAAGAGGTTAAAAGGGTTTTTGAGGGTGAGATGGAATATACCAAATGTAACGAACCGCTGCTTCCAGTAGAACAACTTTTCTAGAAATGTCGAAACGTGTAACAAGATTTTGGGATGGAGCCTAATTTGGGAATCAACATGGGGAAAGATTTGGGCATGAGGCATGGAGTGGTGTCTTATACTGGGTCTGTTTCATCAAATTCTCAAAAGCCTGAAGAAAAGATTGCGGTTTGAACATCGGTAAAGCCTCAAGTGACGGCTCAAAACCCAGAGTTAAGGTATCCACATGTAGTTTTTGCAATCATATGTGTAAGTGTGAGGACATATGGATTGAAATATACTTCAAGCACAAGAGAGATGATGGTTTGATGGTGGCAGATTAGATAAGAGTGTGATTCCCGTCTGCGGCGCCGCTTCTGTGACTGTGTCGGAGGGAGACGCTGTCTCGTTGTAGATAAAGCTTTGAGGCCCATCGTTACATTACAGAAGTCAGCTTTGTGACTCGTGTGTTTATTCAGTAGGTTTCCCTTCATAATACAGAGGATGCATAGCAGCAAGACAGCGGCTCTAGAAGGTAAACGTGTCTTTTATTTAAATGCGGCTTGCAGACTCCTCTAAAGGACAGTTGTTTGACATGCTTCTGGTACATCTAAGCCGCGTTTTGCTTTTGCATTTGACAGATTTGGATTTAGGAACCTGGAATACAAGTAGCTCTCAAGGCTTTTCGGCCCATCCGTCTTCATGTGAGACTGCTTCCAACGCCGTGTGATCTGAAGCCAAACACAATCACTCCCACCTTTCTTTCCTGCTCTGCTGCTGAGCAGCGATAGCGTGGCTCCAAGAGCAAATGTTTAATCTCCATTATTTTACATCAGGGGCCAGAATAGAATACGGTGAAGGCTATTCACGATTATCTGGGAGGAAACAAGCAGTTGAGCGTGTGTGTGTGTGTGTGTGTGTGTGTGTGCGCGCAATGATTCTTTCTTTCTTTCTAACAGTCGTTTGATGTTTGCTTCAGAAACACAAGCTGAGTGTGGACACCAGTAAACAATTGACATATTTTAACAATCTGTCTTTTTGTGTGTGTGTGTGTGTCTCTTTGCAGAATGCCAAGTCCTTCTCCTCCTCAGACAGCCTAGCGAAGGTCCAGGAGGTAGCAAGCTGGCTTTTGGAAATGAACCAGGATCTGCTGTCGGGGGGCAGCAGCAGCAGGCGGAGTCGGGGGCCGGGGGGTCCGGCAGTGCGAGGTAACGCCTCCTCCACGGCCCGGGCACCCCAGC
Source organism: Melanostigma gelatinosum (assembly GCF_949748355.1). Classification (NCBI taxonomy): domain Eukaryota; kingdom Metazoa; phylum Chordata; class Actinopteri; order Perciformes; family Zoarcidae; genus Melanostigma; species Melanostigma gelatinosum. The sequence goes on along the minus strand of NC_136644.1, from coordinate 20,550,950 downwards.
AGGCAGCAGAGGAGGGTGATGAGGATGAGCACATGAACCGGGTAGTCGAGGAGGAAGAGCAGCTGCAGCAAAGGGTGAGGCCACCTGACATTCAACGAATAATACGGCCGTCCTGTGGGAGGGTTTGAAATACAAGCCTTTAATCTAAATTGGATTAGCGAACTGTAAGATGAAGTGTGAAGATGCATGTTTCAAATCGATGTAATTGTGTAAATGTGTAAATTAGATTTAGGCCTGCGCTGTGTTACCAATTAGGAACTTTTCGGCAAGTATAACTACAACGGATTTAATTTAGCATCAGACCTTTCCTCTGAGGCATTGAATTTAATTAAATTTTCTTTTTCTGGCCCTTCACAGCCTGAGGCGTCGCAGGTTGATGGCGAGCGAGAACAACCATGGGCGCCAAGTGAATCGGGAGCCAGCAACGGCCCTCGGGGAGAGGAGGACGGGGAGGAAGACGAGGAGGGTCCGCCAAACGAAGTGAACGGGGGAGAGAAGGGAGCCCGATGGATGTGGGGGCCGGAGCAGAGGCGACTACGAGGCCAGCCGCTGGGCGAGGAGGACGACGACGACGAGGAGGAGGAGGAGGAGGAAGAGGAAGAGAACAACAACAGCAGCGGCCACCAGGAGGAGGAAGAAGAGGAGGAGGAGGAGGAGGAGGCGGAGGAGGAGGAGGAGGAGAGGACAGAGGGCGGGGAGGAGCAGGGACGGGAGGAAGAGGAGAGGGAAGAGGGCGAGGAGGAAGAGGAGGATGAGGACGAGGAAGAGATGGACCAAGACAGTGATGACTTTGAGCATTCTGCGGAGAGTGGGAGGGAAGAGGAAGAGGAGGAGGAAGGAGAGAGGGAGGAAGGGCTGCGGTCTCCCTCGCTCAGGAACAATGTGTCTGCCCCCAATAACAACCTGGACTCGGGTTGTACTCACCAAAGCTCTTCCAACAAGAAGGTAAGCACAGCTGCTTTTTGTTGAACAGTTTTCGTTGGAAGCACTCTACCTTCCGCTGAAGAAATAGTTCCTGTGTAAACCGTTCACAGGGAGTTCTGGGAATCCTCCACAGTTAACGGGGTCACTGGTTCTGGAAGAGAAGTCGCTACTATTGGCAACACAAGTAAAATTCCATTCACCTCCGTTGTATCTCAGAGACGGGAACCATAAATGTTGAGCAAATAAAACATAAATCCTTTGCAGACCTCAGTTCCAAAACATGCATCATTTGCTTTAGAGTTCCTGCAGCAGACACAGACGTTTGTCACAGGCAGGTTTTGGTTATGATCACACCGCTGCTGTGAAAACTCCACACAATGTGTCGTCATATTTACAACAGCAGCGCCCTCTTTTGGCATCAGTGTGTCACTGCACTGCAAAGTCCTGCCGTGTTCCAAGCGGTGACGAAACCTTCCCAGTAAGAGGGATTAGGGTACTGGAACTACATTTCATATTTAAACATGCACATACAAACCAATGACAAGTGAGGCTTGAATAGGACAGATCTGAAGTAATAAGAGATTAAACATACGCCTGGACTGAGGGGCGTTTAAGACTGGGGAGAAGGTATGAGACAACCTCACCAAATCCTGATTTATTCATTCACGTTCCCTCTTGGCCACGTGACATTTATTGCCGCTGCTCTCGTCTCGTTCCAATCACGTCGCATTCCTTCACAATCTTGTGTCACTCATGAGTGAATGTTGACAGTTACAGAACTTCTACCCAAACTTTGGGGAGGAGGAAGTTTGATGAAGTGATGCATTCATGTTGACTCTCTGAATAAGAACTCCCTCACCTGAGAGCACCTGAAAACATGACGAATATATAGATACTACTTCCCATTTGCAAATCAATGCAAAGTTATTATCACCTTGTATCCTGTTGGGACTGGTCCCTTCCATCGGTCATGAGGGTTTATTAAATGGTTGAATAAGTATTCAAAGGATGTCAATCATATGCTGTAATCTTTACAGTCAACATATTTCAATGTAACTGAACACCTAATGGGAGATTATGGACTGATGTATTGGATTGTACTCTCTACCAACATCGCCGTCAAAGCTTTAATGACTGAATCTCAACCACATCCGTCCACCGCAGGACAAAAAGGATTTTTCAACTCGTTCTCCAAATGATGATGGTAGCCATTGGTGACCTGGAAAGGAAATAGAGTTGCAATTTGAGTAACGGGTTACTAATCTCAAAAGTTAGTTTTTTATTGTGTAGCCGTGGGCGGAATATATTCTGTTATCCTGACGGTTAAAATAGTCTTTGAGGATTCTGGAAATCCATTAAAAGCAGTGTAAGTGTTAGATGACCTTCTTAAAACAGAGCCTGAACCTAAACGTACACGTGACTCTCCATCACAGAACCAAGCTTAATTGCGTATTGAACTCATTGTAAAACACACTTCATTTGAACTCGACAGATCAAATAAAATTCACCAAAAACGTCTTTGTTAGTCTTTCCCCTCCTCCCAACAATCCCCATTGATTCACAGTTGGATGTGAAAATATGGCGACTTTACAAGCTGCTTTTCCTCGCTGTGTCTCTGCTGTTGCTGAGCAGAGACTCTCACTTGTTCTTTGGAGGCAGACCATTAAATTAGCTCAATAAAATAGCGACGTGCACGGCTAATTGCCCATTGCCGATTTATTTGTCAAGTTGCTCGACCCTTCAGAGGGCCGACATCTTACTAAGACACAGATTGCTCCACTCGATGGAGAGATAAAAGCTTAATCATATCACATTTCCCTTCATTTCTGAGAGGAAAGATGACGTAAAGCACATCCCGTTGCTATCATCAATACCAAAACACACAGAGGAGGGTCTGGATGAATGCGGAATTTCAACATTAGTCACCAGTGTCAATAAAACAGCTGCTGTGTGCGGTCACAATTGAAAAAAATGATAAATTCCGGGGCCATTTTGTCATGCAGTTTGTGATGGCGGAGTCCCAGCGCTGTGTTTAGCAATTCTAGCTCACCGTCCTCCTCGCGAGACACTTCATTCATGTGTAGAGCGCACAGAAGCCTGTTTTAGGACACGGTGAAACTCCAAGCACACGTTCATGCCTCACTCACAGTTTGCTGACCTGGCGAGTGAGGAGGAGCGCTTGATGTTCAAAAGACGAGTGCAACAGATTGTCAGCTATTTTCGCCGTAACGGAACCGATGTGCTGAGTTTGATTTAGGTTTAATACCATCACAGCACCGTTTGTCCTTTAGACCCCGTTGCTTATAATAGTCCGTAAGAGTTGTTGGAGGATCAGGATCACTTCAGCAGATGGTGGTGTGAGTATATTAAGAGTAAAAACCCTCTCACCAGTACAATTCTTTGTTTCCATTCGAGTACTAACTATATTGTACATTTGTGTTATTTATGTAAATTAAAATCCGCAGCAGCAATTAGCCCCAAATATAGCAGATATTTATACTACGTGTGATGTAACCATACTCCTGTTAACAATGTTTATTGTTTATTCATTCTCCTTACTAGACCCGAGATAATACACCGTCTCAACAGACAGAAATGACTAAAGCGGTGACAGATACACTGCTCTCCCCTCACCCTCCTGACCGTCGCTGCACGACGCTGAAGTTTAATTATTGCGGTTGAAAAGCACGCGTCTCTCTTAACACAGTTGTTTCCTGTATTATATGTCATACCTGTGGTCTCGATATAGAGTGGTTTTATGCGTGTGTGTCTGAGCCTTTGATGGAGACACTGTCCTTGCTTATATTGGCCTAAATATAGCAGTTAGTCTGAATTTGCTCCTGAGTGCCTCTTACCATCGGACACAGCTGTTTGTCAGTCACCGCAGTGGGCCAGCTGACTTTGATGTTGACTGTTCAAATATTGTTCAGCTGTGGGTCTTGTGTTCTCGGAGTTAGGAGCGGTGGAGAGGGGATCGGCATTTATCGACGGTTCTCGTTTGAGATATTTACACTCGCTGTGTTTCAGGTGAAACATGCCGGTGTAGGTGACGGCTTCTGTATGTGACTGAAGGTTGAAGGACCTGTTTTTCTACCCACTTAAACCATAGTGCAGTGGTAGAGGTAGTAGAAGATGTATCACCTTCATATATGTTACACATTTAAAGGTTGTGTGTATACTCTTATATGTAGGCTTGCAGACTGTGATATGTGCATTTTGACAGCTGCAGTATCCATGAGCCAAACGCTGGGTTGTGACGGAGGATCAGGACCCATGTTTGGACCAAAAATGTGTCTGTCCATGTGGGGTCAGGCGACATCCACAAGCACTGCATGTGTGGCGGAAGTGTGCGAACACAAACGTGTGTAAAGTGGAATTAGCACCATAAAAAGTTCTAATAGGATGTTGAGCTTTCTGTGCATGTCTTCACATGTCCCCGTTGAGGACATATTGTGTTCCCAGGATCCAGGATCCCCCCCCCCCCCCCCTTCTTACTTGCCATGCTTGTTTTTTTGACCCCGAGCCAACGGGGTGATACTCGGAGGGTCACCTTTTTAAATTCTTTAAGAGCTTCATGAATCAATATTCAAGCCGTGGATCAACATCTCTGCGGGTTTAATGTGCAAAGATATTCTGCAGTTGAGTCTGAACTTCATTTAGATTTTCATCTCAGATGCCTTTCTATTCAAGGGCTCCAAGAAGGGCATGCATCACATGACATTTTAATGACAGAATATGCGGTGCTGAGTGAACATGAGGCGTGTATCTGAAGCGGGTGTTGATGTCTGCAGAGTGTGTCGCATACATTAGCCTCTGGGAAAGCAGAGCACTTGACGGTAGCAGATGGGTTGAATCTTATATCCTATATAGTGGAGTACATGTTTACTGGAAACTGTTAATGATCCCACAACTGATGGAAAATGCTTCCACTCCTTAAAGGGTTACTATGCTCATGTTGCATTGGCTTTATGTCTTTGCAGTGTGGGTGGGTATGTGCAACTGGCAAAGTGATCCTATAAGTTGTTTCACAGGATTTGAAGTATTCGTTGCCCCACATACTGTGAATTCATGTTCAGTCTGTGAACATTGAGGAAATGCTGTCGTACAGTAGCTAATGAATTGACCGTTATTACAGAAGGCTGGTGAGAACTCACAGCAAATGTCAATATACATTTATTCTACTAAGTCTGCTTTGGTTTGAAACCCTTTCTATTGCTCAGCTTCTCAGAGGAAACAGCAGGCAAGCGTGACACATTTAAGCTACTTTATTATTTGTTGGGCTGTAGGTAAATTAGGAATTTTATGATTGCGTTCCACTTTTCTTTATTTCCGTGACTCAGCATGAATTGTTTTGCAATCAGAAATGGCAATTTTTCAGGCAATTGAATGTGTTTTACTGTTCTACTGAAATAACTTTTACAGCTGCGATTTAGATATATATTAATTTTACACGGCACAGGAGACGACCTTTTTTTTTTAAACGTAGCGTATTTTTCCAAACCAAAACTAATCTCCAAGTCTTAAAATCTAAAAGTTCTGTTAAACTGTCATAGTTTAAAAAAATATATATGATAAGAATAAACAGGAACATATTATGCCCATGTTAGGCTCCATGCAGTACTCTGCTGCCCCACCATCTTCGAGTGTATTTGAACTCATCACTCGTGGCTAATTACTAAGGCATTCTGTGATCTTACAGGATTAGATGTCTCACACTGATTCATCAGAGACCTTTGGTGGCAAATGGATCTGCAGAGCTACGATAAGACAAAGGGGCCGGGGCATGAGTGCATTGACAGCGCGACACATTAATCTCAATGCTGGCTAAAAAAAGCCGTAAATTATCTGGATTAAAAGAATATATAAATCTTGTGAGATGTGTGACTGATATGTACAGTTTGTCTTGACTAAAAACAAATTTCTGTATCATTTCAGCCTCTCTCTTCAGCCATCAGGGTAGTTACATCTACGTCTAGATCATTGAATGTGAAGTAAGAGTGTCTATTTAACTCTAAAGTGTTTGTAGCGTCCATAGTTGCTCAGATATCCTTCTCCTCTTTGTGTCATGGCTGTTCAGATTTCCAAAGCTCTTACTTTTTGAACATTGATACAGGGACATTTAAAGAGAGAGGTCAGCTCACTTTGATGCTTATTGGTTAACGGCTTTGGGGACGCGGTGACGTCTATAGACTGCTCCTGCAGGCTGTTCAGAATGTGAACATTTGTTATGTATTACAGTTTGAGATGGGAATGAGCACCAACTCGTCAGCCAAATAGTTTTTACCGTTGCAAACTTGCACACACACACACACACACTGTTCACTGTCGGTAATTAAATGTTTTTCCGAAGGAAAGGCAGCCGGCTTATTGTAGGTGGCATCTCCCACACACTGGCCTTGTCACACAGGCAGAGATGAGCCACAAAGGACCAGTGTTCTTATCCGCCCACATGAAAGCAACTCGTTGAGTCACCAGCAATATATATTGACGGCAAATTGTCTTCACTGAAGCTCTCATTATATACTGATGCACTTCCACAGGCCTGTTGAATTGGTTGTTTCCCAGCAGACATTTCTTTACTGAAACCTGAGGGGAGGAATATTTATCACAGCTGCTCATCTGTCTTCGTTGACACGATTAGTTAGTTTAATCTAATTAAGACATTAAATCACAAATGACAAACAACAATTCCAAGACTTCTTTACACACATAGTTTTTTTGTTACATGGCAAAGATGCAAGTTTCATGGTTACAAGGCGACATCATGCTAACAGCAAACCAATATATGTCCCAGCCAACGAGAGGAAGTCACCAGTGCAGCTAAGAGGTAATCCCGCACTGGCTTCCCACTTGCTGCCACTTGCTATTCCTGGGTCGTCTAATTCTGCTGCAGACGGTTGCTAATTGCGTTCTGTGCAGCTTCAGATAAGATTTGAAATTTTTAGTAAAAATCCAAGTGTGCTAATTGATGTCAACACCACCAGTCGTTGAGACTTGGATCATTGCCTCGGGTAGGCTTTGCTCAAATGATTCTTGGAAAACAAAAAGAGCTGTTCTTTTGTTGCGCGCGCGTGTGTGTGTGTGTGTGTGTGTGTGTGTGTGTGTGTGTGTGTGCGCCCACCACTCCTGCAGGCTCAGCATGTTGGTTTTTTTGTCAGTGGCTTTTTTTCTGCTTTAGAAGGTAACAACAAAGGCACATGGACCAAAAGGATTTGCCCTTCCACGGTAACATACAGCGACAGTAACGCTGCAGCTCGTCTGTGCGGTCACAAGTCTGTTGCCTGCAATGACCATCAGGTTCGGGATGCAGCAGCCTAGTTTAGTTGTGATTTGTATTTTTGCATTGTGCAGCTTTAATTTGCACTTCAGAATTGGTTCAGGTGTTTTGAAGCGGGGTTGTATGAGGTGCTTTACCATAGTCTGTGTATTACTATAGCAGACGTACTATCACTTTAATATTCTCAAGAAAAGCGTCCTGGTCGTGTGTTCATAAGGTTCCAAGCACAGTCACAGTCAGATTCTTGTAAAAACAGGATATTGTTGCATCGGGGTGATTTTGCATTGTTGTTCCAGTCTTCGACTCCAGAGGGAGGCAGTGGTCTGAGAGTCAGTGGTCTGAGAGTCGCCTGCCTACAATAATCCGTGACCCACAGGTTGTGGGTGCTTGTTGCAGCTGTGGTCAGACTGCACCCCCGGCTTCATCCAGTAATGAACCATCGTCTGTCTCACATGGACCAGTGCGTGAAAGCTTTCTCCAGTAATACCGTTGATGTCTGGCAGAGGCTTTAACTTCATTGCTTGCTGATTTAGACACCGTGTGGTGGTGAATAGCAATTTTTGAGCTGGAAACCTTTACTTGCATCTACTATATGAATATTTAAATGTTATAAACTATGCATCGCTGCATGTTTGGGTAGCACAATGCATCATCCAATGCAGACTGCAGAACATGTGCCTCAATGGTTCTATCCCGTAACTAAATTACCATAAATGTGCATCATGTACCGGTAATTCAGTTATCTCCGTCTAAAAAAAGATTTTCTACTCACAAAGTCACCTCACGCTCTCAAGAGCTGCAGAGATGAAGTACGGGTGATATTGGCAGCACTGAACCAGCAGGAATAGTGTGCAGTGCTGTTAATATGCTGTACATTTTTCTATACTGATACGAGTAAAAACGTTTTGCCTGTTCCGTAGCTTGAGTTGAACACTGGTTCAACTGCAATATTACTACTGCTAGGAGCTAAATGAGCGTACCAGTATGCAAACACAACAGCCTCTGCTTTACTTCTAAATCTAAACACTGTTATGTAAGTAATAGTGCATACAACTTAAGTTTATCATTGTTTCACAGCTGACGTGAGTCCCCTCACTCAGTTCACCAGGAGAGTTTGTTTACGATGTTCACGGTTCTTTTTTTGTCCATTTTTCAATGGATTCGAAAGAAAGAGGTCACTTGCGTGACACGATGCTTCTTTGAATGTTAATACCTTTATACTACAGAGGATGACCTACTGTGCCCCCCTCTCATAGGGTCTACATCAGCAGACTACCCCGTCATCTCAGTTGCGCTGAAAAGCAGGGAGTGATTTGTAAGTGTACCGAGTTACTAGAAGCCAAACATTCTCGACCTCTGGCACTACAGGGATTGTAAACTCAGTGACCAGCCAGTGATACCGGGCCTCAAAGAAAGCAGACATTTACCCCTTTAATAGCTTCGTTAGTGGACTTTACGGGCAATTTATGAGCTTGTACAACAGTAACCATGCGGACATTTCTTTGCTTAATTATTAGCGTCAGTTTGTAGCTTCATACTCAACACAGTTTCTCCCATTTTTCCACCAGTGGAATATCGTTTGGGTTTCTTGGTTATGCAAAAGCAAACAGAAATACAACACACACAACCAAAATGGCATGATAGATAATGTTTTAACTTATTGCAGAGGCCTCCAGGGTGAGCATGATTGCATGGCTTGCCATTTAACGAGTTACTTTGGGCCGATCATGTTGTAGCAGACTGGAACAGTGAGTCTGTCACATAGCTTTATGGCCTAAGATTAGTCCGAAAGCTCAAGTAACCTCCGCAAGGCCCGGGGCGAGTCACAGAGTCGCAGCCGGTCACAGGCGCCTCATCGGCCATTTAACACTGCATGTGGACTATTGTCAAAAACGGTTTGCAATCTGAAAGGGAAAATGAAATTATTGTAAGCCAACCGTTCACGTGATTGAAATTCTAAAAGCATCACTTGAGGATATTCAATGAGGCCTGTTGTCAGATCCTTTTTTTTCCTCGTATGTCTATATAGAAAGACACTGGTCTCTGTGTTTGTCGGTGTAAATTTTAAATACAGAACTTCAGCTCTTTACTAGTCGTTGAGTACGGAGGTGTGGTGAGGACCTGACACAGCAGGCTAAACCTAAAGTGCCAAAAAAAAAGCCAACTGATCAAACAAATTGAGTCGTCTGACGTTATCTGCAAAAATGTGTACATGTGAATACACTGCTGACATGCATGCACAGTAGACTGTACTATATTCTGCTCTCATGGTGAAGTACGGTCACGTTACATTTCAGTCCTACAAACAATCGCTCCCATAAACTCTGAGGCAGCTGTGTTTGCAGGTGAAGTTATTTTTCTAGTGTTTTATCACCATTTTTAGGACATTATCAAACCACCAGACCACAAACTGTAGCGTCACTCTCTCACTCTGTTCATAGTCTGCGACTGATCCCAATCGATATTTATGTTTTACCTGCTGCAGAGCGATGATGTCATGGGGCACGAGGGTTTCCTTTAATGGAGATGCAATGTGACCGACTCCAAAACAAATCGACGGCGGAAGTTAATTTCACACACTTTTTCGTCACCACCACGAATCGATTGAGTCTCATTAAATGCTTGGAATACAAATTGTGGATGTGATTGATTTAAAAGCGGCAAACTGGAAGCCTATAAAGTTTGTCCTTGCTCGGCACACGAGTTAGAAAAATAAGAAAAGTCTACTAAATGGGTTGAAATTACTACTTATTTGCTCATCCGACTGTTTAGTCGGGGAGCTTCTATCACCAACAGCCGCTGCTGTTTGTTCAACATGCTCAATTGGCTGAACAGCTGCCGATAAGGCGCCAACTTACTCCAATTGTGCTGAACGTACTGTAAAAACTATGGGCGTTGGTCCGCTCAATGGTGGCCCTCGGCCTACTCTGATAGATGTTGTGGCTCCGTAATCCTCCTCAAACAATGGTGGATGTGAGAATAGAAGAGAGGTTAAGCCCCGTAGGTCTGTCTGTCACCATGTGTTCAGACATTTAAATGCACACAGGGAAGGCTGTCTCCTGCCACTTGCTCTATCTGTAGATTTCCACATATTCATCAGATTCTCAGCTGTTTCCTGTTTTATTTTCTGTAGAAATCAGCATAATCTGCATTAATATCTTTTCTCAGTTCTTAACGGTTGCACCTCTTGTTGCGCCGATAGACGTTTATAGCGTCACTGCACTAGTGCCTCTTTGTGTATGACGGTTTAGATAGAAAAAGACCAACATCCTGCTTCTTCTAGCTGCATGCGAGTCCATCCCTCTTGATACTTGGTCAAGTGAATCATTGTTTAAGTGCATGTGTCACGCATACTAACATTGAACTACTGTGGGATCGTCTCCTGAAATATCCTCCGCCTCTCTGCTGACATAGACAGAGTTACTGACATTCCTGGACACCTTGGTTCATGGGAGAGCTGGAGAAGGCCGGCGGAAAACAAATCCTTCAAAACAAAAACAAAGCTTCAACGCTGACGAATGTGATCCGGACGAGGATACTGAGGAGTTTCGTTGTATGCTGACATGCTCTTGTGGCGTAGAGTTAACCGGGCTCAGGGATGATGTGGTCCACTAAGTTGGGAGGCACGGGGGGGTGGGGGGGTGGTCAGAGAATGACCACAATGAGGAAGCTCTCCGGACTCATGGGGCTGCGTCAGACGCCTGCTGGTTCACATTCCACCACCGAGGGGGCCATGAGAGCAGATTCCCCAGTGCCCGTCTGAGGGGGAGTGGCTGAGTTGGGCCATCCTCTTTTCAGGCCCTGACGGCAGCTGCCTTGCCTGGCTTGGGTGCAACAGTGACCTCACACCTCCAGAGATATTTTAAAGGGTGCCAGTCAGCAGGGAGATGAGTTCTGAGTAGGTAGGTGCAGCATTGAGACGTCTGTCCCCATGATTGAGAGGTCCGAGGAAGGTCCGACATTCATGTGAGAGAAGTCGTCCGCTTGTGACAATCGTCGGCCAGGTTTGGGAGCTCCCTCTGGGATATGATCCAGTAGACGGCCTGTTTTGCAATGCTGAAGCATTGCCCTCTTGCCCGTTTCTCGTCTGGGGCTCGGAGAAAGATGCCAAATGTTGCCTTTGGGAAAGAGAAGACGTCGTCCCACGTGCCGCTGGAGAACCAGGCAGACCCCAAGCACGTTGCCGAGGAACCCTTACCCCCTCAGAAAGTACTCAAGATATTCAGCCTGAACATCATCGCACAGGGTTTGCCTTTCTGCCACCGACGGGTGAGTTTTGTACGTATTAGGCCAGTCACACGGGTCGAGTTCAGTTGAGTAACGGAACCTAAAAATGTCAAAGGTCACCTCTTGCCCTCTTTCCCCTTGGTTGTTGTCGCTTTGTGTTACTGCTGTTTAATCGAAGAGGAGGATCTAAATTTGAGTTCCTTGGCTACCTTCATTAAAGTCACACCCCCTCAAAGCAAACGAGCAGAAAACCTTCCCTTTTAAGGATTACTTGTTTGAACTTTAATAACTAATCGTTGTTGCATTGCTGTAATGTAAGGTGGATGGACAGATTTGTTTGTCCGATGTACTTCAATCGTTTCAGTACGTCCACGGATACAAACGTTCTCTGTCCTCTGCTCCACCCATGACGGGCGACGGGCACCAACATATAACCTTAAAAAGGCCGTCGCCCAATGATCCTATTTTTAGGTCATGTTTTAGATGAAGATATGTAAAAAAAAATGCATGCGTTAATTGGAGAGAAAATTAAAAACAAATGTTTATGGAATAATTACCACAAAAACTCTTGTTTGGTAATTAACATCTTTAATATTCAGATGAATTGATCCTTTGGTTTTATTATAGATACGGTTATATGATTTTTTAATAACTTAATCTAGTTGTCTTGAAATGTAAAATAAATACATTGGTGGTGTTGCCTTCATTGGGAGATGTGTTTGCGTTCTAGTTTGTAATTCCTCTCGTGTGTTAGTTGTTGAAGGTTGAAGCAGTTCCAAAACATCATTACGCTCCAACTATGACATTGGCAACTCCTTCCCCTTTAAAATCAAACATGGTTGCCTGTTAGCAACTATAACGGTAACACTGCTTGCATTAAAAGTCTCCTTTTGATAAATTATTAAGATTAAACTTCCATTTCAAGTGAGATGCTTCTTGGCGAGCCCAGGGCCCCGTCTGAAAGAATGAACCGTCTAAATGACGCTCATCTCTCCATGTTTTCTCACCGGCAGTCTAACGCTCAAACACGAAGAGAGTAAAGGTACGATCATCACATTTTAATTGATATTATGAAATGTAGATTAATTAAATGAACCTGATTTATTCAGATAAATAATTTATCCATGCTGACATTTGAGAATTCAATTATTTTGTGCTCATGTCAGTTTTTTTAATAAATCCCCCAAACTCAAAATGTAAAAAACCCAAAACATTCACTGTCAATATCTAGTATGGTTTATTAAACATGTAAAGCAGGAAATAAATATACTTCCTGATACTTAACATGCGTTTGCTTTTTTAACATTATATATCGGCCTCATATACTTGACCAACCTGGTTTTAGGGTCACTTTAATGTGTCCGAGTTGACTAGTCAGGTTTATAATTAAATATAAAGCCGAGGACATCTTGGCGAAAGGCTCACCAGCTGCTTTTGTACGGCTGCATCTGACCTCTGAATGTGGTGCGGACAGTTTCTTTATTGTCACTAAAGATACAGAGATGGGCAGTTAAACCATTGCAGTCCCGTCTGTCAGGAAAGAAATGGAGATAGATTGGGGTGGTGAGGAGAACGGTTGTGAAACAGACTAAAATAGAAATAAGGGAAGATGTCACAATGATGGAGAAGTGTCTGCGTGTCCTTTAGTCTCTGGGATCAAAGCGTGCCGCTGTGTTCACCAGCTTTATGAAACAACGGGTCTAATACAGAGATTTAGTTTAAATGAGTGCTGTTTATGCAGCAGTTCAACAGTAGTTTCAAAGAATAGCTGAGACGGACCAGCAGGGTTCTTTAGATAACCCAGCCACGGCTCGAAATGGCAAAGCGGCATTGATTTCTACAATGACATCAAATATGATGAAGGTAGACAAAGAGGGCGGCTGTGTGTTGCACCTCTCTTTTGACATTAAGATGTCCTGCATGATCCCTGATTACGTCTCTACATATAGGCTGTATCCTTTTATAGGATGAAGACGTCATATTGAGCATCAAAGACATTTGGTCTGGTCTTTGGTTGAAGAACTACACTCCCATCAGCCTCAGCTTTGCTTCAGCCGAGCCGTTCTGACTCTCATTCATGCATGTGGGGTCCAAAATTCAGTTTCTAGCTTCCCTGCCATCTTCTGGCTGCTGGATGGAAAGAATTTACTCGACAGACATATTGGTTTTTTTTACCAGCCAAAAATAAAAAATTGCGTTTTACACAATTGCGTATTTCTATAACTACTATTTAACATGTCGTCATTGTCTCATATGCGATTCTCAATCAATATATTAGTAGTGTGCAGTAATTATAGTAGTAACACTCATGTTAATTCAACCGTTTCTACACCAAAGTCTTAACACATTTGATTTGATCAATTCAGTAGTATTTACCTTTCAGCTCACAAAGGGTATTTTTTAAGGAGGTTGAGAATATAGCAATGATGGAGAAATTAACCAAACAGAAAAAAGTTAAAATAAGTTCAGAGTAATAGTAGTCCTATGTTTTTTATTCTGTTGTAACATGTTCAATCTTCCTCAGACAATTCTCTCTTTTTCCTCCTTGTATCCGCTTTAGCTAGAACGCCACGGTAGTGCTGCTTTTATTCCACGAATATTTATTTTCATATTCTTTTTTTCAATACATATTCAAATACAGACTATTTTTTGACAGCCTCATTCCACATCTGCCACACTTTACATATAGCATGGTTGGGAACAGCAGTGAAGAGATCTGTCAGGATGATAATTCATTTGAATGTTACAGAAAGAAGAACTGGGGAAAAGCACAGCGTGGAGCTCTTTAATCTGTGTGCCCGTGGATCAGACTAAGGCACCTTTGCTTCTGCTCAGCAACACTGTTACTTTTGATCGTTTGCTTTTCATGTTTAGAAAGGCAAGCACATCAGGAAGCTCTCGACTGAGAAGAGGGAACCGGAGCTTTACGGTTGTTTGTGAAGTGTGTTCACCAAATGGAGGAAGCCTCGTTGGCTGGGCCTGAAACTACCGCTTCATAAGGAACAAACTATTCTGTAAAATACATATTTCAATGCTTCTACTGTCTGCTTTATAATTCTTTATTTTATTCCAATTTAAAATGTTCATGTGGACTTGGACATGGGAGCTTTCTATGAGGCGATGTCGTATCTATAATGTCTCGTATCTTAAAGTGAGATCTTCTCCGGCCCGAACACTTCTCCCACTGTACTGATAAAGATAGTCCGAGGTTACATTTCCAATTAAAACGTGACCAGGAGAAGCCAAACCGTATTTCCGGCAGCCAAAATGAGCATCCAGCTGTTGCAGGATATAGCGATCAAGATATAGAACATTAACAGCAGGGCATTTTAGTTGAGGTATTGCTTTTCTCGCCCACCACACCCTGCACTGCAGGCCTGTTGAGTAAGGCGATCTGGACCTGCCCAGAGCAGCTATGTGTGCATCAACCGCTATCGGCAAGATGCATTTGCTGCCTGAGCAGGTGTTGTGGGTGTGTGGCAACTTTCCTTAGCCAGATTGAAATCAAGCCTCTGGGTTTCCTGTGGTTTTGTCTCCACAGCTATTGTCTTTTCTTTTCTTTTGTTCGGTTTATTTATTATTTGCTTCATTTGTTGGTTTTTCTCCGTCTGTCTTGAACAAATGTGTGAGCCTAAAGCTGAGTTTTATCAGTTAATGAGTACATTTCTATGCATATTTAGCTAATTATGAATCAGAATGATATCAAAAGCCATCTCTCACGATTTGAATGCACAGTTTTATCTATTTTTGAGAACGTATGCCTGGACACACAGAGGACGTTCTTATTCACTTACAGTCCGACTTGTCCGTCCCTGACGGGTTACGTGATACGTTCCTGATCCTGCTGCTACCGAGTCGGATGATCTTATAGCAGCTCAAGTGTTGTTCGTCTTTACTATTCATATTTCAAAACCAACTGTTTTCCATCAACAAAACCTTGAAATCACCTCGGCCACATCGCTGTTTGGACTGTGCATCAGCTACTTTAAGCATCACAATCACAACCATGTCTTTGCTCTTCTTTCCTCTGTTTAGTTTTTTGCACAAATGCACCTGTTGATATCTGTGCACATTTTGTAGTTTAGTAGCTTGTCAAATTTAAATAACAAAACAGGGTCACCTTATCAGTAACCTGAATAAAATAAATTATTATTAACTGAAAAAATATATATCGCAAGCATTGCACATTTCGGAGGTTGGTGCAATGGTAAAACACGGTAGCTACTCTGTTTATTATGAAACATGGCCACAGCAGGAACACTAGATTTGTGCAACAAGCGCCTGATTAAAACACCAAAAGTTTCACATCAGCCATGCAGATTTTGATGTGCTCTTTATTAAGTACCACTAAATGTAAGTAAATGAATCTCCTCAGCGCCTCCGTAGCAGTGAATTCCTTTTAAACTTCTCTGGGCTGCATAAAGGTTGCTGCTCCCACCTGACTCCCTCATTATTCATTGGCAGTCAGCGTTTCACTTAAGATAAAGCTGCTGCCCTGAAGGAGCAGCTGCCTTTACTAATGGCTGTCTCTGTAGATAAGTGTTGTAAAGAAAGTACGGCTCCCCCGACGGGATCGTGCTGCTTGACAAACACCATCACGCAGCCCTTTGAATCATTTTTTTCTCCTATTTTTGGATCGCCAAATGTAGAATATTGGGTTTGACAGCACAATAATCGAATGAATCTTTTGAAGTTTTTCCCCCCTCTCTTCCATGACTGATGCAATATATTGAAACACTGGAGTAAAGTTGGCATGAAGTGAGATTCCTTGTTTAGTTTGGTGGTTGACGATGTATGTTTGGAATTTTAGTGTTTTCCTATTTTTGTCTTAGAGTGTTATATAAAACAAAGAACATAATGGCTGATTGCTTATCTACCAAGTCAAATTAAACTGTCATGAAAATGGTGGTTTTAGTTATTTTTTTGTTGGTTTTGAATAGTGGATAAGAATACGTTGTAGAGGTGTGGACATTTCTCATTTTGAGATGCTCGGCCATGCGGTCGATGCATCAATGCAGCGACTAAACGTGATCAGGAGTCTGGTTTCTTTTCAGCTCAAAGAAAACGGGGGTCACAGATACCGGTAACTGATAATGATGCAGCTTTTGAAAGCATTTCTAAATATAAAGGGAGTTCAGATTGACTTTTATTAACTGATGAATAAGTAGCTGTGTTCAGTAAGACAGAAAATTGGGGATTCATTGAGAATCGTTAATGGTTGAACTGTAGTCGAATCGTGAGGCCAGTGAAGATTCAGAAGAGCTGCTGTGGTTATGCTCATGTCTTTACAAAGAGGCATCCTCTGATGTTGCCTTGATGCATTTGACCCTATTTGTTGAGCACACGCAGACTGCCGATACGAGTCGATGATTAAAAAACGTCTGATTTCGGCCATTAAGGCGTCCTCTGAAGTAAGGACCACAGTCCACTGCAGGGGGTTGGAATTCATTGTCCTTGGGCTCCAAATAACACCGAGAGGAGGAAACCTGCCATTGGCTATTCTGAGAAGCGGTCCCATTCCAGGGAGCACACGGATCCAGTCGGCTAGCTACCCAGCACCCAGATCTGCCAAACGAGACCCGACTATGGCACCCGAAAACTGTAATTAGTTTGTTGAAAAAGATACTCTTCTTTGATTGACGTCTATCTAGCGGGGCCTCCTAATATTTAGTTTGTCAAAATGGGACTTTTTTTCAGATGTGTTAAAAATTATTGCAATAAAGTGAACATCTGCGTACAGCTTCTTTGTCGACGATGTCAAAACAGTCTTTGCATTTTGTCGCTGCACATGATCAGTGGACTTTAAGGCTGCTCTAGAAACCTCTTTAGTTGGAGCTGGGTAGTTTACTCTTGTTGTGCTTCACATACAGAGTGTATTGAATAGCGATGTGCTGCCACTTGCCACAGGGCTGCCTGAAGGCACTGACGTTTCCCCTTGTTTGATACTCGAGGAACTGAGAAAAGATGCAGTCTTCCTTTAGGAAAGCGACACAGCTGAAGGCTCCTCAACATTGTTTTAAGGGAAGATGTGACGCAAAGTGGAACCTCTTAAACACTTTCACACATGCAAACGCTTGCATTACTCATCAGATTAATTATTCATCTCAGCTATGCTGCATATCACACAAATATTCTTCTCCATAATTCAACACTATGGTATGTTACTTGTATGTCGTATACAATGCATACAGAAAAATGGCCCGATAACCGATTTTAATCATCATTTTACTGTGAAGGACGGGGCGCATACATGAGCATTATAGCAGCAGGTTGTTTTACATTAGAGATTTCTGGGTTTATTTTTGGGTTGCGGTTCTGTCATGAACTGTGCTGCTGTGCAATTAATCTCAATTTTGGCACGTTTGAATCAAAATCTGATGCCGGTTGGTGGGATCTTAATGTTGCCAGGAACATGGCAATCATATCATTTTATTGTGAACATTTCCTGTTGGGGAGAAATACTCACAGACTTTAAGAGGATCTGAAAAGTTCATACAAGTGATTAAGTTTTTACTCTGATACTGTTCAGATTGTTCCTGTCTGCATAACTCTCTTTAAGTTCGTGTGTGTGTGTGTGTGTGTGTGTGTGTGTGTGTGATCCCAACCCTCCACACTGATGAGTTGTCTCCTCAGTTGATCGCTGTTACCACAGTGACAGTATTTGAGGACACCGGACTTGAGCCGTGAATCGGTGTGCCCGGTCCTTCACCCCGTCTTTGTATCAGCTCTTCTCTCCGCTAACCTTCAACGTCCCGCTCGCTGTAATCTGGTCATCAGTGAAGACGGCCCGTGAATGCTGAGCTGACCGGCTGTAGCTGACGCGGTCGTCTGCATAGTTTGTCTAATCTTCGTATGAACCCTGCTGTCGGAGTCTCCCGGCTTTTGGTGTGCACTCGTGTCGTCCCGCAGCGCTCGCTGGACACTCGCTGCAGCCCTCGACTTCCCGCACAGTCACGCTCCAGCGGTGTGTAATGTCTGTGAAGTTGTTTTGCCTCGTTTTTTTTATAATGCACCGTAGAAGTTATTGGTAACGTGAAGGCTGTTTACCAAAGCTTGAACGTTTAGATGGTGTTGTCGGTCAGGCTGTGATAAACTGACATCCTTTTTGATCTTTTCTTTCAGAAAGTAGAAAATTTGATAAAAGGAAAGGTTTACAAATATTTCTCTGGTACGGGGCGGTTCCGCTGGCTGTCGAAGCCGCTCATCATGGCACCCGGACAAAGACTGCAAATATTAAGTGTTGGTTTTTAGCTTTTTCGAGTGTTGTGTCGAAAGTTCTTCTGCAGCGTCTGACTTGTCGACACACATTCATATCTAAAGCACACATCCTCCAGAAGACACCGGGCTAGGAAAAAGATTGTGCTGGGAGACATTCGCCCAAACTATTCTGTGCGTGATTATCAGCTCAAAGTGCCCTCTTTTTCAGCTTTGTGACAATCCATTTTCCAGCTAACTCGAACTTCGAGTTTTTAATTGTCGATTCATTTATTCGAAAATGTATCTGCAACATTTTGATCATCGTTTTGACTTTCTTTATTCTTCCTTTTCTTTTTTAAATTCGCTGGTTCCATCTTCTCCTATTTGAGGTTTTGGACGGTCGGTCAGACTAATCAAGACATTTAAAGATGTTATCTTGGACGACGCTGGAAAACACGGATGAACATTTTTGATGAACAAAATGATTCATTGAGAATAAAATTGTCAGATTGATAGACAATCAACATTTGCAGCCCTTCTTAAGAAACAGGAACATTTTATCAAACCACAAACTGACTTCATCCTTCAGTACCAAAAGTGAACTAATTATCCTCTAAACAGCAAAGTCTCTGGCGGCTGCCATTGGCCCAGTGACCGCCTCCAGTCTGCGTCAGCCACTGTACCCGATTCATCATCTGACATTGATTAGCAGCATGTACTGTGTGAGGGATGATGGATGACAGGTTGGCAGGTTGGGGCCACGACATCCATATTTATAATTTGTGCAGTTTATATAATGACCTTGTCTCTGGTGTGCTGTACCTCCAGATCTGACAAGTGTGAGGCCGTGTTCAGAACAGAAATAGCGCGCTGTGTTAAAAACCCACAAGGGGGCTGCGTTGCTACAGGTACCGGTGAGAAAATGAAATGTGATCCAGGAGGTTTAGTTTGAGGCCTACATCAATGACTTTGAAGGCTTATCACATACCGGAACACCGCACAGGGGTTCAGGATACTTTCACGTGACGCTCTCAAGGTAAACAACACTGTTAATGTTGCAAATAACCTCCCAGCAACATGCATCAGCAATGTGGCATCGCACACTGACCACACTACCCACGCATGGGGAGGAAACGGGGTCACCGGGTCATAGTCCCCAGATTCTTACTGTTCTTTTTACTTTCTGGCCACGTTGCATGAATGAGCTTAAAAATCCACCATACCAGGGTCTCAGAGTAGAGCTGCTGAGAATAATATATGAATGACTGCTGCCTTACAACATCATACTTAATCAGAGCAATCTTCTGACTTCAGAGATTTCGTTCTTCTGAGAGTTGCATCTTCATCCCTCTGAGCTATACAGAAATATGTCTCACTGCTCTGTCAAGGACACGCCTCTCCTTTTGTGTTATTAACGGTAGGACGATGTGGAAATTATAGCTTCCCTTTCAGCTGCCCTGTGTGGGTTTAGAACAGAGAGGATGGCTCCGTGCCTGGCAGAATTATTGAGTCATTCTTCATAAAACTCTTTGCTTTGTCTACCTCCTTATATTTCACCATTCTCTCTTCCTACTTCTGCAGCCTTTTTCTTTCACTCGTTCACTCACTCGTTCATTCAGGAGAGACGACTTCCTGGTCTTATCTCTTCGGAGCAGAATCAACACCCCGCCCTCGCCTTATTGTCCCGACTCCATCCAGTCATTCATCCTCGGTACAGATCCCTCCCTCTGACTGAGCACAAACTGTTCGATGGTTGTTTCTGAAACTAAAAGTGCAAATTATTTAGTTACGAACTAAAAATCTATTTTCTCTAAGTTTTGTAAGAATGACGAAGGTAAGAATAAAATAAACTCGGAAGACATGCTGAGTAAAAACCACAGAAGACAGTGAGATAGTTTGACTGATTTAAAAAAAAAAAAAAAACATAAACCATCATAATAAGAGTTAGAAGGTTTTATAGCTCATTATTACGAGCCATATTCATGTTACTGCATCTTGTGTTTGCATGAAGCTGCAGTTTGCATCTCTGAAGAGTAGATTTCTCAGGAAAAAGTATTGGAAATGCTGAAGAACAAAGTGATGCTTTAAGATGCCACGCTTTAGCTGTGACCACTGACCTTTGTGCTGAGTCGTCAGAACAAGTGTAGCAAAGCCAACAAAGCATCCGTTCATATTAATATGAATCTACAAATCTTTACTGTTCGTTCGAGGAAATGTTTGGAAGGACTTATTGTTAATGAACAGTGTTTTGGTTCGAGGTTTTCCAGTGTGTATAACTTTTTTTTTTTTAATGAATAAGTAAAGAAATGCAAATAAGTGCAATTTAATTGCTTTTGACGCCGACGCCTCAGCCTTCTCACAGCATGTGGGCCTCTGCGATTTGAGCGTGGGTGTTGTAGTTGCTTTCAGACGAACACGGTTCTTTATTCCCTTTAAGACAAACACAGAAAGTGCTTTACTTTTCTGTCTGTGCTGTAAAGGCTGTAGCTGATGCCCATCTGTTCATTTGGTCAGGAAACTAAGGAACCTGAACTGATTTCTATGAACCAAAAGTGAATTTGCTTCATCACCGACACAATCCCTCTGTAGTCTTTAGAGTCGGCCTCAAAGAAGGCTAAACAGTCGGCCCTTTTTTAACCCTTGCAAACATGTGAGGAGATTTAAAAGGATTCTCATGGTATGAATCTTTTATGATTTTTTTCTACACTGCAGGTTGTTGTGATCCTGCTCTCTTCCTCTATCACATACCTCATTACTCATTCCTCTGCATATTCCTTCAGTTGATTAAAGCTCCTTGACCTGCAGTCGCGGTGCTTTCATATTCAGTTTGCAGGTTGAATGAGCAGGTGTTGCTTCGTACGAACAGCTCGACGGATACTTAGAAGTGGTTATTCCTGGTTAGACCGCCTGTTTGTGTTGCACTATAACAGTTAAGGACAACAACAACACTTTTAAAGGGTCAGTTCGCCCAAAAAACATTTTTTATCACTGAAGTCATAGCAGTATCGAACGATGCAGAGTAACATAGTAACTAAATACATCGCTTTTAATGAGTGACCACGTCACGCTGTTTTACCAGAAAGTAATTGTGACCCTTCATCGCTCCTTGAACCTGCCTATAATGCTCTTATTTGCTCTTATCCGAGTCTTTCCCTAACATCCATTTGTTTTCTCTTTTCTCTCTTATGTGCTGACCCCTGTTGTGGAACACACAGGTAAGAAACATCTCATTTTCTTTGATTATAGCCCATCACAACCCGCTGTTGTCTCCACTGGTGTTTGAAGTATTTTGTCTGCAACAACTCAGGATGCTGTTTTGGTACCTCTAGGGGGCAGCATGAACTAAAGGTTCAGTGATCACTGAGGAAGCAGAGAGCTCAGTGTAGCCCTGCACCTTCACCGTGTTAGTATGCTGAGAGGGTTCGTGCATTACGGCTCTGTCCGTATTTGCACACTGCGTGTTTAATTTTGCTTTTTCTTAACAGTCTTGTGGCATGTCCTGGTCTGAAAGGAGTCCCTCATGTTGTTTTAGGGCCCGCAGTGGTCTTGTGGCTCTGTGTTGTCATGCTTTAGTTTCGTGGAATCATGGACACCGCCCAATCTCATCTGTTGTGCCTGAAGTCTGTTTGACTCCCGCCGTACACGTCTCTGCCTCTTGCAAAACAAACGAGTATTTATAAGCAGTTCTCGTGGCCCTCGGACGCATATCTGCTGTTTTTCAAGCACCGGCTCCCCCCTCCTCGCCCGTCTCCCACATGCAGACTCTCCCGGCTAAGAGCTTCGATGAATGTTCAGGTTGTTATGGCGACTATAAGTGCAGCATTCAATACCACATTAACATTGACGAAGCTCTTACACTGTCGCACATCTCTTCAGGTTTAATGCAATGCTAATCCCAAAAGGCCCTGTGCTGAAGGATCCATGGGGGTTTGTTAATGGTCTGTTTTGAGAAACAACTTAAATTTGAACGAAGCAATCGAAACAATAAAAGGCCGGCCTGCTATTTAAATATGTTCATTGTATCAATGCTTTGGTAGCCGTTTTAAAAGATGTCTAGTAGGAGGATCGATCCGTTTTTAGGATCACAGAGATGCATGTCATCTTACATCTTTTTCAAAATACAAGGTGAACTTGTGATCGCTGGAGGGAAGTACTGAACAGTTTGAAGCTTCTTTCATTAAGTTGACATTCGTATTCTAAATCAACATTCAAACGCTGCACAGCTTTTTTCTTCTGTTTAAAAACAAAATCTAGTATTTTGTTAGTTTTATAGATGGACATTCAAAGTTTCATAATAAAGACATTTAGTACGGCCCTTAATAGCTGTTTGTTTCGTGACGTCCAAGCACACAGGTACTGTCGACTGATGGGCCGAACCACATCTGTCGACAGTCATCTGCAATTTGAAAATACTTTCCCAAGTCGTCATTGTCTTTGGTAGATTAAATGTTGCCTTACTGTTCGGCCTTCAGTCACTTTGAACTGCTCAGCGATCAGCCTTGGGTGTGCTACAGTTTGATGGGGCGCAAGTCAGTCGATGCAAAGTGGCTCCCAGTGTCACAACTGTGCACGGCAGGAAGTGGCGCGGGGATAATTGAGGACCTGGTGCTGCATCAGCGCACCCTGATTTTTCCGTGGCGGTGTGGGGTCAAAGATGGCATCTCTGTTTTTTCAGTGCCGGGAGGATGAGGCCAGTCTGCTACATGGCGTTAGTCCAGGGTAGCATTTGTGTGGAGCCAAAAGAGTCACCCGTTCTATACAAAAGAACGTGAAGGTAGTGCATCATTTGTCATTTAGTTTCTCAGACCAAAATGGTTCTCTTGCAAGGCCGAGGGTTCTGCCACTATTAAGTCGGGTCTGTTATGAACAGATGCACATGTTCTGCTCATAGGACAATAACAGCGCTTCACTGGAAAGACAACAAGTAGACCGTTGCTAATCTGTCCTTTGAATGTGATGGGGACAATTTAAATGTCCAAGTCTTTTTTTTTTTAAGGGCTTATTTGTTTATTTGTAGAGAAAACCCAGGTATGGGTTGGTGTCCACCCTACCCCCAATCGTATTGTGCATTCAGCAAGTTTTCAATATGCTTCATGTGAAATCAAATTCATCGTCCTCTAATTTATCCGTTGAAACAATATGGACAGCTTCATATTTGACCTTTTCTCTTCAGCAAGGTGTCTGCAGGCATGACAAGCATACAAATCAAGTTGCTGCGCAGCACACCTGCATTCACGTCGAGGTCACATCAGGCTACACGGAAAGCATCAACTTCCTGTTGATGCGTTAGCCGTCTCATTGTACATGGATATCGACTGGAAGCATTTGTCCTCATACGTATGTATTCTTACTGCTCAGGACAGTTCTGACTGCCTGTTGAATTAAAGCATTGCCCACGTAAAGAAGGAGCAAGAATCTCATTTCAGCATCGCATATTGATTCTTCTAGCTGCCTGAGTGCGTATGTAAAAGTATACACACTTTATCTCAGCGTGAAGGAAAATAATTTAACTGCCTCAGGGATGCTCGTGGACGAGTACCAATTGGAAGGAGGTACGTGTTAAAGCAGTACCGTACTTCAAATGCTCCAGTGTTTTCTGGAGTGTCCAGAGTGCACAGAGACGTTACAGTAGACGGCAGCGTGGAATTACGTGCCAGACCAGAACAAGTATGTCACCAGTAATCTTTCTGTTGCTGCCAAGACTAATTTAAATTCAAATTCTGTGATATGCCTTTGTATTTTCAGCCCAAGTTCATTGTATGCAAGTATGCCAACCGCGCCCACAGGGCTTGGATTTGGTTTTGCCAGAAATGGCAATGTCTGCGGTTCAGCTTGAATGAAAAAAGTAGATACATTGATTGCAGTTGTAGGCTATCAATAACTCATTTATTGCATGCAGCTATAGTATCGTGTTTAAAAAACAAACAAACAAGCAAAAGTATGAGAATTTGTTTTGGATGTAACTTGTACCATGAAGAGAAGTTAATATTGACATGACAGTTTTATTTGACTTATAAATAACAAAACTGCCAGAACTACTTCTTTTGGTAATCAGTTAGTTATTCATGGGTTGTTTTTCATACAAAAATACCAAAAAAGTCTCTTCATTATGTCCTTATATAATTTTTAGGTTTTCCGGTGTCGGTCAGACAAAATGAGCGATTTAATAACCTTTTAAGAAACATTTCAAAAGGCTTTTTCACTGTTTTCTGACATGTAATCAATCCAGAAAACAGTCGACAATGATTATATTCATGAATTAGAATATTCATATTGGGTACGAGTCAAGTGTTTTTTCAGTTTTTAAAAATGTTTCATGTCTCTTAAAGTATAAGATATGCCTTTCATAATAGTAAAAAACACTCTTGCCAATTCTGGATTTTCAAATGAACAAATTATACAAGGTCGCAACCAGTGACTCCGCTCCATTTCCTCTCAGTCCCCCAACAGTTAGGCTCGGTTTGTTTTGTATAACTATGAATTGAATATTTACCCTGGTGCAGTTCCCTGCAGAATCTGTTTTGATTAACAATTCATGGCCTCCTCAACGCATTTTAACGAGGCAATCAAAATTCTCTCCTCTGATGAGGACGGGGGGGGGGGCGTTGGGATTAGTTTACCAATACAAAATGTAAAATCAATGACGGGCACACACAGAGATGCTCACATACATGAACACGCAGGAGTTTTTTTTATTACAGCTGCAGTGTGTATATTACTGTGATGGATGACAATGAAAGGGGGTTCCATGGCTACATTAGATCATCTAACTAGGCAGCAACATCCGCAGACTTTCATTGAAACAGAGCTCTGATGCAATTAGCAAAGCCCCATTTCTCTGCCTGCTACCCCTCCCACTTGTTTACCATTAGTTTAGTGGAAAAACACAACTGTGTCGGGGACAGACTTCAGGTTTAGCCAAATTACAGTTTCCTCTGAATCACACTAAAGTTATCTTTTAGAGGCAGACGTTTCCCACTGGATTCTCCCTCCTGAAATGCAACTAGTGGTCAGAATGTGACAATGATCAACCCTTCAAAGCCTGATTGGGTTCTGAATAACTAACGAGGTGAAATAATGTTGAAAATCTGCCATGTCTCCCTTTTATTTTCTTCCTAGCAGTGTTTACCAATTCAACTATTCACAAGTCTATAAAGGTGGCC
Organism: Melanostigma gelatinosum; assembly: GCF_949748355.1. Taxonomy (NCBI): domain Eukaryota; kingdom Metazoa; phylum Chordata; class Actinopteri; order Perciformes; family Zoarcidae; genus Melanostigma; species Melanostigma gelatinosum. The sequence goes on along the minus strand of NC_136644.1, from coordinate 20,525,162 downwards.
TCCCACACCATCTGCAATTAGGACTCTTAATACCTGCATTAAAGTCCTGATTTCAGAAGCTTCATTCTGATTCTCATTTCAATGTACTGACATTTAGTCCACATGACCGTACACGATTGTATAACCGTGAATAAGAATAATAAAACCAAGAATGCTTTCAAACTGAACCGACATGTTATTTAGCCTAGGATGAGCATGCCTTTACATGTTCCAGGATGATTCTCCAATATTCACAACAGTCCAGTTATAATGCCCTCATGAACACCAGAAGGGTGCCAGATGTGATCATGAAATCTTTTTTGAGACGTTCTCATGCACGTTAGATTTAACAAAAGTCAGTGGAGATGAAGTCACCGTGGAGTTGCTCAAGGCTCACGGTACGCACATGTGCACTTCATGCTTCACCTCCCTCACACCTCGGTACAACATCGGCACGCTACAGTGGATACGAGGGAAAAAGTGCTGATTTGGTCCGACTGGCCTGTTTAATTTGTGATGAGCGTGGGAGAGTGGCACCTCACGGGGATGCCGGAGAGCCTTGTGGCCAGGTTGTGCTGCTGCACCGTCCCCCCGAGCACCTGCTGAGTCAGCACCGGCTACCCAGGACACCCCCTTGTTCTCGCCAGTACTGGAGCTAAGAATTACCCTTTTTTATGACCAGAGAGGGATTTGAAAATGTCTCTTTTTATTTGGGTGTTGTTGGTGAAATCATTCTTTAATGTAAACCCGTTGCACGCCAGTGATCCTTGCACTTAGTTTACTTTTAGATTAAAGAATAATTTGGCGTCCAATCTCTTTGAGTTCATCTGAGTTCTCACATTTTTACCAGTATGCAAATTCACGTTTTTAATACTTGAAATATATTTCTGGTGCTGGGAGGCTGTTGTGGCATCTCAGATCATTTGTGCATCCTAAACAAATTGTAAAGCGTGAAACTATGTTGTTTCTGGAGGGTAAGCACACAAGAGACTCAATTTCACAGTTTTGTGTTTTTATATCATAGCTGGTACAAAGGATGAATGTGGTTACCTTCACTCATTAAAAAGGAGAGAATGACTTTAGACAAAATAAACAGCTGGAGTCATTTTACTCCAAATCTGCACAGGTGCCTTTATTTTGTGACTCGAATCCCATAAACAAACATTACAGACACGTGACGATCAACACGCTGCAGTGAAAGCGTGACGCCAGTGATGTGGAGGATCAGTTGCATATCGCTTGTTGCTCTTTATTTTACTGGTGATCAAACGGAGAATCCAGCAGACAGTGTAACGGTCCAGACGGCTGTACATTTCAAACTGTTCATTCATCCCCAACTGAGAACGCCGTCGGTGCAGAAATGACAGAGAAACCACGAAGAAAACGATTTAAAGTAGTTCAAGTTATTAGCAACTTTTGGGGAATTTTAAGCATTGGTTTACATATTTTTGTGATGTCAGGTGCTCGTATGAGCCGTGAAACAGGTTTCGCTCGCTGTGATCATTCCTCTTGCCTATAAAGAGATCCCTTCCTGAAGTGATTTCAATGTAGCTGATTGGGGGAAACAGTCTTGTTGTTTTTTTAAAGGTGGAATAAGTGAATCTTTCAAAGTTAGTCTTTTTAGTCTTTGTGCCACTATCTCTCCACTGCAGCTCAGCAAGGAAACCGTGTCCAGGGAAACGGGAAGCGGGAGAATCACACTAAAAAGATTGTAAATGTGGAACATATCCCTGTGATTTGTCAGACTGCTGAAGGCTAATATTAGTTGCAGTCTTCATTTGTCCTCCATCTCCTCCATTGAAATTGCTTTAGTACGGGTTCTCTTTACAGCCAGGAGGAAAGACGGGAGAAATGAATACGGCAAGTGAAACCTGTCTGCTCGGAACAAGCCGGTGGTTAGAAGGCAGAGACCAACTGGTTTGCACTGATGTCAGTTGAACTTGAGTGTGTTACATAACTGAAATGAAGGTTACCACGTGTGGTTTGTCTGTCACCGACTCTAAACTCGGCCTCAAAGACGCTTTGGAATATTTTGCACTTCCGGGAAGAGTTGTTTCACTTCTAAAGACGAGGAGCACGCGTCCTCTTCTGTTACGACCAATTAGTAACCAGTGACGGTAAGCATTTGCTCCGAGCGGTTTCCGCCACAAAAGTAACTCGCTGCTGTGTTGACTTGCTTTGTTTGTTGCCAGGTGTATTCCCCTGTGCATTTCTGAGAGTTTCAGCACTTTTCCAAATGAAAACAATGCTCTTTCATTAAGACGTGTTTGGATTATTTTAATGCCAGGTTAGGTTCAGCCTGTATGTTGAGGTGTTAGCAGTAAAGCCTAAAAGTTGAATCTCTGTCAGCTTTGCCTCTCCACGCCTTAAGTTTCATTTTCCAGTGGACGTTGTGTGTGCGTGTGTCTCTGTGAGCACAACACAGGTGATGTGGGTATTTCCGAGACGGGCTGAATGCTCGGTAATTATCCATTTGCTGTAAACACATCTCCCCTGCATAACAATTAAGTGTCATCGTCACTGTGTGCATCAGAGACAGATGGCACGGCCAACACAGGAGGGGAAAAGAGAAACTCAAGATGTGCCGTCTCCATTGTTTCCAGCCCGTACGGGCTGTGGCCTGATGTTCACGCCATTGTTAGCTGAGCGACAAACTGTAATAATGCACATGGCACGAAACTCCTGGTGCCTATCCAGCCCACGCGTTATGATTTTTGCGTCACATTTTGTGACAGAATTGGCCTTGTTCTTGTGAAACCGAAGGCCTTTATTAGTGGCCTCTGCAGAAATCACTACTGAATGGCGAGCCCTGCGTGCATAGCCAGAATCGGTTGACTCTAATGGGAAACAAGAGCCTTATCCCCAGAGGCAGCACACTGCAGCCTGGAGGCCAGCGAGAGTGAATCCTGTTGCCAGGCAACAGTTTACAGATAGGCGGGGGTGGCTAGTAGCGGGGTCCTCCACGGCTGCCCACGCCCCTGCCCGTCCTTCGTCATTGTCGCGTCAGGATTAGATCTGCAACTTCCCTGGCCTTGAATTATTGATTAGATTTTCCCCGAGCATCAACATTTTGTGGCGCTCGTCCTGCCTGAGCCATCTTGGCATCAGCTTGTCACTGGCCGCCAGTCTGCTACGTGATGAGGCTCGGGAGGAAAATAAATAATAGACTCAACGCTTGCAGCAGTGCTGGAGTAAAAGAAATAATTCCTCCCGATTTGAGCCATAAAAAACTGACATTTCTAATGCGGCAGTTTCTTTTCACTTCACAAGGACTCTTGAGGAGAGAGGACGAGGTCTCTGTGATGTTGTCTTTCCTAATTACTGCATGCATTTGGTTTTCAAAGGGAGGAAAAGCCACAAGGTGGCGGGCAGAGTTCTTCAGTCTCATCACTGAAATAGTTTCAGAGTTCCTTTTTTCTCATTTCGGGCTCTCTCTGCAGCCTTGTGTGTTCGGTTGTTGTTCTTGATTCGGGATGCCTGTCTGTGAAGGAGCCTTATTTGTTTCCTGAATGTCTAATCTGCCAAGTTCATGCCTTTGGCTACCCACTGAGAAGGGGCTCCTTGTTCTGTGTCTGCCTGGCAATCCCAGTGACTGCTGCTGTCCCCGGCCTCTTGTGCACATTACCATACAGCTGTCCCACAGGATGTAGTGAGACAGACACCCATGAGCTTCAGAGGGAAGCTGGGCGCTCCCTCTCCTCTCCCAGCAGCAGATGGGCTGTGGAGATTAAACCACACAGGCACATGGCAGCTATTGTGGCCTAGCCATTGTGAAATTCAACGGTCATCTATAGGGTCAAGGCTGAATTGGCGTGGTGAGTCCCGCCTCCCATCCGTGAACTGTGCCGGTGAAGGGTTTTTGCTAATGATAGCTTTGTGGGTTGTCAGGAATATGATCAATGTACAGCGTGTTCAGGAGTCAGAGTGCAGGTTACCAGCAGAGTGAAGTGATTAGCATCAGCAGCATTAAACACATGTTCTTTGTTAAAGTCGTGTGATATTCTATATTCTCCTTCATTGTCAACAAACACCATGAAAAGTCAAAAACTGAAAAGTATCGCCTGTCTGTCAAAAGCTTATTATACGTGAACTTATTCCTCTGATCGACATGGTTCTTCATTATGACCGAACATGGGCAGTTTATTATACAGCCGTAATCACCATCTGAAAATAGTCTCCAAGAAATATACTAATTACTCCTGTTTGAGTAGTGGGTGCCAATAATTAATGTCCAGCTGCGGTTTGAAATTACTCATGAAAGTATATGTTCATAACCTGCTTGCAGGGATTAGCTCCTTCAGTAGGCAGTTCATTAAGCATCGAGAGACGGGCTAACGTTTGGTCTTCTCATTCTTCTCTTGTTTTTAATAAATTAACTCCATTTTAGCTTCCATATACACCCATAATGAAATGAGGGGCAAAACTTCTCGACTTGTCAGTTTTAAGTAGCTGCATCATTTTGACATTCTGACATTTGAAATCTCTTAAGTTCAGGTTGCGTTTGAGTTAAAGGTTATGAAAGATGGCTGATGGAAATAGAAAGTGACTGAAAGAGATGATCCCCTGAAACAACCTTCCCTGGAGTTTTACTGAGGGTTCATGAATGGCCAGAGAAACCCAAAAACATTGTACATTTCATAAAATATAGATTACGTCTACTGTGAATAAATAATACGAGTTGCATCAACACCCACACAATAAAGAGCGCTGCGTGGATGGGGATGACGTTGGGGTAACCTACTGTGGCTGCTCTGCTGATTCACTTCACTCTACTTTCCTCGCTCTCTGAGCGCTATTGACCTTAAAGTTGTGTCCCACTATTTTTTGAAATGCAGGCTAACATCCCCTAAAGAAAGACAGTGTGGTGTCTTGGTGGAATACATGAAAGCCTCCTCTGCTGTTGCGGTTTGAGAGTATGACAGTGTGGGCTGAGGGAAGTCTATTTCTGGGAAGTTGTTCCAACCTCACTTCCATTTTCCACTCTTGTGCTCATTTCATTGACTGGTCGGTTGGTTGGTTGGTTCTTTCTTGGTGAAGTTGGGAAAAAGTAAAGTAAAAGAAGTCACTGCACGACATGTCAACTGTCTCTCTCTCTCTCTCTATCTATCTATCTATCTATCTATCTATCTATCTATCTATCTATCTATCTATCTATATAAAAATAATTCTGATAACCATCTACCCAACACAAGCAGTTGGTAGACTGAGTTATGAGCTCTGAGCGTTTTAAAAAGAGGAAAACCCTGATTGTAGAGTTATGTTTGAACATGTTGAGTGCCTACAGACATCTGTTGCTCTTTCATTCTCACGACGCTCTGTGTTGAGTTCTAACAATGCCAATGCGTGTATCAAAATGTGAAGGCCACTATTTGAAACGTGGTGCCTGCACCATTGAAACGGGACGGCACGCCGCTTCGATGCTTGCTGCAGCGTATAGAGATGCCGGTTGGCTCGCCCGCAGGCTGGATGTCGCTCATCAAGAAGCTGAAGCGGGACAATTGACGGCGTGAACTAACAATGCACTTCCTGCCACAAGGTGAACATTTGCATGTTCCAGCGTGTTACGGGTTGACCTCTATGTTAAACAGACAGATATCTTCAAGTTAATGCCACACCCCTGACCTCAAACTGAGTGATAGTTCTGAGTTATTTCAGTCAAGCCGTACTCCTCTTTGAGGTTAGCGAGGGAAAATAGCAGCCTTTTATTCTCCGTCTATTTATTTCTCTCAGAACAGACACGACAGCAATGGAGTGTGGAATCAAACTCTACATATTCCACTGTTCATTGTAATACTAAAATCCCTCTTTGTAGCTGGTAAAGACAAACACCAGGGCTATTTAAAAAAAACACAATGAAGCCAACAATCAACATTGTGACAGAATTTAGTGTGAAATACACAGAACGTAACCTTTAATTAAATCGGGTCGTCTCATTGAAATGAGGCTCTCTTTTGAAAGAGACCTGAGTTGAGCAACGGGAAATGAAAAATAAACACAGCCAGACAAACAAAGGCAGCAGATGCATACAAAGAACACAGCCAGACATAATCACACACAGACAATCACTGGCAGCGCTAACTGGATTCGAAGTTTAAAATCAGCCGGTGCGATGAGACAAATTCAAAGTTTTAAAGTTGCTCCACCTGCTTCAGAAGAAGATATCGTCCATCTAAATATTTGGTTACATTAGTGAACGTTCAGTTTTCCAGAAAGTATTGTTAGCTTTGACTCTTTTGCATGTCAAACAATATCAATTATAATTCTATTTCAAACGGTAACACTTCCACGATGTCGTGAAAACCATTGCTCTGCCTGCAAACTCTCTACTATAGTATATCAATGTTATAGACTTGCACTCTGCTGCTGGTGTATGACTGTGCGTTGTATTTTTCTGCTGCCAGAGCTCTTGGGGGAATTCTTGTATCCATTATGTATGACATAAAGCGCTGCACACGAGCAAACAAATCAACACGCACACACCAACTCAGAGATCCTAAAGGTGCTTTTTTCCAAATGACCCAATATACTCTCCTCGCCGTATTCCTCCTCTGCAAGATATGAAGTAATGGAGCGGTGTCTTCTGTGTAGCTCGGTGTGTGGGAGTGCTCTCGGGGTATGTGTCAGACGCTGTATGAGTTGGAGGCAGGGAGGAGGAAAAGACTGCAGCAAAGTCTGAATCGAATCAGTGACACATAAATCCTGCTTTCAGTGTGTAGGCCCCTTATTTTTTTTTTAGGGTGAAGCCACCAGCAGAAACTCACTGAAACCCTGCGAAACATTCAACTTCATCAATTTATTCCAACAGAAGCAATGTCGATTCATCTGCTGATGTATTAACAAGCTCTTGTAGCAAAAAGTCTGAATTTTGAGGAGTTTTGAAGAAGACAGATTATGCCAGACTGTTTCATTTATTTTACATAAAAAAATGCATTTCCAGCTATTCAAGATTTCCTTTTGACAGCAGCTGGGCTTTTCCTCTGTCTCTCTGTTGCCCAGCATGGGATGTAACTCCTCAGAGCCCCCATGCTGCCGACCCTCACCGCCAGACAGATTTCAGTCTCAAGATTCAATGGGCATATGGCAGCCGCCTAACGTCAGCCATACCAAGTAGAACTGCAGGCCTAGTTAGTATATGTGTTGTTCTTCTGTCATCTTCCCATTTTTTTTTTAATTCAGTTTTTCTCAGGCTCAGTGCATGTTAATATTCATTACTTGTAGAACTGCGTCACAAAGACAAACAGACGGCAGCAAAGACAGATGTGGGTAACAGGACAGCAGTAGCACAAAGGTAAGTCAAATCAACAAGGACAGTGTAGCAGCATACAAGCTATGTTTCGACAAATGATGAAGGCATCCAAACTAGTGATGGTTTTGATTGAGGTTATTTTAAGGGCTGTTCATCAGATTTCTCTTATGTAAGTCTGTTATTGAGCTTTCTTTCTTTAAAGAGTTGATATTTTTCCCCACAAAGCCTCACATTTGAATACTACTTCAGCAGTAGTATTCACGGTCTCTTAAATACTACTCTACTGCAGTACTACCAAGTATTTGTATGTCTGCCGTGGCAGTGAAACAAACGAGGCATCCACTGCTCCTCTTCCCTTCCTGAAATGAACCATTAATGCTCCTTGACCTCTTGTCATTCCATACCAGCCTTTTGAATCATGGGAGACACATCTCTCTCCCCGTCACTACTCTGCCTGCTCAGTGTTATCCCTTCTCCGTGTCCCAGCATGGTCGATGTCCGTCAGAACAAAGAGATCCACTCTTTTCCGCCATATTGTACAAAAATTCCAACCTAGATTACTTTTCTTATTAAGTTGCTTTGCCTCAGCCAGAAAGGCTACTTGATCCTCCGGCCTCGCTGTACGGCAGATTAAACATGGTAAATATGATCCCCATAGCACAGCACACTTCATGAGTCCAATCATTGCATTAATTCTGCTCATCTTCTGGTGCATTCTTTCTCAACAAGCAATTTTCTCTTTGCCTCTGGCTGTTTTGTTAAGAAATAGCTCCACGTCCTCTGTGTTCACTGTGCACACCGCTATTGAGTGTCAGTATTTCTACTGCGGAGGGATTCAAGATGCATTTTATTGCCATTTTTGATCGTCTGTCCACCTATTCAGGCCATCGCCAGGGGACGGACGCTTTCCTTTTTAATCTCAGATGTTTAAATAACATGTTGAGATTTTTTAAATTAATAAGTGCTACAGATTTTACAGTCATGAAAGCTACATTTAATAGAATTCATGAAACAAATTGATTAATTAAAACTGCATTTAAATTATGCAATTAAAAAAATCACTTAAGAGTTATTAATTAGCTAATTTAATAAAAATTTGATCTGTTGAATTATTCCATTTCCTGATTTTAGGCAAATCTATTGATTTTAAGACTGATTCTTTCAAGCAGCTATGGCATATATATATATAAGCTGACTGTGCACTACCTGCTCAGCCCAACAGACACAGTACATTACCAGCTGGTGAACATAGTGGAGCATTTATGATGTTGTCGCTCCGTAACTGCTAGACATGTAAATAATCACGTTCACCATATTAACCACAACAATAGCCTGTGGGTTGGGTGGGAAGTTGTTTCGTTGAGTTTGTTTACTTGAGTAAAATCTGCTCGCGTCCAGGAGACGGTCTTCATAAGAGTTGCATTGCTGTTACGTTGCGTCACTCATCTTTACCAACAAGCGGCCAAATACAAAGATGTGTAAACTGCTGTCTCTCTGATCTTTCATTTGACATAAAAAACATGATACGAGTCTCATTTTGTGCCATCAGACATGGCGGTTGATGGCAGTCAAGTCAGGCACTTAAAAGGGTTGCTATCACCCACTCTGCTGGTGGTGCATCACAGATAACCACAATCCCAAACACTTTAGACAAGGGCCTTGGCTTTCAAAGCAGTAGACTCATCCAAACAAGATCAAATGTACCCTTCACTTTGTGGAAGTTGCATTTCTGTGTCAACATGGGAGTCACGTATTCCACTCTTATCAAATGTTGTTGTTTTTAGTCACTGTCCATTTGAGCCACTTCTCTACTTAACCTAGCCATCAAGAATAGGGCTCAAAAAATAGCGTTTTCAACTTTAAGCTGCGCAAACTTCCAAGATGTTCTGCCTGCGTTCTTTCCACATTACCTCATTAGTGAGGCTCACCTACCAGTAGGATCCGCCGTAGTTTAATCTTCTTCCTCTGTCTTGAGTTTGGTCGCTCTACAAAAAATTATCCCTCCATTTATCGCAGCGGTGTAGGGAGCACCACCCTGCATTCTTTGCTCTTTTTGCTCCTCACCAGTTTGTCATGGTGGGAAAGGCACTACAGTCTATGCTATAGTTTATGATCTCTTCCCCCACAGTAGAACTTGTTGGTTTCTTAAGGAAACTTTTTTTAGGAACATTGCTAAGACAGATGCTCCCCTCAAAACTCCCTTGCCTTTCTGCTTCTTCAGATAGATTCTGGCAGAGGCGGCTCGATAAGAATGCATGCACGTAGAAAGTCAGGGGATCTACAGTTCATCCTGACGGTGGCATGAAGGTCTTCACCTAAGTTTATGGCAATTCTTCCAACGTTATATGAAGCATTTTACCCAAAACCAGAAATGTCAACCCCGTGGTGGATCATCAAAGATATTAGCTACAATAATCTGACAAAAGGTTAATGTCTGTACAAAATGGCACGGTGATGCATGAAGTAGTTATTGTACTGGACAAGTGAAGGATTTCCTGAGTGTTGGAGCTAGAAGAAAAGTCACCAAAGTCATTAGACGACAACCTTCTGGGATCATGAATGCTGGTAAAACATTTCTTGATAATACATAAAATAATTGTGGAGATATTTCAGTCTGGAGCAACTTGGCAAATACTGATCAATATATTTGCTTGATTCCTTGCTTCTACCAGACTGTTAAATAGCTTCCTCTGATCCACTTAGATTAAGGTAAGAACCTCCGTTCAGAGGTTACTCAGGCATGTTTTCTTTTGAAATCCTGTATGTGGAACAGCAAATATGCAAATTGCTGCTTTGTTGGGGAGATAAAGGGTAGTATGGGGAAGATGGTGTTCCAGATGGGATCAGTATCAGAGAGGGGGATAAAAGGCAGCTTTATGCATGAGTTTATGTAACAAGTTCAGGTCAAGGCATGCGACCAAGTCAGCGTCAGAATGTCCCCACGGTTTCCCCACCACCGTCTCAAGCATATTTAGGGATCTACATACGACAGGCGACACCCAGCAGGCACAATTTAGCTCGCTCTGCTTCGTCTGGGATGCAGAGTGGTAATTCTGGATGATTAAAGAGGTTTATTCGTTTCTGTGTAAATGTTGATGCCAACCCCAGCCAAGTTTCACCTGGCTCACCACACACATTTCCATAACCCTCTTTCATTTCTGAATGAGATATGACGGCTCGGGCTGCATCCAAATGCAAAAGCTAGATAGGCCTATCGCTGGAAAAGGATTAGACATGGAGGGAAATGTTTACGCCTCCTATGGTTCAAAAAAACCAAACATGTCCTGTACAATTTGCCACGAGAGTGTTTAGTATATGACCTGCTCCTGAGGTACTTATCATGTAGTGTATTTGTTATTTGACTGAGAGAAAATCCAAGTTTCACTACTCTTCCTCTAAAGAGCCCAAAGCTGCTTTCAAACTTTGAAACAGTCCTGACTAATTGTTGACTTTTGCTCATTTCAGAACTTCATAGGTATCCTGAGGTCTTTGCTTGAAACTCTTAAATATATTTCACTGAACATTTCATTCACTCAAAACTCTACTGCTGCGACTATCTTCACGGCACAAACGGAACCTTTTGTTCGCCTGTTCAGTATGGAGGACTCGGGTTTGCTTGTTTTTTCCCCCCGAAGTTCCAGTTTTTTTTTTTTTCATGTTTCATTGATCTAAGGATACTTGGTGTCATTGTTCAGGTCTTATTGTGCAGATATTACAGTCCGCTGAGACTAGCTTTACAAAAATAAACTTGCCTTTGGACAAGGGAGGAAGGTGATGCAGTACAGAGGAATTACTCGCTGAATAAAAGTTGCCCAAACATGCTGGCCAACTTTTCTTTTTTTTTTCCGCCGTGTTGTAGGTCAAATGCAATGCGGGTCAGAATGGAGGCGGCGGTGGCTCTTGGAGAGGGTCACGCTTTTCTCTTTGAAGCTTTTTCCTCACAGCAGTTTCCAGCAGGCTGGTTCCACTGAGCACTGGACACGTTCCTGATGGCCCAAGGACTTGGGTATGATGTTTGTGATTGGACAACATAACGATTGAGAGCATCGGTCAAGTCTTTAAAATGCAAAGAAACACGCATTCAGCTATTGATTGCTTGGACTTCATTACTTCCAGTGCAACAAATTAAAAAATGCACAGCTTTTGAGGACAAATTACAGATGCAGTGTCCATCTTTATCCCCACCTTTATAATTCTTCCCAGACTACAAGGACAACTGGCGTCCAGGTGTCCTTGTAGTCCTGCTGGGAAGAACTGCAGTCTGCCAGGATATATATATACATATATGCATATTATTCTCATTAGGTGAGATTGTGCGTATTGTTGCAAAATAATTCAACAAACTTGTCTTATTTAAACATCAGTGGGACAGAAGTGTACTTCAAACGCAAAACTTTCCTTTTTTTAATTTTTAATCTTTTATTGCACACGTGTTGTAAATAGGTCTGAAATGGAGATAATCTAATATTGCAATATTTAATCCCAAATACTAGTATTGATGTTGCAATGATATTGTAGGTTTGACCATTGGTGCTTTTCACTAAATATAGAGATGTTTGATGAATAATCATCAGTAAATTGTATATAATTATTAAGTCAACACAAAGGCAACACTTATGCCATATTAAGGTATCCAAAATCTAACTCCATATGTAGTCTCATATTACCATATTGTCAGCGAAATGTAGATATATTGCCCAATCCTAGTTGCAACTATCGCAAATTTTGCATCGCCGCTGGTATGAATAGTTGAGCAGCCGTTTTGTAAAGGTCTTTACAGCGTAAACCATGACAGATTTTAGATGTTAGCCGGTTGAATTTTGGGTTTGGAAGCCAATCACAATGCAGTATCTGCAGACCCATTTCTATTCTGCTCAACATTCATAACGTCACAGATTTTGTTGTATGCTGCTGTTCTTTTAGAGATTTGTAGCATTATTTGGGTTTTCTGTGTTCATATTTCATCGTTTCAGTGTACATATTGAGTGTCGATATCATCTTCTCTAAGCACTCACAACAGAGTGACTTATTCTCCACCGGGAAATCAGCTTCTCTGTCTCTTATTGCCTCAATGAGGGCTCTGTGGTTACTTTTGATAGCAAACAAGGAGACGCGTAGTAGTTCTGCTGCAGATGTAGAGGTTTGCCTTCTTAGACGAGCTGTTCCGTAGCTTTCATGCTCTTTGAGTTGTACTTTGCAAATCACAAGTCACATGACTGACTGACTATAGATGCAGATGCAGAAAGACGGACTGTAACGACTGTCATTCTGTTAGGAAGCCATACAGAAGCCTACAGGCACGAGTTCTAATTAAAACTTCTATATCTAAGAAATTAAATTAATTTTCTACTTTGCATCATTATTGTGGTTTTCTGCCTTCTGCTGATTGTTAAAGCAGACATCATTGTGACGGGCCTTGTGCAGTTGTATTTTAACCAGTTTTATATTTGGACTTCTCACAAGGTTGTTTTTTTAAATCACAAAATGAGACGTCACCGCTCATTAACTGGCAGAAATTCCAATTTAGATTATGTTTATAGAGTGATATGCAACAAATATGACCCGGCATACATTTTGCCCAGTATTTTACTGGGAGGTGGGGAACAACACTGGACACCGGCTCTTTCAACGTTAATGTTCTCTCCTTAGTGTTGCAGCTTTTGTTCTTTTGTCCTTTTCATTGCGCAGACCGTTGCCTATTAATCATTTTCTCTCTGCTTGTGTACATTTTCAAATGCTGCGTCTGTTTAAAATTCCAATTTCTAAATATTTGCCATTAATTTGCAAATAGCGACCTCTGTTTTTCATTTATTTCCAATGAACACCATCGATGTCACGAGGGAGAGCCCACTGGCTCTCGCTTTAATTAATTTTTTGACCTGACCCCTTCCAACGTGAATGTTTCGGTCGCGTGGGTGGCTGCAGGATATGATAATTCGGCGCCTTGCAGATGATGCTATTATTATCCTTCGCAGAATGCCATGATCCATGCTTTCCTTATTCATCAAACCTCCCCCACGCGCACTGCATCTGTCCAGCCTGGAATGGGGCTCACGCTTCACCATTTCAGGGAAAAATCCATTGAGAGGAGACCCCCTAGTCCTCATTTATTTTTTTCCACAGTGAAGACAATTGCACAATGACACGGCGCCGTTTAGTGATGCATCACTGCCCAAGAAGCATTTGCCTCCTTCAAGTTCACCACCTCACATCAAAGATTTGCTCAAGAAAAGCTCCTTTTTTTCCCGTGTAGTGAAGCTTTTTCCCACCAACATCTGTTGATTTGTATTCGTAGGCCGCTCACGTTCCTCCAATGGCACTAGACAGGTGTTAGACCTTTTATATCTCCTCCTAAGCTTAAACGATTAATGGGTGACTCAACACATATTTAATGTGAAAATTAAGATCGATCAATTTAGGGCTGCAACTAACTTTAATTTTATCTGCTGAATATTTTACTGGTTAATAGATTAATTATTTGGCCTATGACATAAAAAAAGAAAAACCCTGTTGTAACTTTTCACAGACCAAGTTGGCGTAACAGTCCAGAACCCAAAGATATTCAAATTACTATCATAGAAGAAAACACGCAAATCTTTACATTCCAGAAGCTATAACCAGTGAGTTTTGGGCATTTTTACAATTAATTAATTGTTGCACAATCGGTTTGTGAAACAAAAAGTGATCAATAAATGAACTGAGCATCTGCAGGCTTGTACAGTTTCTGTTGAGTCGGTGTGCTGAAACCGTGGTATGGATGCTGTCTGTTATTTGTGCACAGCCAAATGAGACGAGATTTGCATTTCCCCACAAGCTATCTGCTGCACTGCGATGTGTATTATTTGTATACATCCCCTGCTTTTCAAATATTGCAGCAAAAGGAGCCAATGTCTGATGGAGCACTGGTACCTGGTAAAAACAAGAAAAAAACCCGAAACAAGTAAAAAAAAAACGAGGTTGCTTTGAGAGCAAACAGTTTTTTGCAGCTTAACGACTGACGATCAGGATTTTGGTTTTGATAAAGCAGAAGGTCAGTTTCAGGGGGGTAGGCCGGCTAATTCTTTTCTAACGGGCAGAAGGAGAGCAACAAAGAGGGCCACGGCCTATTCAAAGGCCACAGTGCAACCGCTCTTGCATGCCAAGCATTCCAATGTGCTGTGTAAAGGTTGATCCGGCAGAGAGCAACGAGACGGCCTTTCTCATGTGGGCCACCTTAAACACACACACACACAGCTCAACCAGCTTTGTCTGAGCACCCCAACGTCCACCGGTTTGAGTGCTTTTCTGTGTGTGTGTGTGTGTGTGTGTTGCTGTGGTGAGAAAGTGTGACTAAAATGCCAGAATCAGCCAAATCCTTTGGACACCTGTCGTGTCGTTCAACCTGACTTTATTCAGACTCACTGGTCATGATTATCTTTTTATTTAATTTGGTAAATCACCATGCAGAAAGCTATACAGTTGGCAGTGTCACGCCACGTACATTTGCTAGTGTCTCATCCAAAATAACTCAACGGTTGGAGCTCAAATTGTGGTGGATTTTTTACCAGAAGTCTCTTGCAAAGCGTTTCTTTTCAGTAATGAGCCCGAATGGTGCAGACGTGGATCCATTCACACTGTTGCATGATGGATCATAATGGCCGACTGGTTGCATCAGGAGCAGTGCTTGAGTAAATGTATTTGTGACTTTCCACCACTGCGTGTGTGCTTTACATGGATGCAAAAGTTCTGTTTGCTGCAGAGCATTTTAGAAGTGAGAAAAACCCGAAGGGAGAGTCGACTTGGGCGGGGTGAGCGGATGGATGAGGTGTTGCAACAAGTGGAGGTCCACATTTTACGCATTGAAAGACACGCGCATATACCCCACCCGGTCTCCGTCTGCGCGCATATGTCCCCGGTACCCTGCTCGCGGAGGATGCGCTGCGCTCGGTGCTGAATGTCGGACTGCACCATTCCTGTCGTCTCCACCGGGGAGGCCGTAATCTGATTCCTGTTCGGAGGAGCCGTCGTGCAGCCTGTGAGGAGGAAGAGGGCACTGCTCTGCTGCTCTGACGCTGCCTCCCCCCTTCCACTCCACTCCTCCCACTTTCTGCCGAGTGTCACTCTTTCTCTCTCATCTGTTCACTCCCTGCTCGGCGAGGCTGGTCGGCGGCGCACACGCCTCCGGGATCGTCGCATCGCATTGTTCACCCCACCGAAGGAGAGCTCCATTTAAATCGGCGTGACACGGAGGAGCTTCTTTTTTTCTCCCTTCATGTTATTTTTTTTAAATGCCCACACCCGGGGAATCTACCGCATGCACGCCAGTCCGGTGACGTGCCCGAGCATGTTCACATCAGAGACGGCGTCGGATTTACCTGAGAGTACGCTGCCCTCACACTGTCACAGCCTCCTCCCCACCGCGCGCACGGATCTGGACTCCACCGATTGTCACTGAAGAGGAGGAAAAACACCGGATTACAAGGATGGGGTTCTACGGCACTTTAAAGATGATTTTCTACAAAGTGAGTAGGATTTCTGCTTGCATATAACCGCCCGTGTCACCTCCAACACGTAACCCCTCCACCCCTGTGTCTCGTTATTTAGGCTTTGACTCGCTCTGTCGCGCCCTCATTATCTCTGACGCGCCTCACGCGGCAGATCGTACGGCCACTGCGGATGATGAACAGCAGCGTAGCAGACCCCCAGAGACTCTGCTTTAATTGTGTGTGTGTGTGTGTGTGTGTGTGTGTGTGTGTGTGTGTGTGTGTGTGTGTGTGTGTGTGTGTGTGTGTGTGTGTGTGTGTGTGTGTGTGTGTGTGTGTGTGTGTGTGTGTGTGTGTGTGTGTGTGTGTGTGTGTGTGTGTGTGTGTGTGTGTGTGTGTGTGTGTGTAACGTTAGCGCTGCGTTAAATGTTGGGATTGCACGACGCGCTTTGGCACCATTTCCTTCACAGTAACTTCAGCCGTGTGAATAAACGCCACCGCACCGATTCAGGGCTCATCGTTGCATTTCTAAATAGGTTACCGCTGTGGCACTTTTATGGATTGCTGGATTAAAATATGTTCGTATTTCCGCTCTATACTCTCTTGATTTCCCGGTTCTGGCTGGCATAAAATCAAATGTTTCCTCTCATTTGGCTCGATGCTCCCTGCACCTGTACTGTGGTCCTCCCCTCTATATGGTCGAGTAGATGCTTTAGTTACAACACGTATACTACATACAAATGGCTGATATCACCTCCTATGTTTTTAAAACGTGCAGATTGTCCACTTTTTGTAATTAACTCTCAGTTCCAGGAACAAGAACAGCCTGTCTCTCCCCAGTGTGAATGGTTATTGTGATTCTACATTATGCAGCAGTGGTTATCTTGCAGTGACCAAAGAGAGTGCTTGAGATGCGTGTTGCCTGTTGGAGCAGCCTATTCCTTGACATTGTGCACTGGCCTCTGGCTCCAATCACAGATAATGGGTCACTGTGTCAGGCTGAGGTAGAGAATTTCCTCAAGGATGTTTGGTGTATTATGCTGCATGGCAGCCATGAGACAATGCTCCCTTAGTTGGAAATGGAGAGTGCAAGCATGAATATGAAAGAGAATCCATTACTGTGTGTGTGCGCGCGCGCAATGTAAACACATTTGTTAATCATTAAAAATCCGACTCTCCTGTGGTGGGGGATTTATTTGTGTGTAGCTGTGTGCACTTTGGTGTGTAGTGTTGAAGCCTTTACTCAATTCATTTTAATAATGAAGTGAAATCGCCACTCTGAATCAACGGGCATCAGTTTATTCAATTGAACGGTGACCCTTTAGTATTCTCCATCCATTTTGTGGATGTGCTCATTCTACAATATCAGGATTTTTGGAGTCAGCCTCTAGAGCTCAAATGTGTTCTTGCCGCTCTTTGATGGCTCTGAAGGAAACTGAAACGCCAAGACTGACTTATTGAAGACGTATTCAAAACCCATTTTGTGGTTCGATTGGTCCTCATCAGTTCTTCAAGTTGCCAATTGTGTCCAAAATGGCCAGATCTCGGCTGGATTGTGATGCTGATCGACATGATGGAACGGTTTCATGGCTGCGTTGAAACGGTGTTTGAAAAACGAGAAAAGATTCTTCAAGTGACTGATGCTGCAGGATGTAGTGTGTGTGTGTGTGTGTGTGTGTGTTGAAATGAATCAACACATTATGTAAGAGTGATTGCTGTCTTTAAAATATCATTAACTCTGTGTGTATCCATCTGTCGTGCTTTTTGGCCGGATAGGGAAGCCAAGAGGAAGGGGGGGGGGGGGGGGGGGACTGATTAGTGGTGATTTACAAACACTGCGTGCTCTGGTTACCTTTTTCCCAGGCTGGAACACAAGAAGACGCTGCTTACACGCTGCTTTTTTCACGCCCGCATTCAGTTTTTTTTTTCTTGCATGTACACACACACACACACAGAGGCACACACACTCAAAGCCAGCCAGCACTCCGCCTTTTTAATTTTTTTCTCCCTCTCAGACACACACACAAATGAATGCGTGCACACACCCAGGCTCTCCTTGCCTACTGAACTGCCTTTGCAGTGAGATCACCGCTTTAAGAACAAGGCAGTTGGGTTTTGGTGTGCTGGTCATACACACAAGCCTCTTTTAACTTTGGTTGTGTCGGTGCATTGATTCCTCCTGGAGTCCACATGTAATACTGAGACGGGGAAGCCTGTATTGATACCTGATGCGATGGATGCCGCTGCTGATATTCTGCTCATCATTCAGCATTTCTGAATTGTTTCTCTTGGTTCCTTCGTTCTGCTCTCAGAACACTCAAATGTGCCACTCAGGCTGAAAACATGGAGAGAACAAACACACACTCTGCAAATTATAGTGATAAACAAAAAAAAACACATCTTGAGGAGAGATGTGTAATCGTGGCGCTGAGGAGCCAGACACAGTATGGAGTCGCGTGTCCAATGCCAGTGTATTCTTAGTATCCAATGCTACAATAACATGCCAAAAATACATCAGAATACAACATATTGTTTGCCTCAAAAGAAGGAGTTTATTTTGAATGTTTATTTTTCTGCTCCCGAAAAGCCATAATCAGCTTCTAGTACAGGCTGGACTAACTGGAGGCATGTTGACACGTTCTTTTTACCCGACATGGAAGTACAAAAAAAAGAGATCGTTATGCCGCAAGTAATGTCAGAACCGTGTCAGAAACATGCTACGTGCTAAAGTGCAGCAATAAAAGATTCATCTGCACTGTGATGCCCATTTTTTTACCCTTGTAGGCTCTGCTGGCAGCTCCTACGATGGAGCCTTTTAAGTCCAGTTGAGAGAACAGTCTTTTTATTTCCGAGGCTGAAACAAAATGTTCAGAAATCGCATCTACCTCAGCTTTCATTTCAACATGAAACATGTCTCAGACCAAACAGGCCTGTTGCATTGTAAATCTTATGTTGGCCAGACGCTCCGGTTCCATGATTCCGTTCGCTTTTGAATCGCGAGGGAGCGGCGATGAGATGGTGATCACTCGCATGTGGCGTGAGAGGCCTTGCCAGAGAGAGTGGCAGGCATGAGATGAAGAAAAATTGGCTTGCCCGCGCTCACACAGGCTCCTTTTGTTTGCACAGTTGGGTAGGTGGTAACAGGGATTGGGTGGTGTGTGTGTGTGTGTGTGTGTGTGTGTGTGTGTGTATGTGTGTGTGCACATGCAGGTGATGGAAAGAGATAAAGAACTCTGTTTGTCCGTCTCAAGTATGATTCAAGTATGAATCAAACTTCAATGCCAAAGAATGCACCCTGGACGAGTTTCTTTACTCTGTGGTTGTTTTGTGTGCGTGAAGATGCTGGACAGTTTCGGGTGTGAATGTGTGAGTGCCTCTGGATATTGTGGGGTGTGTGGAAGAAGAAGATAATCAAAGGAAAGCTCAGCGTTGTTATACAAGCACCTGCTTTGTATCCTAACGATCTCATAACGTGGAGCTCCCTCCTCTACAGAAGGGTCTTTACCGCTCTGCTTGGTTATGAATACATTTCAATCTCTAGCCTATGCCGTATAGTTTAATTTCCTATTTTCATGAAGCTGTTGCAAGACTGGGGTGTCTGTATTTTATACATAATTTTAACAAAGTCTGTTACTTGCTTCTCAGAAGGTAACAGTGTAATAATTAGGTTTCTGTTCTGTGTTTTTTAAACGAGTCTCCTCCATTGTAATGCTCTGCTGGATTCTCATGGTTTTCTTCTCTGTTTTTCTTCCTCAGATGAAGAGAAAGTTGGACCATGGCCCCGAGGTCCGATCTTTCCCTTCAGGAAAAAAGCCCTGCAAAGGCCCCGAGTACCCAAGGTAAAGCATCCTAGAGTTCACTCATAAGTCTCCTAGTTGCTCATCAGAGACACGCCCTCTCCCAGTTGTCCTCGCACTGCAGTGTCCTGCATTCATTCCCCACCTTTGGGTCGAGGGGATCTTAGTAGAAGTTACATATTAACGAGTCCTTATTTTTAGTGCTACTCACGTATTAAATGAACCTGACATGAGATGATGAAAAGATATCAAGCGGCATGAACAAAGATGCTCTGTGTCTTCAAACAGAATGATGCTTCACATCATATTGCATCTCCAGCATCCAGCCAGCCATCCCAGATGTTTCCCTCACCCTGAATATTTAATGCCCGTGTTCACGTGTAGCCACATTAAAATTCAGACTGAACACAAGTCGCTTTAACGGTAAATGTTGCCATGTAGCTCGCTCCGGCTCACTTTCCAAAAAATGCATTAAAAATGTATTGATAATGAAATGGACCCCCAGCTTTCCATTTTGCTGCCAACAAGCTGAATCTGAGGAATTGAGGGAGCCCGCCGGATGCTTTGTCCCGCTGCCCTGACATTACAACGGCACATTGGCCGTCCTTTGAAGTCATGCGATGCTTTTCACATCCTGGTTCTTCCAACAGGAGAAACTGGACTGTAACCGATTTCTGTGGGATTGTGCGCACTTTGAAGTCTCTGAGTTAAGGAAAACATTCAGTTTGAAACTAGAAAACGTGTGATGAGGAAATAAAGATATCCTCTTTGTTCTGAAGCTGCAATGTTTCGGTGAAGCCTGGAGATTTATTTACGTTTGTACGTTTTGATTTCCTGGGGCTGGAACTGTACAACAAAAACTGTTTTTTATTTCCTCAGCCAGGAAGTAATTATATTCTGCAGGTCCACCAGCAACTGAAATATTGTTATATCATTTAAAGAGATTTAACCCTTGTTATAACAACGCCATAAACTGTACATAATAAAAAAAGAAATGGGGTTCAATTAAGAAAATTTGCATAATGTAAAAACAAAACACAATTTCTTCTTATTTACTTGGCAGAATACACATGCGTTCAGCTGAGGTTTTTATTGCTGTTTTATTATCTGTGAGTGGCAAAATGCTTTCAGTTTTCTGTGCAGCTTTACATATGTAACTCGGTATTTGCCATCTTTTGTGTTCTCCCTGTTGTCAAAATTTGCAGTGGAAATATCTGCAGAAGCTGCAGCAAAACAACTCGATGCTCTCATATTAAGCTTAATGTTCACATCAATAGCATATCCTTAATGTCTATAATAATCCTGTAATCTTTCCATCTTTCCCTTAATGCTTGTTGAAAGCAGGGATTTCTCGTCCACTCTCTAATGTCTGCAGTAGGCGATTTGCCTGTGACGATCTCATTTAATTATTTGTTTTTAAGCGTTTTTTCCTTCCTTTTGTAAATTGCAGCCCGACAGGAATTGTCCCATGTCCGGCCACACCCACCACATTTGGCCACATTAGAACAGCCAATTGTCAGGGGCAGCAGAGACGGCGCATCACCTCAATCCAGCCACCCACGGGTCTCCAAGAATGGCTCCGAACATTTCAGGTGAGCACGGTGGAGTCTTCTTCGTCTTCGTCTTCTACTACTACATCTCTTTTCCTTTTCCTCCCACGGGCAACTCCGAAGCCCTTGAGCAAAAGCTCATCAAAAAGCAGATGTTATGCCCAATCATTGTTCACTTAGTCTGAGAGATAATTGTCCGGGCCCACCGCATTAGCATAACCGCTGTTGCGTGGAATTAGCCGTACCTGTTCAGACTTAAAAGCAGAGTTATAACATCAATTGTTTCTACTGTCGACTTAAAGTCTCTACTAAAAGTACACATTTCGTCTTCTGTGGTCCTCTGATGAAAGAGAAAGGACATTTCATCGTGCACACTGCAACACGTGTCTTTCGGTTTATTAAAGGCACCAAAATTGAAAACAGAATGCCGACCCAAGGAATGAATAACCGAATCGTTGAATATTCGTGTCCAGCCTTAGTAGCGACGTTAGACTGATGGAGACATGAAGTCTTTTATTTCACCATATTACAGTTGACCCTATTTCCATGTTAATTTTCCTATATTCTCAGAGTCTGAACAGATGCAACATAACAGTCATTTCTTTCATGTTTGACTTCAGCTTTAATGAGTCCAGGCTTCGTGGGAATAGGATGTGTCATTTTAACACATTAGCCTTGATGTGGTCTCTCTGATTTCCTTTATAATAGGTTGCCATGGGCTTCATTACCTAAGACCGCTTAAAGTCGTTTTCTTTGAATAGCTGGGCGAACCTGTGACACCTCAGTGTTTATTTTACATATATTAGTCTTCAGGCCTGACCTGCTGCAGTCTTTAATTTGACAGCACAGGCTTCAGGCAGCGAAACCTCAAACTCCATTCTGTACATTCCCCGGTCCGGTCCTAGCCTGTAGCTGCTGTTAGAGCTGTAGCTCGAGGGAATGCTTTTCACAAAAATGTCCAAACTGCTGGTGTTATTTTGGGATTTTTCACTCTCAAAGACAAACAAGGACACACATGTTCATGGCAAAGTCACATAGAGGATTAGTTTGAGATTTCGGGAAATACCTTTTTGCAGAGAGTTGGATGAGAAGATCGAGGACACTCGCGTCTCTCCATGAAAGGGAACATTTTAAAAGACTATGGCTCGAATAAATCCGGCTGAATATTTGAGCCAGCCAAAGCACTATAAAATGTATCCTTGCCCGTAACACCCTCAATCCATTCATATTTTGGGATTTTCACAGTTTGCAATACAAGCCAAGAGAATAAGTTAGTTCTGCTTTTGAGCGGTAAAGAGCACGACTCCAAGCTGAACTAGCCTGTAGATCTTCCTCGTATCCATGAACGTCACTGTTACGCCAAATGACTGGAAGCAAGCTTAGCTTAGCATGAAGACTGGAGACAGCTGGCCTGGCTCCCTCCTCCAGTAACAGAATCGGCCCACTGGCACCTCCAAAGCTGACAAATGAACACAATATCTCTGGTTTGTTTAATACGTATAAAACCTGAAGTGGATCAACAACATGTGATTTTGTGGAGGGTTATGTGTGGGATTACTCAAACTATTCCTTTTACACAACCAACATAAGAAAACACATCTTATCTTCCAAACAAAGGCACAGGCAGCTGTTATCACTGGCATACAATTGCCTCTTTAGTGTCTCAGTATCTCACATTAATTGCACCTCTCAATAAAATGAAGTGTCTTTGAGCAGATACTTCCAACACTTCCCTGAATGTCTGAACTGAGGTATTTTATCAGCAGCTCGTCATAATGATCTGTAGTGAAACAAGTGGTTCACACTTGTGCATCTGTGAACCAGCCGGGTTTCCCTCCGTGTTTAAGTGTCGGCACTGTGATCCTGGTTTGTGTCACAGCCATTCGCAGGGGATTATTGACAGACATTCTGGGAAACTTAAGAAATCCGTAACTAAAGCAGCAGTGGGACCTTGAAGGAAAAAGATAGTTTAGCAAAAATAAATTTCAATGAATGACGGGATTTGATTCTGGAAGCTCTTGGAATACACTGCTCTGTTTACAACTCCATAGAGAACAATGAAATGGAATATTCTACATTTCTTTAAGAGAATCACAGAGGAAATATTTAAAAGATTACAAACCCTCGTCATTGACCATGAAATATATGAGTGCATAAAAAAAACTAGAAGCTAGAGGTTTTCAGTTTTAACCAAAAGGAAGTCCCATTACATGTTGGGAATTGTGAACCTGTGGTTGTTTAAACAAAACCTAATGATTATCTATGGCAGAAAAGTGATGCAACACAGTCCTCCCAATGGCAGGGAAGAGGTCTCTGAACCCCCTGATTACCCGCAGAACCAGCACCTCCAGCTAAAGCTTTTAGCTGCCAAATTACAGGTAGTTTGTGTGAGCCAGATTTTCCTGCCTCGTAGCCTGTAATCATTGTTAGATTTCCGCGCTCCACAGAGAAAAACAACTGTGGCTGTTGGGTCCAACATGCAGTGCAGCGCTGGTCATCAGCCAGCGTTAAACAACTGAATGTTCAAGCGGAAGAAATAACCCCACAGAGTTCTTATAATGTTGTTGATGGAGTCTGGTTTCTGATGTTGAAATGATCAACCAATGGTTTCGGCTGTTAGAAACAGGCAGGTGCCTCAAGCGCCAAGCTGCTGAGGGCACGTAGGGAACATTAACGTGTTACAGGCGCACTGCACAAGGCTGTATGTTTCCGGGGCTCTCCAGTCAAAGTAAAATAAGAGCTTACACAAGCACACCGAGGCATCTACTATGGCCACAAATGGCTGTGTTTTTCAGTTAGCAATCTACGTTTACAGCTGTGTTTGCAGTGGCAATCCAGATGTGGAGGTGTTGTGAATATTCTGCTGACAGAGTTCAACTAGTGTATTGCCACTTGTGATAGCCAAAAATGCTTTCCCTTTACTTTTAAAAACTTTTGAGAGGACATTACAGAGAGACTGCAGTTAAATGAATTAACGACCCGTGCAGATCAGTGTTTTTTTGTTGGCTGCACCTTTTCTTCATTGACACCAACGATCGAGGTTTGTGATTCGGATGATGTGTCACGGTAACTTAGCTTCTTAGGTGACTGGATTTCGTCCTGATTTGACTTATAATATATGTATTTTATTAGCAGCGTTGAGACTACTCTTGTACTTTCTCTGTTGTGCATTGAGTTTCAATCGGTCTGCCACCCCATGCCAGCACTCAAGGAATTAACTTCCAATTGTTGATGATATGTTGTGTAGCTTTTGTTCCTACAGAAGCGTTTTTTGTTTTTTTTAAACCAGTTCCTTTGTGTTGCAGAGCTGGACTGGCCCAGAGAAGCTGCTGGCGCTGGATGAGTTGATTGACAGCTGTGAGCCCACACAAGTCAAGCATATGATGCAGGTGATCGAGCCGCAGTTTCAGCGAGACTTCATCTCCCTGCTGCCCAAAGAGGTGAGTTCCCGAATCCCCTTTTCATCAGTTCACAGCTTCATCTTAGCTCCCTGTCCTTGCGTCTGACCTGAGCTCCCGTGGGAATCCCTTCAGTTCGACATTGGTTTGAATGTACGACACGTGACGGAGACGACTCTTCCTCTCCAGCCCTAATCCTGTCGCAATCTTCCTTCAGATCATTTAAAGACATCCATAGTGGGGTGTCTTGTTTTTTCCTCTGCATCATAACTGACAATACAAACACTCTGAAGTGTCACACTGACGATAAGATCACATAAGGGATTCTCACAAAACCGCCTCGCTCCACCGTATCTGGTGCAGCTGATCAAATACTTAACATCTCGACTCTCGCTGGCAGGTGTTGGGATGAAAGCTGGGGGCTGATGGCATAGAGAGTGAGGCAATACGATGCAAGAAGTCGAGCATCACTTGCTCTAAAGCCAAAAATACACAACAGCATCATGTGTGTTCTCACCAGGACATGGACACGGGTCCTCTCTTTTCATTTTCTTTTCTGACTCCTTTTTTTAAAATATATATCCTATTCCCTCTGACTTCTTTTGATAATCCTGTTTGTCCTCTCCACTGGAAATACATTGAGGGGGGCTGTCAGGTCATTCTAAGAGGACGATCCCTGTGGCAGCACTACAGATGCAGTTGAAATTTGAACCTTCAGAAGGCGGTGTGTCAGGCTTAAAAAGCAATCACTGGAGGCTCGAGGTCCATTCATAAAACTTTTGAAATATCCTGAATCCCAGTTATGACAACTGGCTTAGACTTCGGCTCTCAGGTGATTTAGGAATGCCAAGGTTTGTGGGTCTTGTCTGGGGCAAATGATTTAAAAATGTCCCGAAAACTAAACTTCAATACCGGAAAGCCTTCCGCAGGTACAGAAAACAACATCAGAACCTTATGATTGCCCTTCATAATGATTCTCAATCCTCTTTAATGTTGTCAAAGACCGTTTGAACTGCGTGAAGTTAGATATTTAAAAAGGAAACTTCTCCAAATCTTTCACAAAGGATTAATCAAGGAAATAGTGGGCGGATTAATCTATGATGAAAAATAATTGTTCATTCAATCTAGACGAGAACGAAGAGCAACATGAGTCTGAAATGCTGGTTCTCCTGATGTTCATGCCGGATACGCTCCTGAATTCATCACACGTGTGTCGAGGGTCATTACCATCTCTGATTATTGTAATATCATAAAAGAACAATATTTACACAACCGGTTACAAAATGAGCCCGTAATCTTTACGCTTTTGTGATGATGAGAGCGTCTCTCGTCCTGATGGTTGATCCACCGCATTCATAAAACAAACATTGTGTGTTGAGACCTTTGTCCAAATATATACCCGTTACAATATGTTTGAAAAAAAAAAACCCATAGCAGATTGTGTTTTTTAATCTTTTGCGCAGGGGTCCAGATTTATCCTCATTAAACCAGGTTGTGTGCCTTTTTATGTCGGCTTTGGCTTAACGAACTGTAGCCCCGACATTATTACCCGCTGTGTCGCTCCTATTGTGTATTTTTCGTTCAGCTTTAATAGAAATGTTGATTCAGTTTTATGGTAATGCCATTGTTTACCCTCGTTCAGTTAGATCCATGCTGTTAATATTTTGCACACAGTTTGTTCCTTTCTGTTGTGATTTAGTTACTTCAAACTTCAAGGCGTATGAACTGCTCTATACACCCGCAGCGGTGAATAATGTGTCCTTTTTGTGTCATCTCCTCCATTTACACCTCTCGTATTCCTCATCTTTCTTTATTTTTTTTCCTTTATTTTTTTTCTTTAATATTTTTTATTGAAATTCACGAGACAATATTAAGACAATACATAGACATAACAAGAGGATGACAAGAACAGTAGGATAAAAGCCAGCAAATATCATACAGTCAGTGTGTGTGTATGTGTGCGTGTGTGTGTGTGAGAATGTCCTTGAGCCTTTTGAGATGGAGGAAAAAAACAAAACAGAAATCAACAATAGTAAAAAAAAATACACACAAAAAATATATATATATACCGGTGTATATATACTATACATATTTCAATATTAATAGAATGGGTGGTGTCACGTTTGCAGAAACATAGTAAGGATGACCAGGTGGAATGGTGTTCTGTTGTATTGTATATGATGGATGAGGTTAGATTTTCCATTGAAATATATTCTATCATTAAGTTTCTCCAGTGTGCATTATTCCTTGATTTCCAGTTCATGATAGTTTTCTTCCTCATCTTTCAACAGCTGGCTTTGTACGTGCTGTCATTCCTGGAGCCGAAGGACCTCCTTCAAGCAGCCCAGACGTGTCGCTACTGGCGCATCCTGGCGGAGGACAACCTACTGTGGCGGGAGAAATGCAGGGAAGAAGGTGAGCCTGAAGTCTTTGCAACAGATGCGGACAGAAAACATGCAGTCACACAGCGGGGAGCAGTCTGGAGCTACAGCTGTGGGCAATGCTGTGCTTCAAGCTGCGGCTGTACTAATTTTAAGAATAAACATTTAGAGGACAAAAACGTGAGTCTTAATCCGATCTGCTTCCATTTGTCTCATCATAGGCATCGATGAGCCTCTGCCCCTCAAGAAGAGGAAAATCGTCAAGCCCGGCTTCACTCACAGCCCCTGGAAGAGTGCCTACATCAGGCAGCACAGAATAGACACCAACTGGAGGAGAGGGGACCTCAAATCACCCAAGGTAGCTGTGCCTTCAAACTTCAATTCCCCAGCGGGCGGATGATCTCATAGACCTGATGTGAAATGGCTTTGAGTCTCAGAAAGTTGATGGGAAGTTAGTGACAGGTCAGGTCTCCACAGTATTCTTGTTGAATAATAATTAAGCTGCAGCACAGGATGATCTTACTGTCCTTTAATGTAAAGACTATTTGTCTTTTTGCCCGTTCAGAAGTTTCCCGTAAAGCACGAGCAACATGAGCAGCTGATCCTTAATGGGCCTTCTGTACTTTGGCTCATTTTGAAACAGCTGCGGGTCGTTTCAGTCCGCCGCCGATGCTCTTCATACTCCTTTGCATATGCAGTGTGCTGAGCTAGCAGTCCTGTGACCCAGTATCACTCTCTCACACACACACACACACACACAAACACACACACACACAGCTTAGAGAGCCGTGTACACCTGCAGCACTTGGTGCTGCAGGTGTATCTATCTCCCCTTTGGTGTACAAGGCACCAGAGACGCCTCGTTGTCGGCCTCAGTTCTTGCCGTGTCGTTCTGCATCCATCCCGCCGTCGCTGTCCTCCTCATTGCGTCTCTCTTGATCTGTCTCATCTGAAGGTGCTGAAAGGTCACGACGACCACGTGATCACCTGCCTCCAGTTTTGTGGCAACCGCATTGTCAGCGGCTCTGACGACAACACGCTCAAGGTCTGGTCGGCCATCACAGGAAAGGTATGGGTTAACTGCTTTTTCCATTTCCTGTTTCCCCCTTTTATCTTAATGGCTTCCCTTTCTCCTGCACTGTTGTGAGACGCTAATGGACTGTAGGCAAGTTCAAGATGAATTCACTGCATTGATCTTTCCGACTTGTTCATTGGGAAGTGGATGAGACATCTAAATGATTGAAAACATGAAAACTTTGCTCCCTGTACCATCAACATAGTTAATAATTAGCCCCATCCGGTGACAATAACCTCCATTCTGTCTATTCTCTCCTCTTACATTTTGCGGTTTTGCTGACTTGTTACACAGCACTTGTCTGCAAGAGCTGTTAGTAGCTGAGGCTGATAGTTAGCAGCTGATAGCTGAGGCTGGTGCAGCTACACAGGCCTTGGCTGCAGCTTTACGCTGCTGTGTATGAAAAAGAAAAGCAGTGGTTGTACGGTGGTGTGGGAGAGCGGTTCACAGATTGTTGTGAGCCGCAGCTCTCTCGTGCCTCGGTGTTGGACGCCATTTTTGATTTTGTCTAAAAATAATATCCTCCGTGAACTGTTGTTGGATATTCCTCTTTTCCACTCTATTCCTTTCACTTTTACTCGGCGAGTAATTGAGACTGTGAGCTGTGAACACACATTCATAGAAAAGTTGATATTCTGCATGATCACACTGCAGTAGGTCTGTCTTTGGGTTGTACACAATACACCACAGAGTTTGCGTTTCACTGCTTTAAAGACTCCAAACAAATAGTAAAGTTGGCTTTCAGCCTACTGGTGATTACGCTCGTCTCAGCATTTGCTGATCCGGACAGATCTCGCCACAGTCATCCGATAGGCGCGGAGCACGATTTGGCTCTCCTTCACCCAAAGACATCTGGATGACGGGTCGTTGAGTTACAGCTGCAGCGGATCCAACGTTGGTGGTGGAAGTCTGCGATGAGTCACATCGCCAGCGGGCTCTGAGTGCTTTTTGTGAAACCTCCCTGCATTCAGACCGACGTCACAGCCAACACAAGCGCGCTGTCTGCGGTTTCGACAACGCTAATCCGCCGACGGTTTGTTTACATTAGTCATGAAGAAGCGATGAGCTCAAATCCGTTTCTGTTTGGGTGATGTGTTCAGAACACAAACCCCTCTGTGGGATTTCATCTCTTTGCTTCCTTGGCTCTCGACACAAGAGAGAGAATCTCACCGCAGACGAATGGCCAATTAAGCCTCGTCAACCATTTCGGATGAAGAGTCTGTCGAAGCCAGTAAAACGGTAAAGTAAAGACACAATGGGATTACCAGCACTTGCATTTGTTTTTGCTCCTCTGTCAACATTCTTTATAGTCCTCTGCCAGCGACTTGAGGACTTGATTGCTGCGTTTTCTTGAGATGCCGGCCTGTAAAGTGGCTATCGGGGATCTCACGGTGTTGAGTAACGAGACGGTTTGCGACGGCCCTTAGCTCCCAATCCGCCTGCCAATGTCCATTCCTCTTGTCCTTCATAAAGCAAATAATATCTGTTCCATAATCTTCCTTTTAAAAGTGATGTTTGCCCGTGATGAGCCTTTTACCTCTCGCATGAACCCTCCAACTTCAGAGAAAGCTCAGCGTAACCTTCCACAGCTCAGCCGCTAACACCAGTGCTTCAGTCTTACTCAGAATTGGATCAATGAGAGATAGCAGCACGATACTCAACGGAGATGAAGAACTCCGATGTTAGTTTTTAAAAGTTCTCCTTTTGAAATGAGATGTTTTCTGCCACCACAAAAAAAGTAGCCTCTCCGATACGAGTTGATGAGCGACGGATTACAAGAGTAAATTGGCTCATTCTCTCCGAGCTCAGCGGCTTCTGTGTGTCTTCTTCAGATGAGAGATTTGAACTGCGGCTTTCACTGCAGGTAGAGGATTTAAATTGAGGGTACGGAGAAAGAAATTGGTCATAGAAATAGACAAAGATGTGCCAGAGGTCGAGCAGCGTTAACACTTCTCCTCTGCCACTTTTGCTGCTATTCGGCAGAAACCTTTTGTTCAATTTGGAACCATCAAAAAAGATTCCCCCTGTGATGGGACACTGTGGGGTGGATCAAGTGGTGCTACATCACTTTGACGGCGTCCGAATGTTATGCATCTCCTCTCCCAGCATCCTCTTCACATATCTAAATGGTGCATACGTTGTGATGCTGGACAGATGTTACTGTCAGTTGTTTAATGAATCCGTCCAATATCTTGTTCTTCTGTTAGTGTCTCATCATATTGACAGGTTTGTTTGCATGGACGTGGCTTCATTTTGATGTATATTTCCATAAATACTCATCAGTGCAGGCTTGCCATTTCCCCAAGATAATGTTAATCGCTGTTTTGTCTTTGCTGCCAGTTTAGTCTTGCCCTGGATTTATCTTGTTGTATAAAACACCGTGAACTGAACTCTTGCTGTGAGGCAATCCCGGGTTATTATTCAGGCTCTTCACATGTAAATGCCTCCACACCTCTGGAAGCACTGGGACGTTGCTTAGCGATCAGGTAAGACAGCGGGGATTTGATTGTGGTTGGAAGTATTGCATCAGAGATTTAACAAACACCAGAGTGTGAGATTAAATAAGATTTAAGGTCTGTAGGGGTTTTGCTGCCTGAAGGCTTCCTGTCTTTACCTGATGGACCTTTGGCTCTGCGCGTCCTCCAGCGTCGCTGAAAGATGTCAATCTTCCGCGCACAGACAGCCGCACACATCTCATCGCTTCAAAGGTGGCGGCCTGGTGCTCAACAGAGCAGCGCATGTCCTTGGCGGTGCCTGTCAGCAGCAGTCTCAGCTGTCAGACCGATGTCAGATGGCAGAACCAGGGAGAGGTGTCCTCTGCCAGATGCCCAGTTTAACTTCTCCTCTTCCTTAACTGGCAGATATGAGAGATTGCTTTTTGAGCTTTTATTGTTCAGATAAATTATGGTAATTAAGGGCATCTAGCATTAATGCAACAGAGGCTTTGTATTGTGTCTCTATGATACAAAGCCTTTTGGAGGAAAATCAGCGTATCTGTGCATATGAGACAAGACAACAGTCTGCCGGTATCGTACCCATCCATAGCCCTCCTCCACCAGTGTGCGTCTGTGAAACAAGCTGAGACCATGGTCAGTTGTATCTGTTCGGGGGAAAGCATGCAGAGTGGGTCAGTTGACTGAAGTGACTCAACAGAAAGTTACTTTACTCACTACTTCTATCCATCAGGATGCCACGAAGTACATGTTACCAAGGGCCACTGACCAGAGAGCAAAGCAGAAAAACTGAAATGTGGGGCTATTATAGTGGGTATTATTGGTTCAAGTGTTTGTTAGTTTAGCTGTTCGGGTATTTCAACATTTACATAGCATGTGTGGTCACCATAGATGCTGCTGCTTTAAAACTTTATATTTTCATCATGCAGTGCGAGTCTGTAATGTGATTTCTTGACCTGAGGTTGTTTTATTTTAACCTTTTGCAAATCATTGGCTCCATCAGCTTTATCCCTCTCATCCCTTGTTTTCTGATATTTCCTGCTAAGGTAAAGAATGTGGCTTCTTTAATACAAAGAGAAAGCTCCAGTACGTAACCAGTCGTACATGGTCGAGAGCTCTGTGGCTGGCTGCTGCACTGGACTCCCACAGTTCTTTCTTTAAATGTATGAAAACATCATGCAACGGTTAAGCACAGTATAAAAGGTTCATTAAAAGAATGCACGTCTTCTTTCACTCTCAGGGCGTCATCTTATGTTTGTTTCATAGACCGATGAAGACGCTTAAGCCCTCCATTTCAGGTACTCTGTTCCCACGCAGTGTGCGAGTACGCTCTACTCACACACTGCGATTCTTGTTTTGGAATCCCGACCACTGGCTTCGATTCACGAGGAAGATCTTTCATCCTTGAGAGTATGATTACAATAAACTGCAGGCCTGTGGTTGGGTATTACAGAAGACAAGCAAATATTTATCACAAATGTGGATTAAGATGCATCCTGGCCAACGGTGCTGTAAATAATCTATATGCCCAAAGAAAATGCAAGACAGCTGTATTATTCATTTCACTGCGGTATAAAGCTCAGAAAACGGACCGTGGTGATAAAACACGAGACTTTTAACACTGTAGTGAGGTTGATTGTCAGGTCATGCCACATTGGCGCACAGTTAATGAAGTGATTCTCTTTATCACGCAACAGAGAGGGCGAAGACGGGCTGCAACATCTTCTGCAATAAAACCTCTCGCCTCTCCTGCTCAGCGGCTTATCAGCAGCATTAAGGGGGGGGGGGGTGTGTCACATGTTGAAGACTTCGTAGACACGCTCCACTCTGAACTTGACACGACCACAGCGCTCGCCACCGACCTCGTCCACAGCTCGCTCCTTTCCCCCAAATCATTTTCATTTAAAGCATTTAGGGTAATTAAATCGAGGGGCAAATTAGAGACTGTGGAGACACAAATTCAATTGATCAGAAATATTTCCATAACCGCTTTAATCAATAGCTAATCTACCATCCCTAATGAGGATGAATGGGTGCGTTTTAATTGAAGACGGTTGTGAAAAAGAGAGCGAATCGTCTGCTTTTCCAACGGATAAGTAAAAGCAATTAAAGATGCTCGGAGAGAGATTTTTTCCCAGCTGCAGGTATTCAACGACTGGCTTCTTCTCTCCCTGAAAAGGTCACATGCATTTCATTTTCCTTGTCTTTTTCCCCCCCTGAAGGCAGTAGGAGGTCACATTGGGGAAATGCGCAAATGTGATTGTACCCACTCAAATGTGATGTACAGTATATGAATGAAACCAACCTGGATGTCTTTGAAACTGACTTTTCTCTGATCCGACGTCTGCAGTTGCTGTGAGAAATATACTGATCGAGGCCTCCTCTTCTTCTGCGATCTTTTCAGTGTCTGCGCACGTTGGTGGGCCACACAGGGGGCGTGTGGTCATCCCAGATGCGAGACAACATCATAATCAGCGGCTCCACTGATCGCACACTCAAGGTCTGGAACGCAGAGACAGGCGAATGTATCCACACCCTCTATGGGCATACCTCAACAGTGCGCTGCATGCACCTACATGAGAAAAGGTATGGGGCAGATTTCACTCATACATATGGAGCTGAAAGAGTAAATGTATTAATTGATGATCAACAGAATATTAATCTGTCTATGGTTTTTATCTTTGGGCTTTGTTCTGTTGGTTATACAGAACTTACAGCTTCAGTCTGATGGCTATTATTCACTTTGCTTTATGACAAACATCTGTTAATTGAGGACATAATGGGCAGAGAGAAATTAAAATAATTAATAGCAGCCCTAAATAAAACATTAACATGTTAATTAGTGAGCTTTACAAATAACGTTGCTGCTAACCGGCACACGCATCGATAGGTTTATTTGTAAAAATCCTTTCTCTTCAAGAAATAGTAAAGTAGGGATACGAGAGGGATATTGATTGGTCTGTATGTTGAATATCAAGTTGTTCCCAGCAGAGCTTAGCTTAGCATAGAAACCGGAAGCCGGGGGAGACGGCTAGACTGGCTCTGTCCAAAGGTAATAAAATCCGCTGACCAGCACCACATAACATTTTATATCTTGTTTTGTTGAAAACAAATAAGCACATGGACTATCCCTTTAATGTGCCCATGTGCTCAGTTATTATTAGAATCATAACGCCCGACTTCACAGCGATGCCACCAAGCAAAAAGAGCATCTCTGCAGCATTGTAAGAGGACAGTATCGCTATGAAAGTGAGCATGTGGTCTCTGAGAGATTAAATAGACCCTGTGAGCCGTCCTAAGTGAACTGCTGCTCACTCATTCACTTAGTGTTACACTCCGGAGACTCAAAGTGCTCTCTTCGCCTTAGGGCCCACCAAGGTTTTTGTGTATAGCATTTGATGACTCACTCAGTGGAAATGCTGCAGGCAGAAGGTAATTTCCATCCATGTAGTGCCGTGGGGCCTTTTACAAGCAGAGTATGTAATGTGTGTATTTACTGCATGTTGTTTTTTTAATAGAATTTAAATAATAACGAATGATAGCCGCGGTACAAACATGTTTTCACTGTAATAATCTGGAAAAATATCAAACTTGAGTTAAGATTTCACCCTAAAGGGAGTTTCCATTTCTATAACCTGTAATATATGTATTTTATTTTTTTCCATTCCGGGGGTGAAGACACTGCTGGAGGGCGGCTGTTGGAATTAAATGGTTGTTGTTGTTGTGCTTTCAAGTATGAATGTGACTCTGAAGGTTGCGCAAAGGAGTGAAAGAAAATGTTCACACCGGTCCCATTATCCTGTCAATGCACTTTGATTCACTGTATGAATCACAGTGTCGAGTATTGAATTCAATCTTACTGAATCTGTTACGCATGTGGGAGACGTCACTCAGGTGGGAAGGTGAAGCTCAATATTAAGACTTCACAACAGTTCACTTAGTTGCTGCATCCAGACTCTTTACAGTCAACGGCCTCTTAAAGCGCCGTGTTTTCCCAGGTGTGTCTGACTCGTCGTGTCTCTCTGGTTTTCTCTCAGGGTGGTCAGTGGCTCTCGCGACGCCACGCTGCGCGTCTGGGACATTGAGACGGGTCAGTGTTTACACGTCCTCATGGGCCACGTGGCGGCCGTGCGCTGCGTCCAGTACGACGGGCGGCGGGTGGTCAGCGGTGCCTACGACTTCATGGTGAAAGTGTGGGACCCCGAGACGGAGACCTGCCTCCACACGCTGCAGGGCCACACCAACAGGGTGTACTCGTTACAGGTGAGCAGCTTCAGACGCGCAGTCAGCGTGTTGTTTTTCTCCATTTGTACATCAAATGCACACATATATATTTCAGGCTGGACCTGCACAATCTGCATTAGGAAATACAGACAGCTATTCATGAATCCAGTTTGTACTTTTAAGTCCTGAGGTCTTAAAAAGTAGCTGGTTGAATTGAAATTATATCTTTGGATTAAAAGGGGTTGCACCATTGAAAGTTAATTGTATCTAGTTCAGACTGTACAATATTGAACCACCAAAGCAATCGATTTTGTCAGTTGGTAACAGTTAGATGTGGCAGTCACGGAGTGAAAATATGTCTTCTCCTTGTACGTTTGTTGTTTTGTCAATGTGGCACACAAACAAGTCATAAACAAGTCCATGTAATGTGATTGCACTAAAGTTTTTATATGTTTCATGTAGCCTTTCCGCGTGTGTGTGTGTGTGTGTGTGTGTGTGTGTGTGTGTGGTAGTTTTAAAATGCATGCCGCTGTGTCCTCTAAGATGTCCTCTCACCCACTCTGTGATTACGGTGCACTTTCAGCTGGTGCCATCAGCCTCAGAGAGGAGGCTGTTTACTGCGCCGACAGATTGGTTTTTGTAGCACGCTGCATCGCTCGGCTTTTTAAAGTGTTGATGCTCCACTATTGGACGTGTGAATACAACGGAAAGTTTCACACAGATCAATGAAATGCATTCATTTCAATGGGTTTAATCTTAAGTTTGTTCATAGAAATAGAAAGTCTGCTGCACTTGCCTCGGCTGCAAGTCAAAGTGATGTTTTACTGTCATCTTGAAGTGGCAGCATCAACATTCAGTCTGCTTTCAGTGCGGAGGCTGAACTTTTGATCCCCCTCTGCCCTCTAGTTTGATGGGATCCACGTCGTGAGTGGCTCTTTGGACACGTCTATCAGGGTCTGGGACGTGGAGACGGGCAACTGCATCCACACGCTGACGGGGCATCAGTCCCTCACCAGCGGCATGGAGCTC
This sequence comes from Melanostigma gelatinosum, assembly GCF_949748355.1. Classification (NCBI taxonomy): domain Eukaryota; kingdom Metazoa; phylum Chordata; class Actinopteri; order Perciformes; family Zoarcidae; genus Melanostigma; species Melanostigma gelatinosum. Next base: position 20,489,568 of record NC_136644.1, on the reverse strand, counting down.
AAAGACAACATCCTGGTCTCAGGCAACGCAGACTCCACCGTCAAGATCTGGGACATCAAGACGGGCCAGTGCCTGCAAACACTGCAAGGTGAGTCTGCCATCTAAGTTCGGCTGTAAGTGGGCGTGCACGCGCAGCCTGACTGGTTTGCTGCTATATTAATGTCAATTTCAAATATCATCCAGTTAAAAATCAATACAAAAGAAATCATACATTCCCTTTTTAGTGTGTTGTAGGTCTTTATCTGGTACTAGTTGGTAGTATCTTCCTGCACCATGTTGCTTGAATGTTGCTCTACAGTACACTAAAACGTTTGGATTACATCGTCTTGCTTTACGTTATGGTCTAGACTGTGCACAAAATCATTCAGATGTGCACTTAACTGTAAACGTGTAAACGGCAGCCTTGAGCAAAGACAAAAAGCACACAAGATGGGACTTAGCTTGAAACTGACCGTCCAATTAGAATCCACACTAATATAAATGACGTGTGTATGTGTGTGTGTGTGTGTGTGTGTGTGTGTGTGTGTGTGTGTGTGTGGCAGTACGGAGCCAACACCTTGTGAACCTGCTGGTCCTGATTACGCTCTCATTTCCTTTGTGTCTGTTTGAATAGTTCAAACCCCATTAGCAGCAGCACTGGTGCCTCACAGGAAGTTGGAAATCCTTTGCTGAATAGCTGCAGCAACCACCAGCGCCCCGGCCCCTAAATACGCTCATTAGCAAACTACAACCCTGCATGCTAGTTCTACAAACACCAACACACCCCCCCGCTGAACAAAGGGATGCCCTAGTGAGAGTCTGAAGACAGAGGGGAGGGATACGACAGATAGGGGGGGAGGATGTGTGTGTCTTGTAAAGAGGGGGTGACTACAGTGAAGGGATGAAGGCCGGGGGACGTTGTAGGTCATATAATTAGGTCAGCGCACAATTCCTGCCATTCATTAGCGTGTTTTGATAAGACAACGGGCCGACAGCAAGGTCGGCACTGTCAGCTGAAGAGCGCATCGGTAATGATGGAGCAGGCTTTGTTGTGCTAATGCTGGGAGGGGAGGAGAGAGGCAGGCATGTTGGGGGTTGGTGCAGAGCACGATTGAATACCCGAGTAAATATCACAGCCTTTGAACGAACTGGAGACAGAAATGGAAAACATGTGAAAGCGTGTTGATGGTGAGATTTCAAAAGACATTTCTCCTCAAATGGATTGTGAAAGCGGAAAGAAATTGGAATTTGTCTGAATGAAATGGCTTCTACAGCAACGTCCTGTAAAATAAGTAAATAATAAACGCGGTTCATTTGCCAGCACTTGATTCTGCGCTTGTTTGTGCTTTGTGTCGCCCTAATTGATTTAATTAAGATATCATTTTCAAGCCCTGAGGGAAATCTTAAGTCGCTGCACGCGTAGAGTCACCTCAGCGAAGGCAGTAACAGCCGCCATCTTCGCTTAAAGTGTGGCATCCTGCCAGCTACCAGCACACACAGGTGTAGCTGGAGCTGCTAAGCCTCCGTGACAGTGACAGCCCGAGTCCTAGAGCCTGCCTACAGTAGCAACTCTTGACTACACTGTCACAATAGCTTCAGCAATAAAAGAGCTGAATTCTCCCTTTGTGTCAGAGGTTTTGAGTTATTTATTCGGTATCCAAGTCTCATTTCAAATTCACCCATCCACGTCTCTATACCCACTACATTACTCTATTTATTACAAATGGCTGTTTTTGACTAAATTGCAGCAGGAACCACGAAATAGTTTAGTGGAGACTGCGGCTCATCTGGTATGAATGCAGTTAAGCGTGTCTTCTAAGAACCTGTTTCTCTGTGTGTTCAGGTCCCCACAAGCACCAGAGCGCCGTGACGTGCCTCCAGTTCAACAAGAACTTTGTCATCACCAGCTCGGACGATGGCACAGTTAAACTGTGGGACCTGAAGACGGGCGAGTTCATCCGAAACCTCGTGACTCTGGAGAGCGGCGGCAGCGGCGGTGTGGTGTGGCGCATCCGAGCCTCCAACACCAAGCTGGTGTGCGCGGTGGGCAGCCGCAACGGCACAGAGGAGACCAAGCTGCTGGTGCTGGACTTTGACGTGGACATGAAGTGAGAGGGGACGCGGTGGGGGGGAAGGACGAAGAGAGGGAACCGCGGAGAGGAAGGAATGGAGAGGGGAATGGGAGATGAGGCACCTAGAAACCGGAGGGCCAAACGCCCAGAGCTCTGCACCCAAACTCGCAAAATCTACAACCACCACCACTGACAGTGGGCTGTCCTGTCCTCTACCATTAACTCCCCCGTCCCCCCTTTAGGGCAAATGTTACTGACAGAGCCACAGACCCTCACACGTGTTCGACCCCCTACCACCAGTACGCGGTGGAGTCGGAGGGCATCGGGCTGGAAACGAGGCGGCGGGGCTCCACCGGTCCGTCCCTCGATCGGCTGGGAGGAGGAAGAGAGGAAGAACGACTGACGACTGAACTCTTTTGAAGTAACTCTCAACCATTTCGGTTCGGGCGTTCCGCTTTGCACAGAGACTTGGTTTCACTCAAGCCTGACAGATTTTGAGATGTACAGAGATATATTATTTTTTAAAAGGACCCCCCCCCCCCCCCCCCCCCCCCCACACACACACACACACACTCAAACGCCCAACCGGAAAACATTCACTGCAGGGAGAGATTGAGGAAGGTGGGAGGCATTTATTCATACATTTCCACACACAGTTGCACCGATAGAGCTGCTCGCTGTAAAGGAGAGCAGGCGGTTGGAGGCTTCAGCCTGTAATCGGGCTCGTTTCTTGTCACTCCGTTTCCGTTCTCATTGTTCGACACTCGGTTTTCTTTACAATATCGCACACAAACACAACTGTGAATTTCAACACGTTCTTGGTTGATCATATGAAAGGGGTTTCACTCATGTTTGATTTTTTCTTCTTTCTTTGCGGTTGCCAAAAGCAACAAATCCCAGTATTAATAACCTGCTCTGTTTAGGTTTGCTGTCATTATGTCACACGGTTTTTTATTTTATTTTTTCCTTCTTTGAGTTGTTTGTTCTTCCTACATACCTGAGTTTGGAGCTCCGTCTCCACGTAAAACATCCGTGCTGTCCAGAGGTTTTCAGTCTAGCTGTGGCGGTTTTCTCAGTGCCAGTGCTGTGGATCAATGCCCCCCCCCCTCTACTGTTTTCTCCCAGTGGCCAAACTGTATTTATGCTGCTAGATGAACGGAAAAGAAGAGAGAGATGGAACTTTTACTTGCTGTGACGTTTTAGTCCCAGGCAAAATTCCAAATTGAACTCTATATGTTTGGACTTTAAGAAACAAAAGATCACGAAAGTTAACATCCAACTTTAAGTTTCATTTTGTTTGTTTTTGCCACTGAAACTTGAGCCAAACGTGCCTCTACGAGGCTGAGAGGAGGGAGCGCGTCCGACAGATACTGACGGGGATCGCCTGCTGAGAGGAAACGAGGGGATGTACACTGTTGGCGTGCGTGTGTGTGCATGAGTGCGTGTGTTAGCGTGTTAACGGGCAACTTGTAAACACATTCCTTGGGACAACGCTCTTTCAGCCTGTTCTTTGGGGAAATGTACAAATGCTGTGTGGACTGTGGCAAAGGAAAAAAAAAAAAAAAAAAACTAGCAGATGTATCGATTTTAACACGTGAATGAAAGAACTGTCCGTATCCGTGTGTGATTGTTGTTCAATTCAAAGATGTCTGAAGCAACAGAGACCATCACAAGCATCAACTGACGGGCCGAGCTGCCAGGAGTCTTAGTGTTACATGTGTTGCAGTTCAAACCTCCGGGCCGCTCTGCGGCGGTCGCAGCCTCGAGGATTGTCAGTGGGGGGGGGGAAATAAAAACACGAAAAAGGCAACAAACGTGAACAGAAACATTGTAGCCAAACGAAAAATCGTCTCAATCTCCAAGAGTCACAACTCAAGCTGAACTGTGAAAGTGGTATAACACTGTATATTAAAAAAGAAAAAAAAAGAAAACAATCTTGCTCTATCTCCTCTCGTTGTTTTCTCCCTCTGTTTTAATTTATGGTCTGGTTTGAGAAATCAGATTTGTTGCAGGTGTTTTATTTTTTCAGTTACTGTAAACTGCCTGGCAAAAAAAGAAAACAGACAGAAAAAACCTTAAAGGGATTGTGTATTTGTTTGATTCACTTAGAATTTTATTTTCTTATAACTTAAGTGCAATAAAATGTGGGTTTTTCTTTTTCATTTCAAGCATATCGGTTGTCTGTTTTTGTTACCTGTGTGAAGGCATCTTATATGTTCAATAAAGCAAATTATTTGGTTAAGTACATCCACGAGGGAATACTTCCAACGTTTATTAGAGTGCAGATTTTGTAACCCAAATTGATCTCTGCAAATGATGTATGATCACCCTCAAATTCAGCAGAACCTGGTAATGTTTATCAGGTAAGGTTCTCTTAATTCATCTGCAGTTCGACTGGGAAAAGAATTAGCTTACTTTATAGATCACACGTTTTTCGTTTTGTCTGCCAGTTTTCAGTCCCGTTTGTCAACTCAAGTTTATTCAAATTGCACAATGTCAACGTTCATGAATAGCAACAGTTCCCAACCTTGACCAAGCTCTGTCTCTCAGTCAGGATATTAACTGGGATAAACACTCTAAAAACATGAGAATATTTAGATTTATGCGATCGAGTAGATGGGTACTGTTGTAGAGCTCAAGGTGAATATACTGTAGCTCCTTTACCGTCGCACGGAAGACTCATTCAAATCCTGCCACCCGATGTCACATACACAGCAAGATACTAAACTCAGATTACTGAACGAACTAAAAGTTGTGTAATTATGATAATCTATTCATTTTTTTTCAGTGATTTAGCAAGCAAAGAAATCCACCGTTACCTGCTCCTCAAATGTGAGGAACTGTGATTGTTAATTGAGTTTTGGAATATTCATCAGCGGACACAAGAAACTTAAAGATGCAGCTTTGGGTTTTGACAATGTTTACTATTTAATAGTTCATCAGAAATACATATTTTTTGTTGCAGCTATAATGCTAATGATGTGTTTTGGCCAATCTGAATGACAGTCAATGTGCTGTGAATGGCTTCAATTGTTTGGGGGAAACTAATTCCCTGCACCAAATATCAAACATATTTCTGACACCAGCATTGAAAGGTTTCGGATATACTTACAGTATACCGTGTTGTGCTTTTTTTTTAAACCGCCATTTAACTTTTTGCAGACAGCGGAATGAAGGTAACCTGAAGAGCCAGACCAAATATGAGAATCATCTTTTTTTTAAATCCCCAGAGATTAACTTTCCCCCTGAAAACATGTTTGTCCTTCATTGAATCCTTGTTTTCCAACCTGTTGAGATAATATATGCAACGCTTCACTGAAGCCAGAACAGAAGAACATGTTGCTTCCGTGCTGCTGTATCTAAAGCACCATGAAGATGACCAAATTGAATGTGACCCTCTGTGTTTTGGGCCAGTGTCCATGATATCCAGCCTGTTCCCCGTCACGAAGCCCAACACAGCTCGCTGTAGCAGCAGTAACTGAGTCTGTGCTGCGGATTCCCTTCCTGCCTTTTGCCTAGCGATAGCTCGTCTCTGGCCGGGGGCCTCAGAGCTCAGTATTGTGAGGAAGCAGCGATGGCTGTACATCATGAATGGACGCGTGGGGGAGTTCCCACTTTGGTTGGCAGGGTTACTTCTGAGCGCCTGTTTGTTCCCAGGCTCGGCTCATGTGTTGCGTAAGCAGCAGCTCCGCTCCACTGACTGGTCATGGAGAAGAGTAACCTAGTTTATACAGGATTTGTTGATGCGTTTCGGGTTTCAGACACTGACACACAATGCTACAACAAACCATGATTTTGAAAAGGGATAAAGCGAAAAGCCAGAATTTAAATCAGCAACAATTTTGATAGAGGATGAATCATTCTCATCAAACTCATTTCTGACACTCTTTACTGTGATTTTCATGACATAATATACTTTGACTGTTTATCGTTTCTGTCATGAGATACTGTACGACTTTTTTATTACACTAAACTATGGCTTTTTATGTGTTTGACTATGCATAATAATGACCCTTTTGATGGAATACAATTCCTTTTTTGACACACTTTACATTTACGCCCTCGCTCGCCAGGGGAAGGGGAAACTACATGAGATCAGTTAGAGTTGGTGTTTTTGATTCTGCTTCCTGATTGGAGCACGGTGGAGGCTGCCTTGCTGCTCCAATCGGGCTGCTTCAGAAACAAACCATGAAGTAAGATGAGCATCTGGGAAACAATCGCAGGCAAGAAACCCCACATCCTACTTGACAGATTAAACTAAAACTTTATCCAACATGCTATGACTTAAGACGTGCTATACTGTGACTTTTGTGACTTTATAATAACTTTTATGACAAACTATACCACAACTTTTTATGACAAAGTTAGTAAGTCATGGTGTAGTACATAAAAAAAGAATGAAAAGGGAATAAGTATGCTATGACTTTAGAGGCACAGTATGTCAAAAAATCATAAAAATATAAATGTATAGTATGTCATTAAAAAAAAGCCATCGAGTAGTATGTCATAAAAAGTCATGAAAAGCTATAGTATATTGAAAGAAAATCCTAAAATGCCATAGTATAGTATGTTCAAAAAGAGTTTTAGAAAAAAAGAGTAAAGTAAGTCAAAAAAGCCATAGTATTTCAAAAAGAGTCGTGGAAAAAAAACATAGTATGTAATGTCAATAAAAGTCACTAAAACGCCAAAATATGTCCAAAAAAAAGACCAAATTTCTTCAGGTGGAGCCTCTCCTCTGCAGCTTCTCACCATCAATGGGACTGAGGTGGAGTCGGCCGACAGTTGCAAGTTTCTGGGCCTGTAGCAACAGAGAAGAAAGCACAGCGGCGGCTTTATTCCATCAGGCTGCTGAAGAAGGCCGGACTCAGCCAAGCCTACAGAGGACTCAGTGAGAGCATTCTCACCAGTGGGATCATCGTGTGGTTTGGAAACACAACCCAGGCTGATAGCAAATCTCTTCAAGGAGTCATTAAAGCTGCAGAGAGAATCCTCGGCTCCGACCTCCCCTTCATGGACAATTCCGACACGCTGCAGGAAGCACAGAGCCTCCTCAGAGGCGTATGTCCAAAAATATTGTGGAACAAGTAATAATATAGGATGTTGAAAAAAGTCTGCGTATAAATTGTTGAAATATTTCATCAATAATTGATAGTATATGTCAAAAACTATAATAAAAAACAGTATAGTATGTCGAGTAATGGCACAATAAAATCATAGTTTAGTATGCCATGAAAAAGTCATAGTATATTATGTTGTAAAATGCCACAGTATATAGATTGTTGACAATTGCTGTGAAAATATGATGAAAAACATGATAAAAATCATAGTATAGTTAGTTGAAAAAAGTATAGTTAGTTGGCTAATGTCAAATACAGTCTTAGTCTAGCAAGTACAGCATGTCGACGAATGTCACAAGTCATAGTATAGTATGCCGAAAAATGATTTTTAAAAAGTCATAGTATGTAAAAAAAATTCAAAGAGTAGAATATTATAGAATAGTACATTGAAAAAAGTCTTCGTATAGTATGTCGGAAAGAGTCATAAAAAATGGTTGTAGAACAGTATATTAAAAAAGGAAATGAAAAAAATTCATTGTATAATATGTCAATACTGGTCATGAAAAAAGTCCATGTAGAGTATTTTGAAAAGAAATCGTGTAGAATGTCGCCGAAGGTAATGAAAATGGTAACTGCGGCGCATGTACACGCTGCAGCAGGTCGCTCCCACGAATGTTGTTACATTTTCCCTCTTAATTTGTTGTCTTTTCTTGTATTAATTGAGCACGTATGGCATAAGACAGAACAAACTCATCAACTCCGGAGACTGAAGCGAGGGGATTGGATTCATTGGAGGGGAACAGACCTTGAGACGATCACCGCCCAGCCAGACAAGCCACACCAAACTGGGTCTGGGTAAAGAAACAAAGTTACGCAAAGAAAATGTTTCCCTGCAAACTGTAGTGAAGTAGCTTACAAACTAAATCCTTAAGTAATGTACAAATACCTCAAAATTACAAGTACAGTACTTATTTACCTTTCTCCACTGCAAGAAACACCAATGAATCAAAGTATAAATGATGAAAATAATATAACGATGCAGCCTTACAGTATGGATTTATTTGTGTTCATATGCGGAAATAACTTGTTAAATATATTTTGCTTACAGTTATACTGTAGCAAACAAGATCATCTGAAGTAGGAGACACTGATGTATGCCCACAGGCAGTTCTTTAATGAACTTCATTTTAGGAAGTGATGAATCATCTCCCTCCTTGAGGTTATTAGCCATTAATCTAACTTACGCTTACTGCCTCGATTGCGCTGCACTTCGTCTTGATGAATGAACGTCCCTCTCGCTGCTCTCGCCACTTGAAAGAACCGCATCTCCTGTGGCCGCTCAGCACCGACTCATCCGGCGACAAACAACACGCCACGGACATGAGGGATAGATAAACGAGTGAGGGATGCTGCCTCACAGAGCACAATTTGATGGTACGGGAAGCATTCAAGGGGTTTGGATGTCAAGATGAAAAAAAGGGAGGCGAAGGGGGAGCTCCCCACCTCATTCCATATCCCTCCATCTCTTTGTTCCATAATCCTGCCCTGCAGCATCCTGGCTCTTCTCATTGCCAGTAGATTCTCAAAGGGCCGTAGCATTAGCAGTGGTAGCGTTTCACGTCTCCGCTTAATCCTATTTTGGACCTTTGTTGTAGCCCGAGAACAGATAAAGGAACACTTAATCACCATAACCTGCTGTCAATGGATGATGCCGAATGAAGGTACAGTATTAGAGCTCACCATTGATCCATGCAAACACACACAGGAGGATCTAAAATGCCTTTGTTTCTTTCAGGGAGCTGATTTTGACCACTAATCTTGACGGTTGCCCTCTGGGAGGTCAGCATGTTCACTCATCTCAACTGAAAGTGTGTGAATTTGAAGTCTGACCTTTCAGTCCTTTACACACCTCTTGCTCCCGAAAAGAAGCTGCGGTTCTCCAAAACCCAATTGAAATGCCGGGTTCGTTATTGTCAAAATTGGCAATTTGAATGAAATCCTTCGTTTGCTCACAGCTCAGCAGCGCACCGAATCACACGTTGTGTCTCATAATGAGATGTGTCGGAGACATTCTCGACTACAATAATCCTGGGAAAGAGAGCAAGAAGCAGAAATATGCATCCATCTTTTCTCTTCTCTCTCGAAAATCAGGCCAGGTTGATAACAGACTGGTGAAGACGAGGCAGATCAGGTCAGCTGGAAACCCTTTGATTGCCCTGATGGGATTCATGACACTTCGTCAGAATCAAGAACCCGACAGCGGGAGGAAAAACTGCAGGGGTCGTTCATTCCTACATCACTGACAATCCCACGGACCACCAAACGCCAGACATTTATTTGAAATCATCGTCAAAATGTTACAAATGAATTACCAACCATGTGTGGCTGAATTATAGAGAAACATAAAATAATGTACGAGACGCTTGATGAAATGGTGCAGCAACAGAAATATGACATCTGGGGTTTCAACACTCACCAGTATTAGTGGCAGAGCTTTATTGTACTTCAAGATGTTTTGTTTCTCACCCAAGAGGTGCGTCCTCTTCTGTCGCAGGAGTTTTAACCTTTGTTTCTGGTTGTCCACACGTTAACATGCCCCGAGGGTCATCCAGGTCCCGTGGCAGTCACGTGAGTCATCAGAGCCGCGTGACTTATGCCGTGCATTGGTGTGAAACTGCCTGAGGAAAGAGGATGGTCTCATCTGTGAGTGAGTATACTTCTAGCACTGTTATCCTATGACCTGGATCATTTAACGCTCCCTCACAAAAGATGACAATAAGTGAGGGAGAGGTGGTGAAATCTGTGGATGTTACTGCAAAACGGTGCACAGTGGGAGATACTGTACTTCCACATATGTACAATTTAGGGTTTTTGTGATCAAAGACACGCCTGTCAGAAATGAAGGGGCCCAATTATCTCAATGTGACTTCAACTCACGTCTAAAACCGAACCCATTGGACTATGGCATGAAGTGACGTACAATACACTTCAGCATCGCAGCACTTTTGTAAAACTACGTTTTGTGCCCTCGCTATGGCTGAATAACAGCATCAAAGATGGATGACTTACTAATGTGTCTCTACTCTACTTACATGTCTCAAAACGAATATTGTTACAGTCAGACACAGATTGCAACCGAGATTTTGTTATACCCATCTTGGACACATGACACTGTGCAAGATGCAATTAACCTGCAAGACAGTGTGTTGAGGCCCTAAGTCATCTCCTCAGACATGCACTTTAAGGATCGGGGGGGGGACGGGGGGGGGGGGGGGACATTTCCTCACTTGCTGCAGTGGAAAGCCTGGCATGTTTGGTTGGACAAATTCTAGTTCAGACGAATTCAAATGTGTTGTCATTGCATAGAGTACAAGTACAAAGGCAGCAAAATGCAGTCGTGTCAGTAGTTTGTTGTGGAAGTGAACTCTGTTGGTATTGGGACCTTGAGTTTGTCCGATTTAAAAGTGGGAAAGTGAAAATGTGTTTTCCTACGGCGGAGGACTGTAAAGGAGCATTCAGCTTCACGCTACACCAGAACCCATCTGCAACGCTCGTGTGCGTAGGCAGCGAAAGTATGGCAGGGGAGGATGCCAGCGCATACTGCTCGGGAGAGGGCACACACGCCGACTACCCAGCACCACCTGCCTCACTCTGGGAACTGATGAGCACAAGGTGTGCAACGGTGTGTGCTCTCATTTATCTGCAGAGCAAGTAGACGAGTAAGCAAATTCACCTGTGGTGTCGTCCTCGAGTGCTAATTATGCGGTCAATTTTCTGCAACAGAGGACAGAGTGAACATTTCAGAGACGCATTTATTATGTTCGCATGAATATGGAACAGAAATGTCTGATCTTTAACTGATTAGATTGTCTAGAAAACACAATTGTATCCGCTCTGTTTGCCTGTTTCAAGCAGTTCTGTGCTCCTGTGTGTGTGTGTGTGTGTGTGTGTGTGTGTGGGGATGGAGGTTGTTGCTGGTGCTCGCCTGCCTTTGCCCGCTGTGGTTTGGCAGGAGACGCAGAGCATGAGAGTGCTGCAGGCAAAGCTCGGGCATGACAAGCTCTTCTGGGGCACGCTTATATGACTCAACGGAGCTGAGGTGCAAAGAAATAGAGAGTCCCTGTTGCCCTGACCTCATGTTGAAAGAGTATTTCAGTTTCTTAAACTCGGGTCTTATTTTCATGGTTTAGGCCATTATTTCTATCAGTTATGAGAACATTGTACTCACAGTATACAGTAAGTGTGGCGACCGACTTTTTATCTTATGACTGAAGACATGGGCCGTTATATTTGGTGGTTGGGCCGATTCAAGTGTATAAGAACCAAAAAGGCACCACAGAATAAAGGTTCAGCAGGTGGAGGCGAGTGCCTACATGAAACAAAGCTGCTCTGTAAAAGTCCCTGCGTGAAAGATGCAGCCCTACTTATTCAATTCAAACAGAGCCAAGTCCGTCTGTGGAGAGGGGACTCCATCAAAAACAATGCAGGGTCGCCCGGCAAAAAAAAAAGAAGCTGAACCAGGCTCAACTTCTGCTGCAAAGCTACTCTACGTCACCCAGCAAGGAGATGCGTTGGACAGTCAAATACATGCAAGCGCACATTCCTGCTTGCAAGACGAATATGGAGCGCCTATGAAAAGTAGTTCTCAAGCTGTGGAGGTACTAATTGGGGGGGGGGGGGGGGGCGATGTATTCTGATGGGCCTGCATGTGACATACTGTAGGAAGGGAAACCAAATCTGAATAACTTTTTAGAATGACATGTTTTCTGATCTAGGCAGCTCACAAAAAAAAAAACTGACAGGGTTTTCTCATTTCACAGTTTGTGGGCTGGTTAGTGCTCCAGAAACCCAAATGTAGATGCACAAGCATGAGCAAAAAAAAATGTGATACGTTCTTTTAAAACAATGGATAAAAATACACCCGGCCACAAGGAGAACAAGAACCAGAGGTTTATCCAAAGTTGGGACTGCAGAGGTAAGCCAGTTCCCTTGGAATGCTTGAAAGCATTACTTTATCTAGGTTAAATATGATCCAGAGACAGAGAAAGAGGAAGGACGCAATGGAGCAATTACTTAAAGTGCCTTTAATACCAGGCCACTAATTATACTCACCATCTGCAAAATATTGCACAGCAGTGATTCCCAAGTCTGCCGCGTTGGTAGGCTTTCATCGTGATCACACTTTTCCCCCAGGAGGAAACACTTCCTTCCAACCTGGGACCCAATACAAGTCTGCAAATGGCTCCTGTCGAGTGCTGCAATGTAACAGCGTGATTATTATCCTGTTCGAGGTCACAGCAGCATTGAATTAGTTGTGTCAACATGTTCTAGTTCATTTGAAGAGCATAATCGCATACAAGAGCAATTAAAACCGCTTCACAGTGATAACAATTTGTTAAAACATAGAGACAGACACATCATATCACACATAAGTAGATGAAGATTGTGTTTGTGCAAACCTCAAATTAGCAGGCAGGCTGTTCCAGGCTTTAGGTGCATGAACACTGAACGCTCAGTCGCCAGGTTTAGACCGAGCTCTGGGAATTTGACGGAGACGTCTGTCTCGTGATCGGAGAAATCTGTTGGGTGGATAAATTGGAAGCATGTCAGATATATAACCCGGAGCCAGATCCATGAAGAGCTTCATGGACCAGGAGCGAGATCTTTAAGTCTATTCTGTAATTAACAGGTATAGCGAATTTGAGAATGGGAATGATTGGGACTGAATAAAGACGCGAGAGGCTGCATTTTGATGGTTCGATAATCTAGCCAGCTAAATTCACAGGCATCAAAGGGTGCTTCCCAACACAAATGGGATGGAAAGCATCACTTTTTCAAAAGATTTTTAACAACTTATTGGACAAAACAGTCTTAAATTCCAAACCGTCATATTCAATATGAAATTGAACAATACAAATTCCATCACTTTTATCTGGAGCATGTTGCCCTCAGTGGACATTTTACATTCAAAACTGGTGTCAGTGGTCATTGGCTATACTATAGGACCAGTACGTTATCATAACCTACAAGGATTCTGTGATTAATAGAGAAAGCGTAACACTTAATATTGTAAATAGTAAGAAGACCGTGAGGCTACATCCACTGCGTTGTTTCCATTTTAAAACACATATATTTGCTGATTACGACAGTGAGATGTGGTTTAATGCCCGGGAGAAAGCCAGTAAAGCCTTCAGCTACAATTGTTTTTGTTCAGATGTTTGTGTTAAAAATTGAACCTTCACGCTCAGTTTAAAAGCTTGTTATGATGGCAGTGTGACCTCAGAGCAGAAGTCAACTTTACCTGGAGCCTAGAGATGAAAGACGACCATCCGTAGGATCTTCTCTGCTACAGTAAGCCTGCTCCAGCATGGCGTTCTGTCAGTCTGCAGGATGTGATGCATTTCTCCAACAGTATGATAAAGCTTCCAAGACGAGCGATTTACCCCAAAACGTTGTGTAATCATTGTTGATTCTCATTGTTCTTGATTTGTCTAATCACCTTAATTGCTGAAATACTATTTTAGAGAGCAGATAATCACAACCATAAGAACTTTCTGCTAATCCTTCTCCGACGCTGCTGAAGAAATTCATTTTATTTATTTATTTATTTTTTAATCTCAATTAATTAGTGTTACATCAAAGGAGCAGTCTCACTCTATAACAGGAAATGTAATTAAGCACTAATGAAGAAGAAGAAGAAGAAGAAGACTGTGCTGCTTTCATTTCTCCACTGTGACACGAAAGGCTTGCGTCACATCAATATCTCACTTCTTTTTCTTTTTTTTACCCCCATGGGGAGTTGATCAGCCAGTCGCTGGGTGAAGCTTTAACCCCCCCCCCTCCTGTGTGAGATGAGACACGCAGGGTAGAGGGAGGGGAGCGCTGCTCCGAATGACAAGAGCTCAGACTGTCAAGAAAGCCCGACTTCAAAGGGGCGAATGAGAGGAGAGAAACACGGCAAACACAGGCACGAACAACGTGTCGGAACAGAGAGCAGGCTGAGGGGCGTCTTAGGGAGCAGATTTAAAGCAAAGTCAGATGCCCTTAAACACCGTCAAGAGACACCTGACAAATCAAGTCCACTTACAAAGACTGTCCCAACTCACACTCCGCCCTTTTGAAGCCTGCAGGTCTTTGTTTGTGATGTATAATTAAGGAAACTGAGGATGGACGTTGGAGCGTTGCAACGCTCCGGACTGTATTTTGACTGATAGTAATGATGGTAGCCCCCGGCTGTGTGAGACGACTTGCATGATGATGTGCAGCACACAAATCTGATCAAAGCCCTAAAATATGAAATGTGAAGATTAATGTTTAAATGAGAGTGAGAAATAAGAGCAAGAGCGAGAGCGAGAGAGAGCGAGAGAGAGAGATATCCTGGAAGGAGAGAGACTGGTTTCACCATAGAAACAGCAAATGAGCAAATGAATGGCCATCAGATGTTTTACAGAAATAGACTATCTCCTCTCAGGGAGGACTCCTTCAAACCCTGGTGACGTAAGGCATGCATAAAGGCCTTCCCGGCGGACCGTGACGTATGCGATCAGTTTGCTCGACGCAATGAAGATGCTCTCTGGGCCCGTTGAGAGGGGATTCGGTGGACGTTTGCCGTGCAGCTGATGACTGCCAGACCCTTGGGATAATGAGGCCCGGGATAAGAAGACTGCGAAGAGGGATTCGGGGAATCTGTGGCTCTTGGCAGGCTTGTGTTGTCTGAGCCGGGCTCTTACACCAACTGCACTGCAGGACGACTCTTTCAGATGAGGGGACGGTGGGAGACATTTGGAGTCGGCCGTCGCTGTGAAAGAAAGAAGGAAAACACCCACGTGTAACATTCGGCCTTCAAACATGCATGATTTCCCCATGTGGCCTGCTGCTACCAAAGAGACAGGAAGTAGAATGGAAGGATGTCAGTCAGTCAGACAGTGAGTGGGATGAGATGATCTGCCAGCAGATGGGATGAGTTGACGCCACCAAACATACCGTATTGTGTCTGCATCAGAGAAGAAACCGGAGGATGTTCTGGTTTCTGACAGTTTTTCTGTTTTCCAAAGTGCACACAAAACTTAAATAGTTTGTCTGAGACGAAACTTAGCTCGGCGGTGCAGTTGGGATGTGAGTAAAAACAATGCAACTCTTTGTGGTCATTTTTCATGTCTTTGTTTTTGTTTTGTGCCTCTTGTGCGTCTCTTTGTTATCGTTTTGCGTCTCATTTTGCATCCCTTTGTCGTCGTTTTGTCTTTTTGTTTTTCACTTTGCATCTTGTGCCACCCGTCTACAGGAAGAGTGTTTTGCATGCGAGTGTGAATGAGAATGTCCAATCTTTTGTTGTTTTAAAATCAAAAACAATAACTTCTCCAACAAAAACAACAATTCAGCACCGCATTCTCAGTCGGCACTGCAGTTCACAGGGCCATTCATTACCCTCTCTCATTCATAGTTTCCCCTTGAACCAAAGGGAATGATTAAAAAGCCCCGGCATTGGTTGGAGAGTTTCTGATTCTGCAGTCGCCGCAGACTTCAATCAGCCTCTAATTGAGAAGTCATAATGAGGTTCAGCCGAGCTCAGCTGAAGCGCTCCAGCTCGACTCAGATTCCACGTCGGGCTCGTATCCTGGAACAAAGCGAAGACGCAGCCGCATGAATCTTCACAAACAACCCCTGTGGAAGCACATCTTCAGAGAGGCTTTTATTCAGATTATTTCATCAAGCTTAAAATGAAGTGACATTAAAGACAGATTTAATGGAAATTGAATGCGTGAAAGCAGTTTGTATTTTTCATTTTGCCGTGTGTGTGTAATTCGTTGCAGTCCGTTCAGAGTCAGAGAGGAAACGGATGTAAAACAATGCATGCATATTGCACCAGGGAGCAGACGGCCGGGGAGGAGCATCATGAATCAAAGATCCATAAACACATAATGTTAATCCACCGCTCATTTTCAAAGCTGTGGCCACTTGTAATGAGCCATATATTTCTACAAAGTATTTCTACAAAGTGGAAAAAGATGCAAAGCCAGAATATGTGTGAGATTATCCATTCGTAGGACTAGCACAGTTCCCACTTCTTCTATCTGCTTATTTGTTTCCATCCAGGAACATGAAGCATGAGTTCTACAATCCCTGATGTGATGAGAGTAGTATGTCAGCTTGCATGCTTTTATTTC
The DNA here is from genome assembly GCF_949748355.1 of Melanostigma gelatinosum. NCBI lineage: Eukaryota > Metazoa > Chordata > Actinopteri > Perciformes > Zoarcidae > Melanostigma > Melanostigma gelatinosum. Next base: position 20,473,296 of record NC_136644.1, on the reverse strand, counting down.
ACCTCCAGCGATTCTCTGTTAGTATTCCTCATACGTCTCATCTCACTGCTTTAGCTGTGGGGTATCAGTGAATGTATGTTTTTTTTTATAGAGGTGCTTCAGATGAAGACTGGCTGGCTTCCTGTGGGCATCACAGTGACACAGGAGGCAGACAATCAATCGCCACTGGCCCAAATCGCCTGAAATTAATTTCCCAATGATTACCTCCAGGTATCCGCCGTTGCTGTTTTTCCCTCTGCAGATCTATAATGCAAACACTCTGCAGCGGCTCCACATGTGTGTATGAGCCTTGTTTTTGTGCGTGATGCACACAAGCCGGCCGCAGCAAACTATAGCTTGTTGAAAAATGAGCACCCCTGGGCGCTGGGGGGGGGCAGAAACAGGAGGAGAGAAGAGGAAATGAAGAGTGATTCTGTGTGTGTGTGTGTGTGTGTGCAGAGAACAATTTTTCTTGGACAAAGGAAGCGAATCCTTAATATAAGAAGTCTGCCAAAAATAATAAAGGCCTAACGAGAGGCAGTCAATCTGGAGAAAAGGCTGCGAGTGAATCTGTCCCACTGATCAATACCCACGGGATCCACTTCTCTGTGCACGATGCTTACATAAGCTCAGTGGCAAAGCCCATTACTCTGCACCCAGCCCAGATATATAGTTAAGATATAATTTCATGCTTCAGTGCTACTTAGCTCATTGTGCTTTAAAAAAAAAGAAAGGCAAAACGGATTCATAATGCTTTCCTTGTACATTTGCTAAATCGCGGTGAGTCATCACTTGTCTCTTTGCTGATTTCCAGAACAACCCAGCTCCAATATCCTGTTGGCATTCCGCCTGAGAGGATGGAGGAAAAAAAGGAAAAAGAGCACACGGAAGCAGCAAGGTCAAACTATCATAAGTCCAAATGAATCTATTTCCATAACTCTCACAGCTATTCCGTTTCTTCATATCTCTGTGCTGGGGGCGACGCTCGGAGCCTTTGCTAACCATCTCCATTACCCTCAGCTTGTCAGGAGGCGAGCCGAGCAGAACAAGGAAGGAGGAACAGCGGCCATAATGAGGCCGACGATAAGAAAGCCGAGGACGGAGAGATGGCAGTGACTGATTGAAATGGTGCACAGATCCAAATAGCCTGAAATGAAGCTCCGTCTCGCAAGTGCGGCCTTCGACGAGGAATCGCGGAACTTACGATGGAAATGACAATTAGCGGGTTTTCCATAATTTCAAGTCGTCGTCCAGAGCAATATCGAGCGCTGCCCTCCGTCATTTAGAGAAAACTATGAATTCAACATGGCCACTTACCACGCTGGTGGAGATGTGAGGAAATTCACAAACATTACCGACTCTTGTTTTTACATGTTATTTGATTATTAACATAGCGGCCACAAGCATGGATGATGTTGAAGTGATAAGTGGTGAAACAAACCTCATTGTTGCTAATTCTCTCCGGAGTGCTACTGCCTTTGGCTGTTGTAACACTGGTGTGAAATCATTCATTTGTAGCACTGAAATAAAATGAAACAATTGTTTGTGCTTGCAGCCGCCCTCGCTCCTTTTCGTCTCATTCCACGTCTGCTCTTTCGGGCTCATTTGTGTGGCACCACTAAACCTTTCAGTCGGTTTTGCCTGCAGCTCCAGCAGGTGTATCCACAATCCGTCACAGGTCACTGATCCTCAGTCCGCCCACCTGCTCCCTGTCTGTGCACCTTCAAGACTGCAAACAGGAAGCTGTGCTTTCTGCCAAAATAAGAGGTCAGAGTGCCAAATGCTGCTCCTTTTCCTTCTTATGAGAAGTCCACTCTAAGCACCAAGCACTTCCAATGACATGACATGCATGATCAGCATAAGTGATGATAAATGAATCAGATAAGTGTGATCTGTTCAGACCCGGCATTTAAGAGGCCTCTTTGGTGGTCTGATCACAAGTGGACCGCTCATAGTACGTCAGTTCATATTCATGAGATGAAGGTCATTTATATTTGCAGACTAAATGCATTGTTGTTTCTAACCAGCGGGAAGCAGCAGTAGCAATATCACAAGAATAACTTTTAGTGGTTTCTATAAAATAAGAAACTTTTTTTTTTATGATTAAAAATGTGGCCACATATTCATGCCTTCTTGTAATATAAGGCCAGACACAGCTCTTGCGCCGATTAGTATGTGCAGTATGTTATATGTATGTATGTTCCACTGCCATCGTTTTCACCATTACACCACCATGAATTGAACGCTTTCATTTACAGAACGTGCAGTCAGGGCTCAAACGTTAACCTGACCCCTCAAGCACTTGTTGGTCTTGCCGTGGGACAGCCCCGAACCTGAAGTTACAATGAGACACAATGCAACATCACAAATTCTTCAACTAACTTGTGCAAGAACACGACTTGTAGATCACTTTGTAACTTAATTCCACTTTTAACCTCACAATCATCGAGACAGAAGACACCGCTTTTCTTGCTTTGATAGATTTACAAACAATTAAACTCCTGTCTCAGAGTATTATAAACCACCATGCAGTGTTTTGACTAACTTTGAAGGCCATCATAAAGATAATGAATTGAAAATCGAGATAGCGATGCACACTTTGGGACATTCTTTCCTCAAAGGAATTCAGCATTTTTAACTTCTGTTTGACCTTTATCGGAAAAGTAAATCCAACAATCAGTATTTCAGGCACGAAAGCTCCGTTTGTGTTTTCTTAGTCCGGAGCCCTCTTATTTAGCTAAAGTTCACACTCTTGTGTTTTCGACTAACTATTGACACTGAAATCCACCACCTGCAGCCAAGAAAACCTCCTTTTAAAACACACTGGAGACAGCTGCCATTTCTGCACAAACTCAGTGACGGTGCCTGAAAGTCAAAGTTGAAGCACAGTCGGGATCAACACTCCAGGAACTACGAGCGATGTAATATTCATGGTCGGGCCTAAATAATAAATCCTACAGGAGAAGAGAATGCCTTGCTGCTTCACATCAAAGGGGAGAAACCGTCTTTTCCAACACGGTAAAAAGAAGAAACAATGTCATCAATTAACCATCAGTGCCAACTCATCATATCCTCTTACATTTCCAAAAATAGTCCTGATCTAATGGCAAAATATGATTTTCAGATGTAGCCCAGTTTTCAGTCCTTGTTCCCGTATTCCCTTTTCCTTTCTAATCATCTGCTCGACAGCAGCGAGCTCTGCTGTATCCCGTGCAGTTTCTCTTGTAGCGAGCGTACAGTATCAGAGCCAGAAAATGGAGCACAATGGCGTCCCCGGATAAAAGCCCCCCAAAATTGGCATCCATAGTTGAGGAACAAGAGTGTGCGTTTCCAGCCCGACCGTCTCAGTCTCCCTCTGCTGCTCTGACAGCTGTGTCTGTTTTAAAGGCCTCATTATGAGCCTCTCTGTCTCAGCTTTCTCCCGTCACCTCACCCTCTCTTCTCCCTCTCTATCCTTGCGACTGGGTCTGATCTTTGACTGCCACCCATTTTTCTTTGCGGATCCATCTGCCCCGATTGGCAGGTAATTACCAGCCAGGTGACAGCAGCCTATTCCAAGAGTTGAGAGGTCACAGAGTTTTCCCTGAAGTTCTTAGAGCAGGATTCTCCTTGTGAGGCAGCACCGGGGCTGACAGTGCAGAGCTGTTAGCTCTGTCTTCATGTGTGTGGTGTTGTTGGTGCTGCTCCCCATCCACATCCTCTCGAGCCATCTTTGATCCAGTGACTGAAAAGCAGGCGGTGAAAAAAGGGCTTGTTTTCCGTCTTAACCACTGTTATTACAGCGGGACAGGCGAGTAATCGCGCCGATTCAACAGCATGTGAGCTTATGTCGAAACGTGGAAGAAGAAAAACGAAAAGGCAGAATGAGAGGAAAAGATGAAACAAAGCCTGAAGACAGTCTGTGAACAATGAGATACTGGATTAAAATGACAGTTTAAAGTCAAACGGAAATGGTATTTTGATGGCGTCTTTCTTGTTGAACAGTGCGGAGAGGGACAGCTCAAAAGAAAGCGGCTTGGACTGTGAGAAACAGAGAGACTTGGAAGAAGTGCCTGGAAGTGTTTATTTGGTGTAGATGCCTCGTGTTGCTTCAAGCGTTCCTTCGTGAAGTCTGCAGTGCACCAAATGTCCCTTTGAAACTGGTGAAGTTGTAGGTTTTGGATGACGAGGTTTAGGGAAAGCTTCAGACATCTTTGATGATGTTGTTGGTTGAAATATTTAATGTAATGTAAGCCCTTACAGCAGGAATAATTGTTTTTTTGGGCACTTTAGGACGGTGGAATTGTTGATATTTACCAACATATATAGTTATTGTGATGAACGTGTTAGCAAACAATAATACATGTAGCAGCCACGGTGCAACATGAATTTGGAGTCATGTCTCAGGTAACCATGCAAATGAAAGTCCAATTTACATTCTCCTTTAGCTGCGTTTTTGCTCTCCACCAACTCCTGAGGACAGTATCTGGATCTTTAGCAGCTAAATGCACGACTATGTTCACCACCAGCGAGTTGCTATAGCTTCGTTTTTGCCTGTTTGTTGTGCAGCATGAAGCTGCTGATGGACAACAATGAGAGTAATGAGAATAGACCAAAACTGTAAAGCTGCAGGCTGTGAAAGCCAAAACAATGAGCTGAAACGCTAAAAAGACTGAAAAACGGAGGAAAGCTCCTTTCATCCAAATACATTATCAAAATATAAGTTATCAGCTTCAAACAAACACATTGAATGACCTTCAAGAATTAACTTCCTGACACGGTTTTCATTTGAACTTGAACCCTCCATTTGTGCAGTGACGTAATTGGCGCTTTCAGTTCAATCCTTAATAACTCATGCCTCAATGTGCCCTCATATCCATCATGTCATGGAACAGCCAGCCTGTTTCTCATCAGCTTCTGCTTCCTGGCCTTTTGTCTTGCTAAGTGGTTGTAATTGTTGTCTGTGTGATCTGGTCAGGTTTCTGCTGGCCCGCTGCCCCTCATTTGTCTCATTCACAGTATTAACACATAACACCATCCTTGCAGCTACATGTGTTGCTCAAAGATCCATCAGTTGCTCGCTTAGCATTAGCTTCTCAGCACTGATAGTGACAGAGATGCTAACTAACAAAGGAAAACAAGACAGAGCAGAGCATTTAGCGTCATAATGTGCTCTGTAGTTAATTATGAAACTGGCTACTCAGGATTATTAAGAAGCCAATTTACCTCCAATGTATTACTTACCTTTTGAACTTTATATATAGTTTGGGTAATGATGTATTAAGGAGATAAACTACTTTGAAAAGAGACCCATCTGTTCCTGTGAAACTGCAATGTTAAGTTAAATCACCCCCCCATCTCAGTGAAGCCATGGCTCCTGTCAGAGTGACGCCCTCGGAGATATTTTCAGAACAACCTGAACAAGTCGAGTCTCTTCTTTTTTACTCAGCATACTGTTATTGCAGACCTTGGTTACATAAGACTCAGTCGTCTTTATTTAGCCAGAGAAGGCTCTCATTTGAGGTGCAGCGTAAATGATGCAGTGCTCTGAATGACGCACATAGACACAAAAGCGACGGAAAGGTTTCCCACCGCGGCCGCCACTTTGGGCATAAACAGTCGCCACCATGCAGGCAATACGGCTGAGTCACAGACTTGACCGCTTGTATGACGTCTGCTCCTCTACTTAAAACCGGTTGCTCGAGTCTCCTCCCTGGAGCGAGTAGACCAAAGTTAAGCTCTCATTTTTAGAGGCTCCGGTGCATAATTCAAGAATCAGGCATTCAAGCATAAAAGCAGAGCTCAGAGAAATGTGCTCTCACTTCGTAAAATAAGAAGTCACTCTTTGAGTTAAACATTGATGCTCCTCAAAATGTTAAAAAGGCAAACAGTCCTGCAGACACACACATATGGGTGTGGTGGGAGTCGAGGCATCCACTTCCACAGACCAACACCACAGAACATTCTGGAAACTGCTGACTGTTCCCGGTCAAAACCACGCCGCCATGCAGAGCCATCATTTACCAACAAGACGGTGCCTTTTGCACCAGCTGACCCTAATACTTACTCCCACACATGCCGACAGCACTGTTATCATCTCGAAATGACTGCAGTCTTCCTGCTCTTCACTCCATTTGTTAAAAAAAAGCAACTGGCAACACAAGCCTCTCTCTCTTTGGCCCCGCGATGCATCGTGCACGTATCGACAACGGTGAGAGATAGAAGGACGTGGTCTTCATCAGAAAGCACCCTGTGTCCTGATTGATATGCACCAACTGTCCTCATATAGGCTGCTGCTGCACTGGAAGGGGGAAAAAAGGCAGGCAGGCACAGAGCTACAGCACGGAGGCGTAGATGAAACAGCTTCTCTGTTGAGCCCTAAGAAAACAGAGCAGAGCTGCACTCTAAGATAAACAGACCTGCAGATGTGAAATCGTTAATCCCATGTAAAACCAGCCCAATTGATACTTCGCTGCTGCTCGGGATTCAAGTCCATTCTTGTTTTTTACATCCTCGTGCAACGACATCTGAAAGGTGAAAAAGATCGTCTCCGGTTGTGCTTGTATTTGACAGGAGTCTTTGATCTGTGGCAGAAGAATGAGGGTTTATGCAAGAAAGAGAAAGACAGTCATTATGGCGTTTGTGTGCAGGCTTTTATTTGGTTGTCTATTTGCTGAAGGTCAATGCGTTCCTGCTGAGTGGGGCAAAATAATCGAGACATACGCCACAGCGAGCAGACATCATGGGGTTGCTGCCAGATGAAACAGGCCCTCGTGCTGCATTACCTACAGTATTGGCAGCCCGAACCATGACTTCACTCATTAAAAGGAGACAATAGAGAGCTTGACAGTTTACATAAACCACAGCAGATATGTGCCCTGCAGGCATAATCAACACCAAAACATATCCTTAATTAAAAATCATTAACTTGATGCTTTTGCTATTAACAGCACCAATTAATTACATAAAGAGCTAATGTCTCATGAATAATGGAAAGCAGGGTAGATGGATGAAAGGATAGATGCGCTCACTGTAGCGCAAGAGGGAAAGAACAGATGGATGTTCCTTTCGCTCGTTTTGCTGCGTCAGTTCATGTCCAGTCTGCCGCCCAGACCACTAAACTATACTAATGGGGTTCTGGTGTCAGCGGTCTGGCGGTTGATGGCGACAACTTTGTTTAGGGGAACAAATGAATCTGTCTGAAGCGCTGCTCGGGCCATCTGTTGACAGGAGCCCACTATCAGTGACGGTCGCTGCAAAGACACGAGGCCCTGGTATGAGGTCCATCGCTAATGTCATTAAGTGTGTCTGCACGCACATCTCTCACATCTGCATGTTGTTGTCGTTGCAGGAGGAAGTGTTTCTGGGTTGAAGAAGTAGATGGGTCGAAGCTCAGCCCCAGTCTTTGTGACTCATGTGTGACCGTTACGTTCCAGTCGCAGAGCTAAGCATCCGTCCAAAAAATAAATCTGGAGAACTTTGAAAAACCGAAACGGTCAAAATATTTACTGTTGTGAAGGTATGTCGAAATCCATCAAACCGTCGGGATGAATACAATATTCCACCCCGCAGATGTTTAACATGCATGGTCCCCAGAGGATTAATCGTTTCCCTCTAGCGCCACCATTCGGTTCATTTTCTTGAAATATCTCAACAACTATTGGATGGATTGCTGTGACTTTTGGGGCACACCTTCACGCCCCACTGAGGATTCAATTCAATTCAATTTATTTTTGTACAGCCCAAAATCACAAATTACAAATTTGCCTCAGAGGGCTTTACAATATGTACACACTTGACATCCTCTTGTCCCGGGACCCTCACATCGGAACAGGAAAAACTCCCCAAAAAACTCGTCTCTCCTCTTAGTTCTTGTTAGTACACGAGCTGCAGCATTCTGGATCAACTGGAGAGATTTAAGAGACTTATTAGAGCAGCCTGAAAATAAGGAATTGCAGTAATCTAGTCTAGAGGTAACAAATGCATGAACTAATTTCTCTGCATCGCTTTGAGATAGGATGCGCCTGATTTTTGAAATATTACGTCGGTGAAAAAAGGCAGTCCTAGAAATAACTTTTTTCTGACAGTTGAAAGGCAAATCCTGATCAAAGGTAACTCCAAGATTCTTGAGTGCTGCTGGATGCCAGCGCAATGCCATCTAGAGAAACTATATCACTAGATAACTGATTTCGGAGGTGTTCTGGGCCTAGTAGAATAACTAGTAGAATAACTTCAGTTTTGTCTGAGTTTAACATCAGGAAGTTGCAGGTCATCCAGGTTTTTATGTCCTTAAGACACGCTTGCAGTTTAGCAAGCTGGTTGGTTTCGTCTGGTTTGATCGGTATATATAATTGAGTATCATCTGCATAACAATGAAAGGTTAGAGTGTTTTCTGATAATATTGCCTAAAGGAAGCATATATAAGGTGAACAAGATTGGTCCAAGCACAGAACCTTGTGGAACTCCATAACTGACGTTGGTCTTCATCGAGGCTTCATCATTTACATAAACAAACTGAGATCGATCCGATAAATAGGATCCAAACCAGTTCAGTGAGGTTCCTTTGATGCCAATATAATGTTCCAGTCTCTGCAACAGGATGCAGTGGTCTATAGTGTCGAACGCAGCACTAATGTCTAACAGGACAAGAACAGAGACGAGTCCTTTGTCTGATGCGATTAGAAGGTCATTGGTTATTTTTACCAGAGCTGTCTCTGTGCTATGATGCTTTCTAAATCCTGACTGACAATCCTCAAATAAACTATTGTTGCACAGAAAGTCACACAACTGATATGCAACTGCTTTCTCAAGGATCTTAGAGAGGAAGGGAAGGTTAGAGATCGGTCTATAGTTGGCCAACACCTCTGGATCCAGAGTGGGCTTCTTAAGAAGAGGTTTAATCACAGCTATTTTAAAGGACTGTGGTACATGACCTGTTACTAAAGACGGGTTGATGATATATAATAAAGTTGTGCTAATTAATGGTAGCACTTCTTTAAGCAGCCTAGTCGGTATAGGGTCTAAGAGACAGGTGGAAGGTTTAGACGTAAAAATTGTTGAAGTCAGTTTGTCACGGTCAATGGGAGTAAAGCCATCTGAACATATATCAGGGTTCACAGCTGTTTCTAAGGTTACTTTATTTGTGGAAAGATCGGTCGAGGGCAGGAGATTATTAATGTTTTCTCTAATAATTATAATCTTATTAAAGAAGTTCATGAAGTCATTGCTACTGAGGTCTATAGGGATACTCGGCACAACAGCTGTGACTCTCTGTCAGCCTGGCTACAGTGCTGAAGAGGAACCTGGGGTTGTTCTTATTTTTCTCTATTAACGATGAGTAATAAGCTGCTCTGGCATTACGGAGGGCCTTCTTATATGTCTTAAGACTGTCTCGCCAGAGTAACCGAGATTCTTCCAAGTTAGTGGAACGCCATGTTCTTTCAAGTTTTCGCGATGTTTGCTTTAATTTGCGGGTTTCAGGGTTATACCATGGAGCGAACCGCCTTTGTTTTACCAACTTCTTTTTTAAAGGAGCAATAGAGTCTAGTGTCCTTCTCAGTGAGCTTGTAGCACTGTCGACAAGATGATCAATCTGGGTCGGACTAAAGTTAGCACAGAGTCCTCTGTTATACTGAAGCATGGTATTGAGTTAAATACAGACGGAATCGCTTCTTTAAATTGAGCTACGGCACCATCAGATAGACATCTAGTGTAGTAACTCTTGCTTAACGGTGTACACTCCGTTAGCAGGAATTCAAAGGTTATTAGATAATGGTCTGATAGAAGAGGGATGAATTACAACTTTGATTTGTTGGCTTTCTTCTAGCGTCTTCATCATCAGGTCAAAATATTAGTTTGCATGATATTTTGGTTTATGACAAAGCATCCGACAATTTTTTTTTTGTTTGTGCAAATGATTTAGGGAGTCTTTGACGATTCTGAAAATACAGCGATCAGTGTTGTAAAACAACATTCTGGGTTTTTCCAAATATCTCTGATTACTGTCATTTTTTTTAAACAGGTGCTCTGCAGCTTAGATGTATTGGCGACACATGAGAGCCAAACTGGGGCTAGCCAAAGCTGAACACTCATCATCAGAGAGTGAGCAACAGAAAATATCTAAATACAGACATACAGCGTTTTTTTTAATGAGCAAAGCAAACCCTCTAGCAGCTCCATTCTCTTTTTTTCTCACACACAGTAGATGCATTTTCTCCTTCACTGTCCCTGATGCTCTTCTTTGTTTCTCATTTCTCCTCCATCGCTCGTTACCCACTTCCTGTCTGCAGCAGCAGAAATGAAAAATGCCACTATTTCATATCTTTGAGTACATCTTAAAAAAAAGGGCTCCCAAGGCTCCCGTCCAAGTTGAAAGTGATTTTTTTTTATATACTGCAGAACAATTTTATGCCCAATTCATTTATTCCCTCGGTACTTTAATTGTGAACTATTTCCAGATCCACTGTAAATTCCCGACCATCTAATATCGTAAGAGCGGTGGTACCAATTATTTTCAAGGCTTGGTGTCTGCAGTTAGAAACTTCACGCTCTGTATAAGTACTTAATTACGCACCCTTAATTACAGCCGTTCAATTTACACTTTTTCTTACGAAGCAAGTGCTGAAACTATAAAATATGAATAGATTTAGAAAGGGGAACTACTCGACCAATGGCAGACCACAGCTTACACCTGCTGAGTCAGACTAGTTTCTAGACGATGTAATTGTTTTTTATCACAATATGATTCTATTGAAAGAATTGTCACATTGAATTATTGCCCAACCCTAGTTTGAGCAAGACACAGCTCGTAACACCATTAGTATCCACATAGAAAATGCTGATATCGAGTAAAAAGTATAGTTCCTCCCTGGACCAGATCTAGCACAGGTGTCTGTTTCCTCATCTGTCCGTTTTCCCCTTACCTCAACCTTAAACCAACCTGTCGCCTTCTGTGATGCTTAAGCTGCCAATATGCTTTGTCGGATCTGTCGGATGCCTTCGTAAGCCCTCTCACACCTTTTCGGATTCGGGGGATCAAACCATTTCTGTAACTTTCTAAAAAAAAACAACTGTCCAAGATTCACACCCACTTCACGCTGTGACTGTTAAGCTGTGTGGAGGTGAGACTTCTCTCTCAAGCTCTCAAGCTTTTTATGTGAATAATCGAGTCACAATGAATGTTTTGAAAAGACAGACTGTCTGAAAGTATTTGCAAGATCCCCCCCCTCCTCTCTATGACAGCTGGCTTTTCACTGCGTCTTCGAGTGTGGCTGTCCTGAACGACTATAAACACTTGATTTCCAACGTGGTCAGACAACAAAAATGTGTTCTGTTCAAGCTTCACCCTAACCTGACCCGGCAGATGTTTTATTACACAACGGCACCATCTGAGAAGGCGCTTTAAAAAAAATAAGAAGAACCATCTGTCACTCAAACTTTTACTGAAGCCAGTCGAAATCAGAATCAGCTTCATTGGCTTACAGGGAATTTGACTTTGTTTTCCAGTAACTCTCTAAACACAGTGCTTAAAACAAAATCAATCGGGAAAGATTGCTTTAGATAGTAATTGGAATGTTATTTCATTTACTGGATTAGCCAAAAACAAACACTCTCATCTCGTCATTGTACCTATAAATGGCATTGTCAGGATCCAGGATCCCTGTCTGACCCGTTGTGTGTTTCCCCTGATCTCCTCTCCTCATGTCTTCTGTCATTCCCCTGTTTGTTATTGTGTGCCATGTGCTCTGTGTTTGTCCTCTGCCTCCAGACACCTCCCATGGCCACACCCTTGATGGTGCACAGCTGAGGACACTCCAGCTGATCACCTCCTGCAGCCTGACACACCAGACTCAGGGCCCACTAATGAGTCTCCTGTCTCTATATAAACTCTGGTCCTGCAGTCTGGGGGTGTCAGGTCGTACAGTCTTTCACCCGCTTCAACCCCGTGGCATCCTCTGCCCTCCTTGTGTTCAACGGACTACACACGCCGTCAAGCTGCCAGCTCTCCGGTGTCGAGCCACGGGCTCCACACCTTCCTGTCTTTAGTCAGGCTAAATAAAACCTGTTTCCATTAACTTCTGTCTCCTGTGGTCTTGCGTTTGGGTCCTACCTATGAACTCCCGTGACAGTAAGATATGATATATCGATATAACAATATATAATTAAATATACCATGACAGGGGACTTTATCCATATTGCCACTCCTAAAATCGACTAATAACTTTACTGCTTTGTGGCTCCAAAACTCTGAGTTGCTTTTGTGCATTCTGGTATCCAATCAGATTAGCCTTTTTATTTTTTTGCAAAGTGATTAGCTGATCAAAAGATGCAGCCTGGTTTCCAGTCTACAGCAGATTACAGTATTCATCATGATATTGGCATCGTGTATATGCAACACTGATGGAATTTGCCAAAATGAGAGTCACAGAGAAAACGTTTTTTGTCAAAACAGCGAGCATGTACAGACACGTTCAGTGTCCATGCAGACACGGAGCCTCTCAAATGAGAAAAGCCTATTAAATCCACGCTTTGCGGGAATTGAACCATAATATGACACCTCTTATCCCCGGCTAAACAAGGACACACAGGTTTAGTCACCGAAGCACACGTGCACTGTATGTGTGATATTAATGTATCTATCAGGTTTTAATGAAAAGATAAACACGACAGGGGTTTAACAAGAGGCTTAATTTCACGAACAGATGAATGCACACCTGTTCCTTCAACATGTTGGGGGATGGATTAGTTTTAAATACATTCTATAGCTGATGTGGAGAAGTGAAGAGGGCTATTACAACAAGCTGCTCGAACTGCAAACCAGAAATAACATCTCAGGTGCAGCTGGTCTGCCACAGATTTCTCCTTCTGTCCAAGAAGTCCAATCAATCTGTGACTAATAACCGCGTAATTAATGCAAATAATTGTAGAGTTACGTATTTCTGCAGAGAAGTGAGTGGTCCTGGTACAACAGCTGTGTACAGCACTGAAAAATGACAGTGCCGGCATGAACAGCATGCAGATAAGTGCTGATACCATTCGTCAATCAACCGATATTGTGATAGCAAGTACATTTTTTTCTGCATTATAGCTTTCGTGAAAAAATGCCAAATGGTTGCCGGTAGCTGCTGTTTTATAGTGTTGATGGAAATATCTTGGGGTTCGGACTTTTGGTCAGAAAAAACAAGCAATTTGAAGGCATCATCTTGAAATTTCCAACAATTGCGAACATTTCTTTAAACAAATAAATGTTCATCTGTCAATAATGAAAATAATTTGACACTAATAAAAGTAAGCGTGAGTACGGCCTCTGTGGCAGCGTAGCAATGCAACACACAGAACTATTTACATACTGTATTTATGATATAATATCGTGAGAATGTCAACATGTCTGCATGTTATGTTGCCCATTCTCTCTCATTCATATTGCTGTTCTTATTTTACAAATGGAAAAAAATGATTGGTTGTTCAAATTAGTGGTCCCTCCCTGCACCATTTAATGCTTTCTAAATCATAACCCTTTGAAGTATAGCCAGCCTTTCCACTTCAAAATACTGCAGCATTCATACCAAAACAGCTGCTCTTCCAGAAGTGCTGTACTTTTAGCAAAGCTATTCTTTACAAGTGGTTCCTTCCTGCAGTTGTGCTGCAAAACTTCAATTATTTCAAACATGATGTGTGTAGCCAGACACTTGAAAGAGGTTAACAGCTTCCTTTTGATATCATGAAACAAACGCAAATTATTTATTTACAAAAAACAACAGCTTGCAATTGAAAGAATAGTTCAGCTGTTTAGGGTGCGCTTATTTGCTTTGTGTGTGGAGAGTAATATGAGAAGGTTAATCAGTCTTCAGAATTTGTTCAGCTTCTTTCAGCATAAAGATTGTGAATGGGGGAAACGGCAAGGATGAAATGAAAAAATACAACTTTTAACACCTAAAGTTCTCAAATTGACAATATATTTCTGTTCAGTCCGTGCACAAATAAAAATGTAATAACAACATTTGTATAATTTTTGTTTCGATCACAAGTTATGCGACAACAGCAGCTGGGCACATTATCCCGAAGACTTGGACTGAGCCAGGTTTGGCTCCATTGTGCCTGTACACAGAAGAGAACACAAACTGCTCACTGTCAATGGCAGCCAACAGCGTAGATATTAAGTACTGGCTGGATGTTCTTCAAGAAATAGCTCCAGCATGTAACGCTCACTGAAGCATTTAAATGTTGTTTCTACCTTTCTTCTTGTGTACAGATGAACGAAATGAGATAAAATGTGCTAATTAGTGAGCTTCAGAGGTGAATTTCCGTTTCTTCTGCTAATTCAGATGAAACACTTGACTCTTTGATTCTAGCTCCATACTTCACACACACACACACACACACACACACACACACACACACACACACACACACACACACACACACACACACACACACACACACACACACACACACACACACACACACACACACACACACACACACACACACACACACACACACACACACACACACACACACACACACACACACACACACACACACACACACACACACACACACACACACTGGTGGATATGTAATAGGCGGACTTTTTCGCCATACAGGCCCGGTTGTGGTTTGGATGGACTACCCTTTCCTGAGGTCCCACAGCTTTGGCAGTTCGGTTAAAACACTTCAAAAAATCTGAAAAAAATTCAGCTCACTTTAGATTTCAGATACAACCAAAACAACTTCAATACACAGCAACCTAATTCTATTGTGGTATAGGCAGACATTTCTATTTTTGACAAAAGTGTGACTTATGAGGACCAAAAAAACACTGTTGGGTCTTTAAAGGGACAATAAGCCCGCCCTCCTCATTAACATAAATACACACACCTGACAGGACACAGCATTACTGGAACAGTTAATTTAATATCAAAACTAATCTTAATAGATGACCAAATTGGAGGCATGCAAGTTGGCCACCTCCAGAGTGAGACAGTATGTGTATAGATAGATCTATCTATCTATCTAGAGAGAATCAGCGAGTGCCTGAACCTGGCTTCAATATCTGGCTTTCATTTAACATGAAAAAAAACAAGAGGTGGGGCGCTTTATCATTCAGTCAAGTTTATTAAGTTCAAACTCAGGCCACAGACTTAATTTTTTTGTAAACAACTCTTGACAAACCGAAGAGAACAAGAGAGAGCGACAGAGACAGAGAGAGAGAGACAGCGACAGAGAGAGAAAGAGAGACAGCGACAGAGAGAGAAAAAGAGACAGCGACAGAGAGAGAAAAAGAGAGAGAGACACAGACAGAGAGAGAGACACAGACAGAGAGAGACACAGACAGAGAGAGAGAGAGCGAGCGAGACAGAGCGAGAGAGAGCGAGAGCGAGACAGAGAGACAGAGAGAGAGCGAGCGAGAGAGACAGAGAGAGCGAGAGAGACAGAGAGAGCGACAGAGACACAGAGAGCGAGGGAGAGAGACAGAGCGAGAGAGAAAGAAAGAGAGAGAGACAGAGAAAGCGACAGAGACAGAGAGCGAGAAAGAAAGAGAGCGAGAAAGAAAGAGAGAACGAGAGAGAACACATGAACATTAACTTTCCTGCCAAAAAAAACAAAATAACAAAAAAGGATATTTGTTTACAGCTTCTGTGACTGTCTTTTTTCAGCTGTTCCCCGATTCCGAACGAAGTCTCTGACATTTTGCACAGTTCTTTGTTCCAAGACTGGTCCTTCCACCAACTTGCAGTGACTGCATTCGTTCTTGGAGGCCAGGTGACCTTTACGAATGTGATTTTTGAAGTGCCGCATTACTGCTGCAACCTCAGCCTTGGACCACGCTTTCTTTGTCCCTCTTCTGGACCCAGCATCTTTTCCTGGAAGATATACAAAGTAGACAAGACGATCACACAAACAGAAAACAAAATGTATTGGCAAAATGAAGCAATCAAGTACGGACACTTAGGAATATGTTAAGCAGTAAAACTTACAACAAATTACTGTGATAACATCTTTAACATTTTAAAGTGGCTGAACCTTTTTATATTTCAATAGATAACTCATTACAGTGCATGAGGGAAACCATTTCTGTTGTTTTGGTTCTGTACTCTAACACACTAGATTGGAAATTAAAGAAAAAAAACAATGTTGAGTTAAAAGTCTCAGTGAAGCGTATTTACCTTCTATACTGTGACGCAATCTCCAATGAAACAGAATATTTGAGCTGTGTACAGTAACAAGTGGGATCAAATTCTTCACATTTGATTGGACAGCTAAAGAGTGGGCAGGCTTAGAGTTTAGCATGATATGGAGCTACAGAGGACTGTTGGCTTTACACACCTCACCAGTTGGTAGAGAGATGGAAGGGAAACCTTGCAGATTTTGAAACAGCACAGTATCACTACACCGTAGCCAGTACATGCAGATGACCGGTACCTAGAGCTCTCTGCTGAGCCACTGACAACGCAGACCGGCGGAAGTACATTTTCTTCCCACCGATATTCAAATGCACATCTCTTGTTGTCTGTCTCCACATTGTTACCAAGATCAACAAAAAGGTGATATCACTGGTGTGGCTACTTCGTGGCTCAAAGTTTTGTTTGATCGGATACATTTTGAAGACTTCAAACATTTGAAACTGTTTTGCTGAGAAAAGAAAGGGACTTTATGGGGATTTTGATGAAAGTTACCTGGATATTGATATTGTTTTACATATATTTGGCATAGAACAAGAAATAAATGAACAATCAACACTGGAACTTTAATTAAGATCCAATTCACAGTTAAAAAAATTATTGAATTAACATCCACATTGGATTAACAGTGGGAATTGGGCCTGAAAGTTCAATATTGACCTTGAAAATATTAGTCATAATCTTCAGACTATGGTCTGCTCTGGAAAAAGGCAAGCTGTGTTGATTTAGTGTCGGTGCTAGCACAGAGGGGAAAAGCAATGCCACTTCATCCAGCAAAATAAGTGCCAGCATTTCTGGTACTAATAGCTATTTACTACAACGTTTTGTACCTAACGGTTTGTGTCTGTCCTGAGACTGCAGATCGAAAGCAGCGGAATTTGGTAAAATGCATCGGTCTCCTTGGATGAGATTAATGTGTTTTGTACATGAATGATAATGGTTTGTTGCCGTGATAACTTCCTTCTCAAAATCCTTCCATAAAGTATTATTAGCCATTGTGAATGTTATGGCTTCTGATAAACCTTAAAACTATTATTAAAACCCGCTGAAAGCTATTTCCAAGAGTCGAGACAAAACAATAAAAAGTGAGTCAGTCGGTTACTGTATAAATATGTATGGACTACAACATATTTTAAATAGGATTAGTCAAGCCTGCAATTTTCTTACCAGACCAGGAGTCTCTGGTCACAGTGAAAATCAGGGTGAAACATTTAAATGGGTCCAATGAGTGTAGTAGACTCATTCGTATGTGTGCCTGAAACGGGTAGAATGAAATTCACTACGGTCATGTTATGTTTTAGTTTATAAATAATGATACATTTTTTAACAGATCTGGTATTAGTTATATTTACCACAATCTTCAATCCCATCTTCAATGAATTAAGGGATATAGATAGATAGAGATATATATATTCATACCACTTTTTAAAATATTTATTTTGCATTTTTCTTGAAAGTGAACTTTAGCGTGAACTACTTGGGCGCTCCTCACTCTTTTTAAATCGTATGTCTTCTCATTTTGCCTTTTCTTTCTTCTATACCTTGCATCAATGCCTTTTTGTGTCTAATGTAACTACTTTAAAAGGTGCTCTACCATCAAACTTGGCTTACCTTCAGAGAGAGGGGCGGTCTCAGTTACTGTGGACGACACTGTTCCTGCTAAACACACAATTTCACAATACTTTAGTTTCAAATTGAATTTAAAGAACATTTGGTGAACAGCGACAAGTATAAAGTGAGGGAACCTACCTGAATCTTCAAAGTCATGGACCTGCTCTGTGATTGTAGAGTCAGATGTAGCATCTACAGGCTCGCTAGTTCCAAACTCTGATGCTCTGCCTGCTGTGCCACAGTTATCGGATTCGCTCCCACTGTCCTCGTCTTCAGTGCCGCTGAATGCAATTTCATCTGGAAAATAGTATTAGTAGTTCTCGCATGAAAAGCTGCACATAAAAACAAATCAAAGTTGGAAATATTTTTGCTTATTATATGGCAGCATATATAAAATTTAAAACAGTATCAGGTGTGTTGTAAGTGTTAATTTCTTTACAAACCGTCCACTTCAATTTCATCCAGTGATTTTCCCTGCATGCTGGAAAGATTCCCTTTCTCCATCGATAAAAGCAGTTTGGAAATCTTGGCCAGTTGTGTTGTGGGAACTGATAATCTGTAGAAATCCCGGTGAACACGGATGTCGTGACCCATGAAATCTGCAACCTGATCAAGTTCATTGTTTTTCAAATTAAGGACTTGTGAGAGTGTGGCGACGTGTTTCCTGAGCTGTGTCGACCTGAGGTACTCGGGGTGCTTTGCTCCACACTCGCTTGCATAAACACGCAAACAGTCCTGTCCCCTGTAGTGGCTCATCGAGTTGGGTATCGCAAACAGGAAGACATTTGTGGCACAAACACCACAATCTGTTCTTTTACTGGTAAGGAGTGACAGAGCATCCATCATGCTTGGTGTGAGCAGAACTGCAACCTTTCTGCCCCTTTTTCCCATGATTTCGATTCGGCTGAAATAGTTGCACAGTCTCTGTTCAGTCTTCGACAACCCCATGGCAACATCTTCATGAAGCTTTGTATCGTCTCTTTCATGGAAACTTTTGAGGCGCATTTTTGAAACCTCCCCAGCACGTCTTCGATTGAACACAATGATTTGTGTAAGTGTACTCTTTGCAAGTTGAGCATAGTTCTGAGTACTGGTCTTCTCCTTCAAGTTGCAAAAGGCAGTTTCTGCAGACTTCTCGAGGTGCCGATGAAGGCTCTGAACATCTTCAGTGAAGGGTAATGTTGATGGCTTGTTATATTTTGCGTCACTCAGTGTGTTCAGGGCACTGTGAGACACCATCTCAGACCACTTGGTGGTGTACAGCTTCTTGAACATGTCAGTGGACTTGATCAGTTCTTCATCTTCTGCCATGAGGCCCCTACAATGAACAATGTCACAGATTTTCTGAAGTGCATGTCCCAATTTCAGCGCGAGGCTTGGTCTTGCGTATGAGTGTTTTTCTTCATCAAAACCTGAAACTTTCTTTACAGCTTGCACAACCCTCTGGAAGTTAGCAGGTTTAACAGCCTCCTCTAGGTTATGTACAGAGAAGTCTTCGCGCAGACATAGCAACAAACGCCCCACTTCACGGAGCTTTTGTCGTATGTACTCATACTTGGTAGGATCTTGTCCATGTTTGTTATAGAGTGACTGAGCTAAATTAATAATGGTGAGGTCATTTCGCACAACTGAGGCAACCGCATCCTGTTTCATGACACTAAGGATCCTCCACACTCCACTTGAGATCTGCTGACAGAGTGCAGATTCTTGAGCTTCAGCCAAAGCCAGTACTTTGGTTCTCCCAGGTTCTTCATCTTTGTTTTCTGGCTTAAAGGGACATCTGCGGGCATGTCTCCAAAGTTCCTTACGAATGTACATGCCTTGACAGTACATACAGTGAATAAACTTTCCAGCCAGTGCTTTAGCCTTTGGTTTTCTTTTCACTTTCAGTGGTCCTGTTCCATCTTGTAAAACTTTAGTGTTGTGTCTAAAATTTCCCTTATTCCTCATCTTTTCTACTAATATCTTGCGATCTTTTGAGTGCTCAGGGAGGGAAAATGCTTTTACAATTTCAGCATGTGTCTTGTGTGTTTTCAAATGGCGGGAAATTTTGCTTTGTGGCTTACCACAAACATAACAGTAATTCTTTTTGGTCATAGTCAGATGTGGTACTTGTTGTTCGTGAAGCGCAACTTCACACTTTTCCTTTGTTGAGTCTTTGGTAGGATTCAATGAATCAGATGTTTCAGCAGCATTGGCAACCATGTGATCTTCAAGAGGTGGGAAACCTTTTACTGAAGTGGACACAACTGGGACGCTCGTGTCTGACCCATAAGATGTTCCAACATCAGGTAGTACTGGTTTTACTTGAATCTGTTCGGCTTTCAACTGACTAGGCATAATGGGGATGCTTGCATCTGAATCATCATCTTCTGTTTCTGAGTCTGGTATGTATTCCTCATCGGACATGCACTTATCATCATCTGATATTTGATCCAGAAACTGGTAAGAAAACAAAGGATTTCACATGATGATGGACAGCTACAGACAGTTAAGAGTTCAGCAAACCATATGTGCTCTGTTTTCTGTGTCCAACTCACCTGTGATGAGTATTGGAAGTTATCATTTTTAATTCTTCTGAGGCAGGATTTATGCCAGACTCCTGAACAACCTGTAAGACATTTTGAATATACAGTACAAAGTTTCAATACCACATGTTTATTCAAAAAGTCTCCCTTTTAAAGAGATAATTGATGCCCATGTTTGCACTTGTAAGTGTAATAACAGGTGCATTGGAGAAAAACCTCTAGCATTAAAACATAACAAATCTTGTCAGTGCCAATGAAGCAAAATAAAACACCTTTAAGTAATCTGAATGATATCCCACACTCTTAACTACTTCAACTTCATCATAACACATGTTTACACATCCTACAATTTTGAGAACTAGTTGATATATTAGCCTATGTTGTGAACCAAGGATTATTTGTCATCAGTGTTTCATTGTTGAATGGTTTGTACATTAGAACAGCAAATATACCGACCCAATACCCTAAGACAAACTCTGTACCAATTCAATAAATATCTCACCTCTGCATTCATAGCCAATCCACTTGTAGGAGGATACAGGTCCCACACAATGAACACACTTGTCCAAGGAGGATATTGTTGCGCACACCAGGCGATGATTTTGACACTGTTAAAATTAAGTATAATTTATTTCTGACAGTTTTACATTGACATCTACTAAGTTGACTACATTTTCCAATTGACCTTCTGAATCAGAATTTTCTTTTAGGAACTGTAATTGTTCCATATACACCATATGAGGCAACTGCACTTACACACACTAATGAAACATGATTTCATGTTTTTCATAAATAATGTAATTAAACTTAAGTTTACCTTTTCAACCCTGTGGAGGGGATCAAGTTGTGGACATGTTTGAGTCAGGCCATCCTCAGAGGTCTCAATCTTGTCAGTCGCTTCACTCTCAGCAGTCTCAATCAGCTCACTCTCAGTTATCATCTGTAGCAGGCAAAAAAGGAGGACAATGAACAGAGAGAAACTGTAATGTACCATTACAGACACTATTTGGAGTTTTAATGAGAGAAACAATCCTACTGTTGCTAAAACTATGTTATGGACACCAAACATTTCCAGAGGCATTTCCTTATCAAGACCCTGAAAAAAAGGTCTTATCATATCTATATTTGTTGAAGACTGGGTGCTTCTTGTGTAACATTATGTGGAAGTTATGACTGTTTTTGCCTTCATAGTTCTTATATTAGCTGTGATTGATTAGTTAAACAGATATACATATCACATGCAGGTTGTGCAAATATTCTTAAAAAACAAAGTGCTTGACACACACACAAACAATACTGACTTACACTTGGACAAGCATTTAATGAGATGGCTGTCCCAATAAAACATACGACAGTCAGGCAGCTGCATACACACACAACCATCATATTGGTATATTTAGACAATATCTCATGTCCTCATATACCACCCGTCTCTATAAACCATGAGAGGAGACTACACACACACACACACACACCCACCCAACATATTGGTATATTTAGACAATATCTCATGTCCTCATATACCACCCGTCTCTATAAACCATGAGAGGAGACTACACACACACACACACACTAATGAAACATGATTTCATGTTTTTTCATAAATAATGTAATCAAACTTAAGTTTACCTTTTCAACCCTGTGGAGGGGATCAAGTTGTGGACATGTTTGAGTCAGGCCATCCTCAGAGGTCTCAATCTTGTCAGTCGCTTCACTCTCAGCAGTCTCAATCAGCTCACTCTCAGTTATCATCTGTAGCAGGCAAAAAAGGAGGACAATGAACAGAGAGAAACTGTAATGTACCATTACAGACACTATTTGGTGTTCAAAACATAGTTTTAGCAACAGTAGGATTGTTTCTCTCATTAAAACCCCAAACATTGTCAGAGGCATTCCCTTATCAAGACCCTGCAAAAAAGGTATATCTATATTTGTTGAAGACTGGGTGCTTCTTGTGTAACATTATGTGGAAGTTATGACTGTTTTTGCCTTCATAGTTCTTATATTAGCTGTGATTGATTAGTTAAACAGACATACATATTACATGCAGGTTGTGCAAATATTCTTAAAAAACAAAGTGCTTGACACACACACAAACAATACTGACTTACACTTGGACAAGCATTTAATGAGATGGCTGTCCCAATAAAACATACGACAGTCAGGCAGCTGCACACACACACAACCATCATATTGGTATATTTAGACAATATCTCATGTCCTCATATACCACCCGTCTCTATAAACCATGAGAGGAGACTACACACACACACACACACCCACCCAACATATTGGTATATTTAGACAATATCTCATGTCCTCATATACCACCCGTCTCTATAAACCATGAGAGGAGACTACACACACACACACTAATGAAACATGATTTCATGTTTTTTCATAAATAATGTAATTAAACTTAAGTTTACCTTTTCAACCCTGTGGAGGGGATCAAGTTGTGGACATGTTTGAGTCAGGCCATCCTCAGAGGTCTCAATCTTGTCAGTCGCTTCACTCTCAGCAGTCTCAATCAGCTCACTCTCAGTTATCATCTGTAGCAGGCAAAAAAGGAGGACAATGAACAGAGAGAAACTGTAATGTACCATTACAGACACTATTTGGAGTTTTAATGAGAGAAACAATCCTACTGTTGCTAAAACTATGTTATGGACACCAAACATTTCCAGAGGCATTTCCTTATCAAGACCCTGAAAAAAAGGTCTTATCATATCTATATTTGTTGAAGACTGGGTGCTTCTTGTGTAACATTATGTGGAAGTTATGACTGTTTTTGCCTTCATAGTTCTTATATTAGCTGTGATTGATTAGTTAAACAGATATACATATCACATGCAGGTTGTGCAAATATTCTTAAAAAACAAAGTGCTTGACACACACACAAACAATACTGACTTACACTTGGACAAGCATTTAATGAGATGGCTGTCCCAATAAAACATACGACAGTCAGGCAGCTGCATACACACACAACCATCATATTGGTATATTTAGACAATATCTCATGTCCTCATATACCACCCGTCTCTATAAACCATGAGAGGAGACTACACACACACACACACACACACACCCAACATATTGGTATATTTAGACAATATCTCATGTCCTCATATACCACCCGTCTCTATAAACCATAAGAGGAGACTACACACACACACACACACTAATGAAACATGATTTCATGTTTTTTCATAAATAATGTAATTAAACTTAAGTTTACCTTTTCAACCCTGTGGAGGGGATCAAGTTGTGGACATGTTTGAGTCAGGCCATCCTCAGAGGTCTCAACCTTGTCAGTCGCTTCACTCTCAGCAGTCTCAATCAGCTCACTCTCAGTTATCATCTGTAGCAGGCAAAAAAGGAGGACAATGAACAGAGAGAAACTGTAATGTACCATTACAGACACTATTTGGAGTTTTAATGAGAGAAACAATCCTACTGTTGCTAAAACTATGTTTTGGCCACCAAACATTTCCAGAGGCATTCCCTTATCAAGACCCTGAAAAAAAGGTCTTATCATATCTATATTTATTGAAGACTGGGTGCTTCTTGTGTAACATTATGTGAAAGTTATGACTGTTTTTGCCTTCATAGTTCTTATATGGGAAAAGTATAGATAAACTAAAGCAAGACAAGCTAACAAATGCTACAGAGAAGTGGATACAAACTGCAGGTTAGTGTTGTGGAAGATGTCGGTCTGAGGAATGTTCTCAAGGTGCGTTCGCGTCACGTTTGGTGTGAACGCAGCTTTAGGATCGCAACGAATGACGTCACGTATGAGCCTCAAGACGCACAGTCACAAGAAGAATGCACGAGTTGTGTTAAAGTAAAATTTGGACTACCTTGCATCTCCACGGCCAGTCTGAGTCACCATAATTATAGGTGATCTCCTCTCCTTGACTGATGTCTCGTGCTGCAAACAAACACAGATGGGGCTTCCCTTTGATGGTTACGTACTTCATCTTGCCATTAGGGTTTCGATTATCGTCGTTTACAAGCCTTCCAAGCGACCCATCCTCTTTTGCTGCATCAACACTACAAAAATACAAGTGAATATTAGTTTCACAACAGTAAATATATAAAATAAAGGCAATGTGTCATTTAATTTTGATTGGACTAAGCATTGACATAATACGCACCACCATAGTTTGCCATTAAAATGGAACTCAAACATGAAAACCTTAAGGCTGTTGTGGTAGATTCTCTGTCTCCGCTCACATTCTTGCTTGCTTATCAGTTCACCTCTATATTCTAAGAGAAATTCTCCCTTTTCAAATGGAGTACAGGTGAAGATGCCGCGACCTATTTCATACACAGAAAAATATCCGTCAAGTTTATTCATACTTAAATCATGATTACAAAATCAGAACATTCAACTTACCTTTGAAGGCATTGATGTATTTGACATCAAGTCCCACTTTGTCCGCTCCAGTGTCAGTGTAGAATTTTGCATCATCCTTTGGATTTATACGTCTTCGCCGTTGCATATTTTTTGCTGAAATTACCAAAGAAGATGGTTGTCAGGATTATCATCTTTATTTGTAGAACATGCATGTTCAGAAAACATTGTATAGCCATTTAAACCAGTAATATACTGGGATAAAGGTGAGGAAGGCCAGCAGCGTGCTGGGGTGTCCACTGGATACTGTGGAGGTGGTGGGAGACAGGAGGATGATGGCGAAGCTCTCATCCCTGATGAGCCACGCCTCCCACCCCATGCAGGACACTCTCGCAGCTCTGCACAGCTCCTTCAGTCTCCCCGCTGCTGTCAGGCTGCACAACAAACTGCTCTCGGTGGACCACTAACACACTGAACACGAACACTGAACACGAACACTTTAATTCATTCACCTGGTGCAATATCTTATCTAATCCGTGCAATATCCAATATGTTTAAGTATTTACCTGATCCGTCTGTATATTCTGTATATACTGGTATATTTAATACTCTTCTTTACCGTCTTATTTTATTACTGTTTTACTGTTTAGTTTATTATATTAATTGATTTGTATATTTTATTTTATTTACTTGTGAGCAATGCTGCTGTAATCCTGTAATTTCCCCACTGAGGGACGAATAAAGGATTATTTTATCTTAAAAAATATGAAGAAAATGCATAACTGCTCCATTCATATTTGTAATTGACACTGCTTCACTTTTTAAGAATATCATTAGACCATCTAAGATTAACTGTCCTCTCTGCAGGCACAGAGTAAACGCACTATCGCACTATTATCATATTGGATAACCCGGACCACCCTCTCCACCAGCTCCTGCAGGGACAGCGGAGCACTTTCTCCAACAGACTCATGCAGCTCCGCTGTCACAAGGACAGATTCAGAAAAACATTCATGCCCTCTGCCATTAGACTTTATAATAAAACACTCGCTCGCTAGCTCGCTAACACGCTAGTTTGCGCTCGTTCGCTAGCTCGTGCGTTGTCATTGTTAAGGCCAGTGTTGAGCCACATCGTGTGTCAGCTAATGTTCGCTACATCGTCTGTCAGCTAATGTTAGCTTGTTCGCTAATGCTAGCTAGCACACCACATGACTCAACTGCCCTTAAAAATCACAAAGCATGCCATCATATCTCACCTCACACTGTCTCATCTCCTCCAGTCTCACCTGTTGCGAGCTCCGTTTTATACATACAAATAAAAATGCTTACCTGGTGGTGGTGTCTAATCCTCCATGAGTCCATGCGTCTCTTCCATGCCTGTCTGTGATTAAAGGGCTCCTTGGACTTGATGTCCGTAACGTTACATCGCTCCGACGTCCCTCCCTCGCGGGAAAACCAGGACGTGACGTCCCTACGTCACTCCGACGTACCTCGACGTAAAACCAGCCCGCGAAATTTAACTTGTGTATCAAAATGTGTATGAAACTGCACCAGCATGGTCAAGCCGATAGCAGGCGCTGTTCTATACACAGGGATACACAGAAATCAGGTCAACTGGTAAAGGTGGACTTAAGAGAATGTATGTTATTTAGACACTTATAAGGCGTTTACACTCTTTGTTTTATGAGGATCAGAAATCAGGGCTGCTGGTAAAAAAGGACTTTCCACGAAAAAGAGATTGTATGTTATTTAGACACTTATAACGGAGTTTACACTCTTTGTTTTATGAGGACCTCAGCATGGTCCGCATATACCAACTAAGTTCTCATAATGCTGGTGTGTAATCAGGTGAACAGTCCAGCCATAACATATCCACAGACACACACACACACACACACACACACACACACACACACACACACACACACACACACACACAGGAATGAGTGGTATTAATCGTATCATCTAGTTCTTTGAAAGGAAGCAAATAAGCATATTTCACAAAATATCAAACCAATCCTGTCAGATACAACCACCACAGGCTTCATAATGACAAAGTAACAAAATATATTAAATATAATTATGAGTTAGCTTTGCATCTCTGGGTTCGAGCGGCTAGAGGGATGTGTAGTAGATTATAAGCCGTCATTAGGAGGAAACAGTGTCATTATACTATATGTTTGGACACAGTTATTGTTGCTTATTATAATACTGTTTGCAATATTTCCTTTTACCCTTAGTAACAGTCTATATATCCATTTTAAGGGAAATATACAGTTATTTACTTTAAAGGAAGTTTTCATCGTGTTTTTTTATATTGTTTTGCAATACCCTGTTTAAAGTGATCATACACCAATGCCGATACTGTATGCTAATAAAGGGGTGATGATAACACAGCTTAATGTATCAGCTGTTTGTCAGCTTTTCCTTTTTTACACTGCAAAAGACACACTAAGACATTAAAGAACAGTCTCTGAATGAATATCCTCCTCTGCCTTTTGAGAAATGATTCTTTCTTACAAACTCTAAAACTTAACCCTTAAGCCCTCACGGTATTATGACAGCCAGCATACATTTGTGTATTAATGAAGGTGGGAATGGATTCCTTCCTTGTGCTCTGCGGCAGTAATGCCTTCCTGTTGTGGCTCTAGATTTTCTGTATTACTTCCTGCATGATTTAACGTGATCCTTTCAGCAGCCAGTGATGCCTCTCCTGCATTTTAAGTAATTGTAAAGCTCAGCTGTAGATCACAACGGTAATGAGCTCGCATCAGAACGCTGCGTTGTTCTCACTCACGCAAATGGGCGCCATCATCGCCGTGATTACCGTTAAATGTTGATCATTGAATCGAGCCCTGCTGTCGCTGCTTGTGTCCCGCTCCCATCCTGACACCAGAGGTGGACGTGCACCCGGCAAAGCAGCTCTGCACAAACAAGCCACAGCAATCAATAGAAACACATAACGGCGGTGTTCTTCCGTAGCCTCTATCTATTGCTACTAAGCACCGGGCAGCTAAATAACCTTCCAGCGGGCCCAGGCAGGCGAGACAGATGACTTTCCTAAATGAGGCTTCTGCTGACGCTGGGCCTTAAATCAATGGCGGTGGCAGGCGCTGAAATGAAGCCCCTGAAGCGTGTGCTCACAGTTTCCGTTGAGAGAGTTGGAAGCTATACCTCCCCACATATATTAATATTTTATCAATGGCTCATTCGCTCATTCCAGTGAGAGAATTTAGTTGCTCTGGGCAAAATTATGATCAAACCCTGACCAGCTTCTTTGTGATCGATCGTGTCGTGCTTGCCGGACCTGCTTTGAGACACTGTAAACTGTACTTTTCGGTTGTTTTTGCATCCCTTGAAATAAAAACTTAGTGACTTTGTTTCATAGCACATGCTAATAATTTGTATTGTTTGTCCGATGGTAGATCAGTTTGTAAAGTCTTCATGCATGAATACACACACGTAGCATGGTACAAAAATATTTATATTAGAAGTTACGAAAGAGAAATATATATTTTAACACAAAAAGAGAAACAGATTTGTATAAAACAAACCAAAAAATAAGAAGAACGAATCCAGATAGAGAGACGAGACAGAGTTACAAAGGATACTCGCATTAAAATATGTTTCCTGCCTCTTGCCTCCATGTTTTGTCTCTCCCCATTTCTTTTGACAAATCTTATCAATGTGCTGAAAGCAACCACAGCATCCATGAATGCACTATTTTCACATTTATTTTTTCACAATTTCTCAATTCAAATTAGGCAAGTATACCTCGTCTATCCAAACTGTGGCTGTAGGAAAGTCCTTAGAAAATAAATAAAAAAACATGATGTACATATGCAGCACTCTGAAGTTTGTTTGAGCATATGTTTCTATAATTACTGCCCTAGTCAACACATTGTTTGTCAACAATTTGTAACCATTGGATGTTTCGCATGCTGAGATAGACCGAGGCCCTAACCTGCTGTGTAAGGGCTTTTATTGAGATGCAAATGTTGTCTGTGGGATTTTAGCTCAGAGTCAGTGATTCATTGTGCATCCCTGGCTTCCTGGTGCTCTGCAAATGTACGATGTTATTTGTGATTCAAATAGATCCACCAGGGCACTGAGTACATGCAAGCTTTTTTGTGCATCTTTGATCTCAAACTTTGAGAGGAATATCTGGAGCTTTTCCGTACCTGACAAAACAGTTTAAAGTGGCAATTCTCTCAAGTATAATTCATTCACTCCGTTAATGGCGAGTTATAAAATCTAATTTGAAATAAAGAAAATAATGGGCAATTTGAAAAATGATCATAAATATATGATGGAGAATTTTCCAAATAGAGAAAGTGATGGTGTGCTAATAATATGAAAGCAATTTCCTTTGACAGGCTGCAAATGACTTTGAGGTAATGATATCTGAGATGGATTTGAATGTATTTCTTCTGTCCATTTAGGGTGGTGTCTTTCTTCCAGTCATTACAAAACCAAATATACAAGAGCAAAAGTGTAAGGAATGGATTAAACAGCGTGGGTGTCTGCTCAAACAGAAGTTGTGTACATTAGCATGTCTATTGTTAGCAGCTAGGAAACTTACTACCAGTCGTGACCTATAGTGTTACCTCCAAGGCTCTGGAGCACTTCTCTGTGCGGTTAAATGTTACATTTAAAAAGCTCTGTTCACAATCGAACATCCATTAGGGAGTAGTTTGCTGGTTCTGGATGCTACCACAGTAGCATCCAGTGTCCTTGTGTTTACACTCCATGGAACCGGGGTCTGGGATAGTGTTAAAACAAAAACAGTGGATAGTTCTCATTCTAAAAGTTTATTTCTGAAAGGCTATCATACTGTTTTAAAATGTGAAGTATAACGCATAAAACAACTTATCTCTTGCATGTCCAAGTATATAAATAAAGCTTTCAGACCGATTTACGTTAGAGTCAAATTAAATGACCTGGTGAGGACTGGGAACTGTTAGCTTTAGCCTCCGTCTTTTAGCCTAATGACATGCGTCTGGCCATCACGTATAGATGTAAGACTGCTTCTACAGGCTCCTGGTTTAAAAAGAGTGAGTTGTGAACATCAAAAAGTCAGACACAAACGGTGTTTTCAACCAACACATGGCGCTAACATTCGTTTCATGAGCTAGCTACAGCTGATCAGTTAACAATTCAGCAAAATCAATGGTCACTGCAAGTGTGAAGGCTGATTTTGTCTGACTCTGGCATCATAGACACAATATTTCATGAAGGACTAACACTTTGTGGGAGGGCCTGAGAATGCTCAGTTATATTTACAGTTCAGGTCTCTGGATCCCCGGTGAGGGCCAACTCAGAAGACAAGATTAAAGTCAAACTTGAATAAAGCAGAAGTCCAGAGGCTTTTGCTCTAAATTCAGGGAGCATCGGTACGTTATTCCCCTAAAGACAGACAACCGTGTTGAAACAGCTGCTCTTTTCATCACCAAACCTACAAGTCTCTCATCCCCTTTAGGTGATCTGACATCACCTGCACTGGAAATATAACATCTTCTCCGTTGCTCTGTATGTCTTTCTGCAGCATCAAATGCAGTTTCACTCTGGTCGGAGTGTATTTGGCTCCATATTTTCCAAGTGGCTGAAAACATAATGGCCTGCGCCTAAGCCACAGCCGCTAATACGCCACGGTTTTCATATAATGGATGCATTTACCTCCATCTCTCGCCTCGCTCTCGGCCCT
Source organism: Melanostigma gelatinosum (assembly GCF_949748355.1). NCBI lineage: Eukaryota > Metazoa > Chordata > Actinopteri > Perciformes > Zoarcidae > Melanostigma > Melanostigma gelatinosum. The sequence continues at coordinate 20,442,951 of NC_136644.1, read as the reverse complement.
TTTTGCTCACTCTCACAGACTCAATGCTGTAATGACCCCTCACTTCAGGATTAACACACAGGATTTTTCGTAGTTACAGCTGGATGCGATTTTCATACAGCCTCCTGGTTGACATTTCTGAATGTACACACACAAACACACACACACACACACACAAGATGCAGCAGGAGGACAGAACCAGGGAGGGCACGAACACCATTAATACATTTAGATGCCTTTCTTAGACTTCCAACTGCAAAACAGAGTGAAAGCAACAACTGGAGCTGTGAATTAAGGCCCCTTAATTCACAGCAAAGATGATATAATAAAATGTGAAATATATATGTGGACATTCCTTTCCACATACGGTTTTATATTGTGCTCAGGGCTGTTTTATTGGTTGATCAAATCTCATATTTTAGACAATATGTGGGCCTGCAACTAATGATTATTTTTATTGTCACTAAATCTGCTGATGATTTTGGATAAAATAAATGATTTGATGTCGAAAATGTAAAAGAAAAAAGAAAAAAAAGGAAGAAAGTTCCCAAAACCCAATGTGACGTCTTAACGCAAACCATAGTCCAACACCCAAAGACATTTAGCAGGAAATCCTCAAAAATCATTTGTCTGCCACGTAACTCAACGATTGGTGAACTGCTTGTCTCACCTCCAATAGTGCTCGTCCAACTTTCTGTCAACAGTTTGTGGGAGGCCATTTGCTGTTTGATACACGCAATATGCATGAAGCAAAGCAAAGAAATGCTTTTCTGAGTTTATTGAGGAGGAACATTCAAATGCGAAAATATACATGTCACACACATGTACATGTTTCTTTAGACTTTAGTCTAAATTTAGTCTTTAATATGCTGAGGAGCAAGGCTATTTCGGGTTTTGTGTACAATACAATTGAGAATCAATGGGATCTAAGAACAGGTGTGACATGCTCATACTGCAGCAGGGTTTTGAATCAACTGTAGTCGTTGGGAGGCCGATGAACAGACTTTAACAGTAGTCGAGACCACTTGTTGTAAATGCATTTTGATAAATTTCTCGGAGTCTGATTTTGATGGAAAGCCCCTAAGTTTTGAATTGATTCTTCAGTTGGTAGAAGGCTGATCATGTGATTCACAACGGCTCCGTGTAATGCTGTGAAACTTCTCAGCTCTTTCAAGCAGGGACCACTTCTGAAGTTTGAAACTTCTTGTTCCTTGACGGATGAAGGACGTGGAAATCTATGTTCTGGCAGGAAAAGACGCCACATATTTAGTCTCGACGGAGCTGTGCTAGTTTCTCTGAAAAACTTGCATATTAAACTTGATTTTCACACAACTTTTAATGCCGCGGGTAAAGCGTGCCTGATGACTTGCGTAAGTGGATGCATTTAGAATAAGGATTTCGTTTTAAAGTCGCTTTACACTACGTGTCTGTTACTTAAGCTCCATTTGTTGCTGCTAGAACAAAGCAATTACTTTTCATGAATCAACTGCTTTAACTAATAGAGGCAAGCTGTACTATGTTACTTACATTAATTATCATTGAAGTTTCATGACATTGAAATGCAATGAAAGTAGTTGTGGACAAAGAACAAACGGCCTTCTACCTTTTTTTCAGCCTCGGCTTCCACATGTAGTCTCAAAAAGCTTTTTAGCATTTCAGCGCCCAGGTTCTTTCCAGCAAACCTCACCCGAACCCTACATTTCTCCTTGTTTTCAGGTTTAAATGAAACATGATGGAGCGACAAAACACTGTCAATCAAAATGTGTTTCATGACCACTTGAGATTCTTGGCTGGTCGTGGGGTGTGAAAACATCTGAGGCTCTGAAGCCAAAGACTCATCGAGAAACTGAACAGCAAACCTGACTCGACTGTGAATAGGCCGCAAGACTTTCACTCTCAACTTAAGACTTCTTTTCTTGAGAATAAAATGCTGTTTTGCAGTAAAGCGTCTTCTTCCCGTTCCCGCTGAATCAATGCAACGCTTGTGAATGCGGACAGCCCATTTGTCAAGTCTTTCAATTAAGAGTGTATAATGCCGCTGTGTTCCATGCCAGGAATTTGCTTTTTGAGATGTATAAATACACTGGTAAACACTCTTATTTACCCCTATGTCCTCAAACATAATCAGCAAGCTTGGCTCCATGCTCTGTGCCCTGCAGGAAATTAGCTCGCTATTGATTTCTTCAACAGCTCTCAGCATCGCAGGGCTCTAATTGGGTAATCCGCAGTTTTAGTTTTAAGGAACGAGAGCGTTTCGCTCTTAATGTTGTCTGCAGCAGAGAGGCAAGATTGCAACAGAAACATGCGACGACGATGTATCAGATCTTTGTTGTTTCTAATCGTATTTTACATCTGGAATACAAAGGCCTTGATGTGACATTTAGCACTGGAATGTGAACGACTGCGTCTTCACATGAAAGGTCACGCCATGCGAGAGAGTTTGCCCACTAGATCTGGCTTATGTTCACACTTCTGTATTTGTGCACAGAATGTAGCAACATTGGATTATTTTAGATAATCCTGCTATGTCTGATTGATTGTTTTGCCCTTTGAGTCGTTTCATGAGTTGATGCCGTCCCATAGTTTCCAAATAATTTCCTAGAAAGGAAGTGATATGCAACTGTTGGGCACTTTCTGTAAAGGGCTATCACTGCTATGTGATTTAGCAAAGCAAAAAGTTAAATTGGTTCACTTTCAGTACATTGGTAGCATAACTTTCTATTACCTAAGTAACCATTTGTAGTGCACAACTTGTCTTGTGTGGTTGTAAATTACAGGCGGGCATACAATTCAACAAATGTGGGGAATAAAGGTAAGGAATGAATATTTACTTGGGTTTTTCAGTTTTTTATAGTAATCAAGATTCTAGGAATTAGTTAAAGGAGTTTCCAAACCAGTAATTGCTTATAAACTCGACATAACTGTGTAAAAACTAACATTTCTGAAACAAGCTTTTTTGATTATTTTTAAGATGAAATATTCTGTGGTTCCAGAAAGAGAAGCAAATTGAGAATTGTGTTGTCTTGTGCAATAATAAAGTAAATATGTTTAGGTTTTGTATTTGAAGATTTTCCCTTGAGCTCTGTGATGACATCAGGATGGATATTCTTCACCGTTTTCTGACATTTTTAGACCCCACGATTAATCAAATAATCTGTAGGTTAACTGATAGTGAAAATAATTGTTAATCGCACTCATATAGGTTCATGCGATTATTGAATGGAGAACTGTCAACTTTAAGCACTGAAGCCGTGCCTGCCTTAGCTGGTTCTGCTGCTTCATTCATGCTTTACAATCACTTGCTCATAACATGCGATCACATTCATGCAGGTGTACACTTCAACCTTCATACCCCGACACTTCTTACTAACTCTGCTGATACCTTTGCATCGTGTTTGCTACTGAAGCTCCCCCACAACCCAAATCTCCTCCTCATATGCTAAGCTTTTGGTATAATTGACTTCATTAAGATAAATGTTTGTGATTGGAACATCCAGCAAAATCCTTATTGCAGCTTTGACATCTTAAAAAAGAGTGTCGGTAAACTTAATGTGTCCTCCTTTCCAATATTTTCTCCTCCATCTACTCCAGCCGCAGGTTCTGCAACATCACTGTTCCGGCCTAAGGTGGCTTCTAATTGGTTGGGGAACGAGTGGACACTTGTGATGTGATGGCAGTGACAAGTACAGCAGCGTTCAGAGCTCTCGCCACATCTTCTGACAGAATCGATGTGTGCTGCTGGGCCCACCGAGGCCACGGGAGGTCTAGTTCAGCAGAACTAATTACTGTTCGTTTTGAAAGTTAATTTGCTGCCGGTTCTCTACTGGTGTGTTCTTCTTTCTTTCCCACGTTTCATTGAAGGAGCTGCCATTATTTTTGAAGTGCTTTATGAAGTGCTGGCAATCGGAGAGCTTTAGACAGCTCACATCAGTGACTTGATGTGATTCAAAGAGGATGTCTGGGCAAATGTCAGACGGTCGGATAAATTAAACATATTTTCACAAGTTATTCAGGAAGCAAGAGACGTTTTATTAAGCTGTTTGTGAATGTATTATTCAAATACGGAATTACCATATTTTTATTGATGGTATATTCCCGTCTCAGAGACAACACACATAATAAATCACCTTAATATGTAATAAATGTTTTCAGTGTTAGAATATGACAAAATCTGTCGTATAGTTTTCAGGGACAATGAGACAACAGCTCAGTTGTGTCAGGACCTTTGCTTTCACATCAACTCACCACTGACCACGTCCAGACACGGCACCACATAACGTTTTGTTTACTGCCTGACAGGCGCCTCTGCACCACCCTGATAGACGTGCCCCCACACACAGCCTTCCTCTTATTGTGAATCCAGGGGTGAAGCCTTCAAGCTGGGCTGTGCAGCTCTGAGCTGACACGAGGAGACAAGCGCTTGTCGGTAAACTGAGGGGGAGTCGACCGGCTCGGCTTGTTGGGAAGCCATGGCGGGAGCTCCCGGCCAGGCAGGGGGCTCACTGCAGTGCGCTCCTCCAGCAGGGAGGGCAGCTGATAGATTGCAGTATGCACAGACAAGACATAAGCCAGCGGTAAGATGAGGTCACTGGATACTAAATATAGCAGTGACTCGACAAAAACGACCCAGCTTTAAGAGGAGATACTTCAAACGTTTATCTTTTAAAGTATCATTAGATATTGCTATGTAGAGTATATGTATTTCCTTTAATAACTCGTAGTAATAACACTTTGTTTCAGTCCGCCAACTAATGGCGTAATGTTTGGAAATGCTTTATGACCTGATACATCTTTTCTTCAGTTCATCATTATGACCCTTATTATTGAGCGTTGACCCTTATAAATTACATTATTTGTTGGTCGATCGGAGGTCGGTTTATGTGTCCCATGTGCTCCTTCCACACAGTTTAGAATGGTGCTTGTTGAAGAAAAAAAAAATACAAGTTCCATTGTGAACTTAGTGTTTCAAACCAAACACAGGGAGCAATCGTTTATGAAAGGTAGTGCAAATAATATAAAGAGAAGCTAACAAGGATGCTATGGACAACACCATAATGTAACTCGTTGTTATAGCAGCAAACAACTATTTGATATGGAAAGATATAGTGAAGTAATGTCTACTTGAGCAGAGAATGAAGTTGTCGCCCTCTGTATGTGTTGATATCAAGCTTCTCTTTACGTAGCCAGGTCGGCCGCACATGCTTTTTACTACATGAAGGTTTTGCTTAAGTGTCGCGCCAATGCCCTACCCCTCCATGTTAACACTGTGAGCACATTGCTGTGGTTTGCACTGTTGGAAATAACAGGCCTGTGTCAAACTGGCACTTTTTGAGAAAGGCTATGACTTTGTTCTGTACCGAGCAGAGACAAACAGGACAAATCAGTGTAAGTGTCTCCTTCTGAAATTCACTGATCTCAAAATGATCTCATCCCCATAAATACAAAACAATGGCTGCAACAGTAAAATGCATCAATCATTCCTAATGTTACCATTGATTTTCTTGATTTCTTTGCCCAAATTGCACTTCATATCAGAGAAAGCTTAAATTTCGACAGTAACAAACAAATACTGCCTGATATCAGACAAAATTGTCACTTGATACACTCCAGTCAACTTACAGTCAACTTGGAGAAGTGAGTGGATTCAAAGGTCAGGACCCAGACAAAAAAATAGTCTCCGAAACAAAGATTGATTTCACACTTTATGAACACTGAAGCCTCAAATGTTACTTAAAGGTAAAATTTCCTGTATGTTTGACATTCGGTGATGTTTTTTCCGATTGTAACTGTGATTGAATTTATCAAACAAAAGGGTACAAGACTACCACTCCCACCTCATTTGCTGGAAACAGCCGATCAAACACAGTGTGGGGGTTCACAATAAAATTTTAAGTGCATGTCATTTCAAAGATTGATATTAAAATGTTCCCTGGGAATCCAAAATAATCATTACTTGGATTGCATTCAAGCCTATTTAATATCTCACGCCTAAACTGAGGCATGGCATTAACAAAATTATTAATTAATACATTTATTCGGTTATCAGTAAATTAATTTGTGCAAAGGCTGTTTAAATTTTCAAGCTTTGTTTCCGGTTATGCCTGCTGAATTGCAAGTAGCTTATGCGCTTTACAACTGGATGAAACACTTAATGTCTTTTGGTCCTCTTTGATGCCACAAGTTCATTTATATCCTGGGTGAAAGGGTGTGTGTGTGTGTGTGTGTGTGTGTGTGTGTGTGTGTGAGAGAGAGATCCTCAGAGTTTCCTCACAGAAGAATTTAAGGGTGGCAGGGAGACGGTGAATCTCAAGTGGGTCCACTGTGGTTTCTGCTTAATTAATGTCGTGCCATCTGACTGTCACCAGAGGAGGCAGACCACCAGCTGCTCTGGCTTTGATCCCACATGCCTGTCTGTCTGTGTCTGTCTGTGAATATGTGTCTGTCTATGCGTGTGGGTGTAATTGTCTGCATGTATGTACGTAAGTGTGTCAGACCTCGCCTCCTCATTGCACTGCTGCTTGAATGGAGTACCATCATCAATTCCTCAGTATGGGACTGACTTCAATAAGAGAGCTGCAGTTCTGTGTTGCTTTGCTATGAATTAGCTTTACATTCTTAACTATTTAGTACTGAATTTAGTTAGAAGACATTCAACCATCGTTGTTTTTCAGGATTTTTTGGGTGGAAGGTAATCCTTCGCATAACCCTATCCCTGTTACCGTATAAAAACACTTTAACACAGACTACAGTTTGCTAGCTAGCAGTGGTGTATTGGCCACCTGGCATACCGGGTCAAATTCTGGGGGGCTCTGCATCGTCTAAAAATCCGTAACGTTTTTACCAGCCGTCTGGCCCTGTCTGTCTCCTTACCGGCCGTGTCTGTGTGCCTGTTAATAAGGGTACGCATGAGAGCGTCTCGCATTCATACACCGTTTAATTAGACTTGTAAATGCTGAAAAAATGAATAAGAATGAAAATGGGAAAGAAAACTAAAACAAACTTGTGCTTACGTCATAGTTTCTACCGTAGCCTGCTGTTAAACAGCGGATAAATTGTTTTGAATGTCACAACTCATTTAACGATCAGAATTTGATCAATTCGGGCCAATCACATTTGGAAAGTCTAGAAGAGCCGCACGATTGAATTATTTTAACCCCACTCGAGTTAGCATAGGGCTAAACCGGATTTTAGCATGGCGGAAGTCTCTGGTGCGCATGCTCTGCCCTTATAGCATGCACGTTAACATTCTGCAAAAGAAGCACGCAGCTGAGAGAAGCAGGCAGCTGAGAGATGCGCGCAGCTGAGAGATGCGCGCAGCTGAGAGATGCGCGCAGCTGAGAGAAGCAGGCAGCTGAGAGAAGCAGGCAGCTGAGAGAAGCAGGCAGCTGAGTGAAGCAGGCAGCTGAGAGATGCACGCAGCTGAGAGAAGCAGGCAGCTCAGAGATGCGCGCAGCTGAGAGATGCGCGCAGCTGAGAGATGCGCGCAGCTGAGAGAAGCAGGCAGCTGAGAGAAGCAGGCAGCTGAGAGATGCACGCAGCTGAGAGAAGCAGGCAGCTCAGAGATGCGCGCAGCTGAGAGATGCGCGCAGCTGAGAGATGCGCGCAGCTGAGAGAAGCAGGCAGCTGAGAGAAGCAGGCAGCTGAGTGAAGCAGGCAGCTGAGAGAAGCAGGCAGCTCAGAGAAGCAGGCAGCTCAGAGATGCGCGCAGCTGAGAGATGCGCGCAGCTGAGAGATGCGCGCAGCTGAGAGATGCGCGCAGCTGAGAGAAGCAGGCAGCTGAGAGAAGCAGGCAGCTGAGAGAAGCAGGCAGCTGAGTGAAGCACGCAGCTGAGAGATGCACGCAGCTGAGAGAAGCACGCAGCTGAGAGATGCACGCAGCTGAGAGAAGCACGCAGCTGAGAGAAGCACGCAGCTGAGAGATGCACGCAGCTGAGAGATGCACGCAGCTGAGAGATGCACGCAGCTGAGAGATGCACGCAGCTGAGAGATGCACGCAGCTGAGAGATGGCAAACATATATACTGTGACTGCAAATATCAGCATTTCAGAGCAGAGAATACTGCTTGGTTTTTGGCTGGGTGTGACAAACTCAGAACACATTTATTTTTTGCCTCACCCCGACTTGAACCATATCATTTCGACCATCTGGCACCAGATGTTCTGCGACACCTTTAATGTCACCTTTCACCGTCTCCCTCTTCCATCCATTTTAAGAGTCAGTTAATGCACAGCATCATTGGTCTCGTCATTGATCTCCCTCCTCACTGCAGCCGAGGCCTGAGGACCGTCTGCTGTCACTGCTGGCGCTGACGTCTCCCCTTTAAAAGTCAAGGTGACGCGTCAGTGTCTTGTGTGGGAGGAGAACGAGTCGCAAATCATGGAGCCTGCAATCTCAAACTGCCTTCAACAGGAGAGGTAAAGCAGGCACGGATCTCACTTCAATCCCGCCTCCCCTGAGAAAGCTTAAGGAGGAAGATTCATGCGTCAGTTGGAAAAGAAAAGAGTTTGTCATTGAACACAGCAGAAGTCACCCTGTCCCGGTTTTTGAAATTATTTTCACCACTTGCTGCATCTTCATTTAAAAAAGTGACCATTTTTTTACTGTAGATTGCGATACAAACAGGATTAAACAGGATAACAGTTTTAATTTGTTGTCTTTTCGTGTTTCTTGCTGGAGCACTTATGGCACGTGACAGAATACAGTCGAAGGGGGAAGCAAGGCCGTGACATATTTGCCTACGGCCGACCACACAACCAGACTTGCGGGACCAAGCGCCACTGAAAGTGGAGTCGAGAGGCAGGAGAGCTCACCCGGTCTGCTCCTGGCTAATGTCCAGTCGCAGGAAAACTCAGGCTAACCAAGCAACGGGAGGTCGGTGACCGTTGTGCCCACATCTTAACAGAGACCTGCCTCCATTGTGGCCTCCTGGATAAAGCTGCACTTGAGAGGCAGGAGAGAGCGCAGGACTCTGGTGGGACGAGAGGAGGCGTAGTCCGTTTACATCAATGATGCTTGGTACCCAAACACAGCCAAAGTTAATGGACAGTGTTTCTCTGATGTTTAATTGTTTTTTGTTAAGATATCGGCCAGAGAATTGTTTTGTTTCTGCCGTTTACATTCCTCCAGATGCAAATAAAATAAATGCACAGGTACGCACATGTCTTTTTGTTTGTCATGTTTTCACTTGTGTAGCGAATGGGTTACAACTGCATTTTGTTGTGCAACCCTGTGTCACTAAGCGGAGAGGCTGCTCCAGGTGCGCCTGGTCCTCCAGGACCAGATGCAGCCCTCAATGCCAGGAACTCCCTCTAGTTGATATCCACCACATCTCCTGCATAGGGACGAGGTTATCAAGGGTTAATAACTACCGAGTTGGGATACAGTTTTAGGCCTAGTTTTCAGAATAGGTGACACAAACACCAAAACTCTCTTTCCATTAGAAATCAGCAAATGTTCCAAAATGTAGATACAATCAACGAAATGAAATACTGGTGTCTCATTCAAGACAGCAAAAAGCCACTTGCACTTTTTCCTTCTGTGTTTTTAATTTCTTTTGAAATCATGAAACTAAAACAAAATGACAAAACGTGAGACGAGTCAGTGTTCAACAGTCCACTGCCAGTATATCCAAACTTCTGTTTCATTGGTTTTGAAAATGAAGCTGAATTATCTGAAGTGAACACTGCTGTCCATGTTCTGCACGCCTTTGAAAGTTTTGGTAACCAGACTACGGTCACTTTGGTTGTTGATTCAATGAGTCTGCTGTGGTTGGTGTGTTTTCTGTGTGTGTGTGAGGTTGGTACTTTCCACGGCTGGTGCAGAGATGTAAAGATGCGGTGTAGCAGGTGGGAACATGCTCTTTAGCTCTTTTAGATGTAAGTGCCCCTTTGACAGTATCTTCTTACGTCGCTTGAAGACTTGGGTTCGGCATCAACAGCTCTGCTCTAAGCTCGTTTTGATTATACCTCTCCAACACAATGTTTTCTGTCACTCTGGGTAGCTCTACCTCCTCGACAGCTCATGAGCCATTGTGTCCCTGAAGGCTCTGTTCTGGCCCCCTTCTCTTTTAAACATGCTGCCTCTTGGCCAGGTTATTCAAAAGCACGACTAGCGCTACAATTTTTATGCTGACGACATATATTCATTTCTGATTTAATGGGAGGTAGATTGAGGACGAAGGGTAAGGAGGTGAAAAAGGGAGCTACTGTTGTCCTCCTCCTCCTCCCTTTTCTCCACCCACTTTTTCAGCTTTCTCCTTCTTTGCTTTTTTATTTTAGCAATCTCCTCTTTCTTTTTCATCTCAGTTTTCTCCTTCCTCTTACCATCTCCTAATACATTTTGCTTTTCATTTTCTGCAGCCGTCTGTCTCTCCTATACGTCTTCTTGCTGAACCAGAAGCCTATCCTCTTCTTCATTTGTAGACAAAGCTCCCCCAGCTCATTCATCTCATCCACCATCCGTTTTACTTCGATCTCCCAGTGTTCTTTCTTAGCAAACTCAGCAGCGTCTCCCAGCTCTGTTGACTCTGGGCTAGGTCCTTTGTAAACTTCTCCTCCTGTTCCTTCCTCTCGTCCTTCATCTCTTTTACCAACAGATGAGAAGTTGGTTAGAAGTAAAATAAAAATTGTCCCTTATAGTGCTATGATGCCATTGTACAACACTGTGCAATGACTTTTAATTTAGTTTTATTTCGGAGTGGCACTAAAAGTTTCAAAATGAGTTAGTGAGCCTGTGAACCCTAAATTATAATCAGAGACCCGAAGTATGTTTTACATGTACTCCTATCCTGTGAATTTTACATTAAGGATTGTCATGAGCTCTTCAAAGTCTTTGTATGGAAACCACCAATTGAATCCATAAAATAAATCTTGTACAGTAAAAGAAAGTACAAAGACCTAATTTTCTGTAAAAAAAAAAAAACAACCCAAAATGACTACGATCCATTATCCATTCATTGGTTTTGTTTTAAATGTCATCAATAGATTGAAAATACCCATCACAAAATCTCAAGGTCCAAGGTAATTACTTCTAATTGTGTCTTTTGTATAATAAACAGTCTGAAACCAAAAATATTAAATTTCCAACAACGAAGCAGCAAATTCTCACATTTGAGAAACTACTATAATAGAAATAGAAACAAACTTTAGTGCTGTGTCTGTGCAGCTCAAAGGTACTATTGAACTGATGGCCGGCAGGTAAATCAATCCGTAATAACACACTAAAGGAGAAAAGTGACAGGACGAGTGTCGGTGCATGTGTTGCATATCGGCACAGTGCTGTTCGATTGCTATAGCTTATAATAGGTATATTGTTGCTGGTGTCCAGTGGGCTTTGAATGGTCTTAAAAATCGGCAAGTGGAAAAGAAATCATGTTCTGCCTCTCAGCTCAGTACTGGGGCACTCGGGTGTTTGGCTTTATTGGGTCCTGAATCACTCTGATGTAGCAGGAACGACCTTGACTTCACAGCCTCATGGTGCTGATCCTCACGAAGGACTTTTACAGAGTGGGCGGGAGCATGGGGAGCCACAATATTGGACAATAACTGCCCCTCGTCGGTTAAAACCCCCTCGACACTAAACTTGTCCCCTCATTAATCTACTCTCTCTTGTAACTTATTTTCTTCCATCCAGTCAGACGTGCAGCAATGTCCTCTCTGGGCTTTTCTGCTGTCAACATTGTTTAAAACGACCGCTTACAGCCTTGTCCTGCAGTGGAATATTACATTTTAATCACACCAATACAGCCTCATGATTGCATTATGATTGAAAATCACTTACCGCTATTGTTAGGCAGTCATTGATGACTATGTGAAGGTATGAGCTGCTGGGAGAGTGACAAATGACAGGAGTAATGACGCTACAGGCCGACTGCAGATTAGCTACGGCCTTATAAGGTCAGGAGGAACTGCAGCAAGCTGACGTGACTCACACACACACACACACACACACACTCTCTCACACACACACTTTGACTACTGCAACTATCCAGAGGCTCCCAATGCATGTATTGCTTTCCATTTTAGAGCCCCATATTGCCATGAGGAGACACTGCAGTCTTGAGCTGGGGTCCATGGCACTTCTAAAGATGTGTCTGCGTTTGCTGTTGGTTAAGTACACAACCCCTTTGCGTCGCTGAGTCTTGAATTTTTGTTTTGTTCAAACATTTCAGGAATTAGAACACAGTGTTAGACACCGTGAAAGTCAGTAATATACCACGATGGTATTTCATACATTTAATTGTGAGGTGGATTTCCTTTGATTGATGGATCGTGTTTTAATTAAAATACGTTTCAATTAGCCGAGTTGATCGAGTACAGATATAGTGCTTTGGTAAATCACGACGGTGAGCTGGACTGACGGAACTAAATCACCTCCCGGTCATATTTTCCACATCAGAGTGTTTGTTCGTTTACATTCCATTTGACTTTGTCAAGACAAAATGCTTTATGGAAAGGCAAATACTTCCACCTGAGCCAAAAGTTGTGCACAGTCCATCAATCGTTTCTCGTGGGTACAGAGCCATGCTGGTAAAATGATGTGGCTTCAAGCAGGCTTAGATAGCAATACAGAAAATATGAGGCAGGAGTTGAAATACAAAAGAACGAAAGAGGGAAATATGGAAAAACAGAGGTGATCTGGCCTCGTCAGTGTGATTTATATCCTCTTGTATCAACTCCATTTATTCTAATGAGGTCACAAGATGAGGTTGAACGGACACAGGGAGTAGGAGAGATGAATACTTCTCCCACGCACATCCTGCTATGATATCGCTCTGCTAACTACCACAAGTCACATTCAGGTTAGATACATTTACATACATGCATCTGAGTATTATTTGAGATATACTTAGCATTTACCAAGAGATAACACACAATTAACACGGAGAGAAAGAATTAAAAGATATATGTAATTCACTTTTTATTTCACTTTGACTTACCATACCCATGAGCCATGAACATTTTCAAAATCTAAGTAGCAAACAAGAGCTCTAGCAAATTCAGAATGCTTCATTATCGCAATTTTGAAGAAAACATCCCACCAAAGTTGTTCAATAAATAAATCAAAGGTCTTCTAAGGTTTCCATAAAGCCAAACCTTCAGTACAATACATATGTATGTTAGTTTGGAGCACTTGTATAGCTGACCTTGTTCCTTATATTCCTATTCATACTGCTTGTACCTTTGACTTTTCAACCAAAGAACCAGATTTGTTCTCATACATTTGCTCATCTTTTTATACTGATGATTGAACCAGATGAGTTTCATGTCCATCCAAGCCTTGGATGAGCTCCAACTTCCAGTCACCGAACATTATCTATACGAGGTAATGAACCTCAGGCACCCAAAAGAACTCCTCCTCCTTTGCTACTCTATGGGCATTATTTAAAGTTGTATGGCTCACCAAAAAGTGGAATGAGAAAGAGAGAGAGTATATGGAGGAAGAAATATGGAGTGAGGGTGAAAATCCAGCTTACATATCGGGGTTGTGTTCTCCATCAGTGGGTTTGAGGGATTGAGGAGGGAGAGAGAGAGAGATCCAGTCTGATGGTCACAAGAGCTCAGAGGGGTGACATGGAAGAGCACACACACACACACACACACACACACACACACACACACACACACACACACACCTCATCTACCACTATCAAGTCACACCTGCAGCTTCTTCCAATATTTGCCCGTTTGCGCTTACTTTTCAGTCTGTATTCCTTCTTTTTCTCACTTCACCTCTCACTCACTCAACTGTGTTGACTGTGTCTTGGCTGACTCCATATTTCCCGACTGGTATTTCAAATGCATGTGCTTCATACAACCAGTAAGACAGACTCCGGTAGCATACGAAATGTGTTGTTTGTCTGCAAACAAACACCTCATCTGATGGTTAACAGTGAATACTGAACACTCCGTTTCTCTCCCCTGGGTGGAAATAGGGCTGGTAAAGAAAGACTGGGTGACAGGTGAGCCGCAGAGAGGGCCTCACAGGTTCATTACCGGCTGGCAGAGTGGAGCACTCCGGGGCACGGAGGTTGGAGGTAACGCTTGGGGCCTTCCTCATCAACATCCCGTCACCTCCATTTTCATACGCTCAGGCTTGGCACAGCGGTTGACCCGGTCCTCGCCCCACAGGGAAAAAACGGTCTTCCTGAACAATAAGTCAGCACCTGGTAGCAAGAAAAACTGTGTGTTTGTTTAGTTAGTTACTGAGAAAATGAAAAAAAAGCTGACCTGGGAACCTGGAATAGGCAGTTTGTAATGAACAGCCAGGTAGACAGAGTGCCTGTCATTGTTTGTACTAAAGGATTTTTTACCACATTCCACATCTTTCTAACCGGGAAATAAACCATTTTCAGACACGGAACATGAAATATTGCTGGCTTTGTGTATAGAGACGCAAGGATCGATCGGCAAAGAGATTGGAGTGATTGGCTCGTCCGCCGGGCCTAAACGACTTCCGTCAACAAAGGTTGCAATGATTTGTTTTATGCTGTGTTCAAGCTCGACTCAGTAATAGTGAGTATTGGGTGAAGGTAAATTATGAAGTTATTATGATGTGTTCAAATTTAATTTGTAAAATATTGTTTTTGGCAAAAACAAAACCACAAATTGTTTGACGGAGATGTTTTCACAGATAAAATAGACTTATGACCTGTTAAGCTTATTAACAGCTCTAAGCAACTTATAATACATAATTAAACCTAATCAAGCTTAGCCAAGCTTTTGTTTTTAATCAAAGCGAGAATTTCATAAAAATAAAATGCAAATAACCCCTATAGATGACAATAACAAAAATAAAAGGATATAAAAGGATAACATTTAGAATGTTTGACAGTATACATAGACTTCAGGATGGTTAATTATTTTCAGGACGGGGCCAAAAAAAAAAAAAACTTCATTCCACAGCAGCCACACCGAGAAGGCCACCTGCAGATGTGTCTGGGACATTTATTTGTTCATCTCCCTCGAGAGCGCACGCCAATGCGAATTATCTCAAAATGACATTAATCTGCCATATTAATCAGCCAACCAAGATAGATCGGTCGATCACTCGTAAACATTATACCTGCTTAGTATCGGCATCTTCACAATGCCATTGTGAGCGTATTTGCACACTGATGTTAGCATTTATCTCAAAGCACCACTGTGCCAAAATATAGCCTCATTTTATGCTTCTTTTGATAGCGGACAGTCAAGATATGACAGGAAGCGAATTGAAAGTCACAGGGAAAGATTGTAGACTGTCTCAAAATGAGAAAAAAAACTATACTCTACAACTTCAAATTGTCCAATTCGCAATCTTTTATGGTGTATTATTTACAGATTTTATTATTTTTGTGGATAAAAGATGATTAAATGATTATTACAGTGACTTGTACGTCTGTTTATTCAACCCTGTGCTGCTGTTGGCTGTGTGTGTAAAAGTGTTTCATAAATGTTATGATGTCTGACTTTAAGATTGACTGAGATACTTATACAAACATAATATAACAAATACCTGCACATTTATGTAACATAGTGTTTGCTTCAAAGTTCTTATAGTCTCTGCTGCGATCCTATTAACTTTCCCATTACAAGCACGGTCTGACTTTCTTCTTATTGTCCACACACACTGCCAGTTAGGACTCTTAATTTCAAACTGCAATCAAAGGCAGGCTTTCCAAAGGCTTAACTTGAGAGGTGAAGTCTTTGAGAAGTTCCCCAGACAATTCCACTGCAGTATGAGTGTACTTTCACTGTTATCTTCGGGTAGAAGAGGTAGGAGAAGGCAGTCACGCAATATCAGTCTGCAATATGTTTAGCTGAGGGCAAGAAATAGCCAGGCTTGTAATTGCTTTGGGACAAGCTAGGATGGTTCCTCTGGCAGTAGCAGATTTTCTTTTGGTCAACCATGAGGGCAATAAGACAGATAAGAAAGAAGAGAGGGAGACCTGGAAAGGAAAGAGGGAGGGAGATTTTCAGATTTTCTGAAGTGCTCAGATGAAATAGAGGCATTATCGTCCCATGAGGTGACAATGAAAAGCCCTCAGTTGGTTGCCCTTCCAAAACTCTGTGGTTTAAGAGAGGAAAACGGACACAAGGCTGCGAGGGCCAAAAAAAGGAATAAGCGTTTCGATTTCTGAGTGCATTTCACCATGAGCATCTTTTACAACTGTCCCCCAGCTTGTGGCGACTGTCGAACAACCCTCAGAGGAATCGTGTCGCAGTCTCGGCTTTTAGTGTAACTATCAACAGCTTTTCTCTAAACGACTTCACTCCCGTTTCATTACCACTGCTCTACAAGATAAAAAACCTGCTGAATGACACACGAAGGGAGAGGGAAGCACCTGCAGACACCGATATGGCTGACTGTCTCCTGCAGTGGTAACGTACGTCACTTGGACTGTCAGGAGAGAGCTTGTTTACTGTCTCTAAGGTGTGTCTTATAATGAATAGCTTTGGGGCTGTTCTGTGTGTTTAGCTGTGTGTTTTACAAACTTATTTTATAGATCAGATTAAATCAGATTAATTTGACAATGAAAAGATATGCACATTAACAGATAATTAACGTGCATATTTATTCCAGTAAAATAACAATAATACATTTTATTTGTATAGTGCTTTAAAAAGGTACTCAGACACTTAAAAGCAATTACAATGTAAACTAAATATGCCTCTCCTTTACTGTGAGACGCGGAGCTGCTAGCAGCAAAAGCGGTCGAGCTTTCCATTTTCTCAGATTCCTCAAATTGTAAACAAATGAACTACGAACGTGGAGATCAAAATTTAGACATTTGACACGCTTCATCCTCCTATAAAAAAAAGATCTGCCTGCAGCGCGATATAGAACTTGACTGATGTTGCACAGGTGCTATTTTTACCTCACAATCTGATATTGAAGCCTGGCACCTTGCTTGAGGCGCAGCAGAGAGAAACTGACAAGCTGAAGTAAGTCTTTAAAGGGCATGCAAATTAGCAAAGAGAGCTCTCAGATCTTTGTCAATATTTATCTCCTTTTTTCATAAAAACTCGAACTCCATAATCATCTGGACCTCCTCCAACTGCATACACAACCTCAATCTTTCAAATGATGTAATATGCCCCAATGAGTTATTGTGGCCATTATTTTTTAATTCAGAACAATTTTACATTAATCGGGGCCTCATCCATCACAACCTCCAGTTTGCAAAGGTTAACGTCAATAATGTGGCTTTGCCTGCCAACTAGTGGGACAACATGCTTTTTTAACAACCTGTGCAGCGTGGCACCATTGTACAACGCTACATCACAGCTGGGTGTGGTCCTATAAGTACAACAGAGCAAACCAAACTACACCCAGCTGTGACTTTGGGTGTAGTCATGTAGAGATTTGTCTTTCCTCCTTCCAAGTTCTAGTTTGGACATAGTCTGGAAAGAAAAATCACGCAACATCGCCAAATGAGTTCTTCTGACTTGTTGTTCATTTCCACCTGGACCATTAAGAGTCACTCAGCTTTTATCCAACAGTCCAAACTCGACTTTTTAACATTTTTTAAGGTGAAGCTGAAATAGAAGTTGTATTACTGGTACAAAATATGTCATTTTGTATGTTTTGTTTAACATTAAAACTCAAACGTATACATATTAAGAATACAATTGGCAATAGAAAACACAGAAAATCAGCAACAAATTCTACTAAATTCCAGTCTAAGCCTTGCCCGTGTGCTGTATAAACCTGAGTAGATAAACGCTGAATTCATTGTTCAATAAGCTGAAACAGATAGCAGCATTGCTGCCCTCCTACCCTGTAGATAACAGGGAACATCAGATCTAGGAAGAAGCTTGTTGTGTGGCCCATCTGGTGATTCATTTGTGTTACTCCAAATGTTCTCTTTTTGTTTGGCAATGTTCCTGGATGCACAATATCCAAATGAGATACAACAATCTTATTAAACCGAACATATTGCTGCCTCGAGGCACTGACTCGACGTACTCTTTCATCGCTTTGTTTTAATCTGTTGTGTTATTTGTTGTGTTGAGAGTGCAGGTATTTTCATTCTCATAGTGAACTCCATTATGTTGTTCTCTGGCTTTTCACAATATAACCGTATGCCCTTAATACCATCTCTCGCTAACCCTGCCCTCTGCTTTGCTTCAGAAAATCGTCACAAATATGCCACATAATGTATAGTAATGATCCGTTCCTTTGCCTTCTTGTTCCGTGCTTTATTTCCCCAAACACTCATTTTCCAGTTGGGTAGTTAATTGAATTCATTGCTGGGTGTAGTAAGTAGTGGGTCCTGAGCCACAGACGCCTGCTCACAGTGCATGAGGTAACCACGGTTAGATTAACCAAAGCTGGGCTCACGTAGAGGAACCAATGGTGCATAGATACACCCACTGGGGAACTGATCGTGGTATTCTATGCTGGATGCTCAGAGTCGCTACAGGCTCTTCACACGGATACAGGAGTAAATCAGCTGCTCTGTTCTACAAAAGAAAAAGTTTCATTCTCATTACTCAGTGAGATGCTTGATTCGTTTTTGGCTATGGCGAGAGAGGATGGCTACATGCAGCACGTACAGATGCTTAATAGTCTTAAAACACCAAATGCTCCTGCTGGGGAGACAGTATGCCTGGAACAAATGGTCCCTGAGTATCTGTTATGTGGCATCTTTAAAATAATAATGTCTGCAGCTCAGTATTATAGTATTATCTTGTCCTTCTGTGCAGAGCACCACTTAAAACTTTAAAGTGTTCGTTGCCGACAGATCTTGCTCTGCGCCGTCCCTTTACATCGCAGTACAGTCCTTCTCAAATATTCAACGATACGCATTTCATTTTCATCATCCCAGCTCACAAATGAAACCACAGCGGTGGAAAGGAAGTTTAAAGAGCCCTTCTAGAAGTCAGCAGGCATGCAGAATAATGCCGCATCCGAGCCGGCCTTTACCGATGGCTCCGATAGTGGCTTTAAAAATAGCCCTGGCTGTCCGCCTCTCCCTCCTCCCTCCTCACAACACGCCACTGTCGGTGTGTCGCACCTGCTGTGATGAGATCGTTGCATAACCATCTCTGCTCATGCAGAAGACCAGCATTTCTCTCCAGCAACACACAGAGAGTGTAAGTGAGAGTGTGTGTGTGTCCAAGAACCCCCCAGTAAAGGACACTGAAGGTCAATACACACATCAAATGGGACCAAATGCACCTTTTCTGCCCAAATATAACCATGTACAACACTAAGATTGTTTGTCGTGTCGTTTTATCCAGTTTACAGATTAGACTCACTTTTCCAACACTGTGTGACGTCCTCAACTAAAGATCACAGGAGAGATCACTGTGCTTTCAGTAATGTGGTGAAATCACTTCCGACTTTTTCTGGGAAATTAGTAACATCTAAAGCCAGCGTTTTCTTAAAAGTTGGAATTGAATCCATCTATGTATGATTGTTGAATGGACTCTTAAAGGGCCGGTGTGTAGCATTTTGAAGGATCTGTTAGCAGAAATAAAACATAATATTCATACCTATGTTTTCATTCGTGTATATTCACCTGAAACTAACATGTTTCGTAAACTTAGAGTGAGCCCTTTGTATCTACACAGGGATTCGGGTCCTCTTCATGGAGGCCGCCAAATGAGTGGAAAGGTATTCAGTTGGTTGCAATCTGTAACCACACAGCCAGATGCCACCAAATCCTACACACTGTCCCTTTAACTTTGACAGCAGAGCAACTGAGAGTTAACTCTCAGAATACTGATGCTTGGTCTGTGGCCTTCAGCGTCAGACTATGATGCTCTACGTACAGCTCTAGCGTTAGTTTTTGGACATGGCAGCAACGGTGTGTCTATATACAACTCATTCTCACTTCAGACGCATCCAATATTGCAACTTGGCACCAACACTCGTTTAGTGTGAATAAAACACTCCCCTGCTTTACGTAGCGTTATTTCTGTTCGATGCATCTTTTAAATCAAACTTCTGTCTCCACAGGAAGTTAGGTTAGGAAAAGATTGTGGTTGACGTTAAGTTGACTGACTAAAGACGTGACACACGAGACTAGTGACTCACAAGACTAGTGATTATTTGAACTGTCATCTAGTAACATTGATAACGATGTGCGATGCGGCAGGATTTAGGACTCAGCTCAATAACATCGTGAGTTGATTTGCAGTCATTCATTTCGAGCAACACATTGTGTGAGCGACACACTCGCCACTGAACTGCAGGTCAGACAGAGGGCTGAAGTTTGATCATCACCAGATGGACACACTTTTAACCAACAGTGAGCCAATACTTCCCAGCAACCATTAATGTTTTTGGTACTGTGGCAATATTTTTGTTTATGTCTTATGAGCATCTATCAAGCCCTAAATAATTTGTTTAGTGTGTTGTTGTGCAGTGGATTAGTTCAACAAAGGTCACACAAGCAGCAATGTTAAAGTATGAAACCCACTGATAATACGCAGATCCATGAGCAAACCAGACATCTTCAAATTTCAGTTGATGCATGTATTCCTGTAAATGCACCATTTAAAGGGATGCAAAAGCATAAACACAAAAAGTAAAACAAAAAGGAAGCGCGAGCGAGTGGTTAAGAAAAGCAAAACACAGCAAAGCAACAGCCGGTTAATCACAATGTGCAATTCAACAAGATTTACTAGAAGTGCTTTCAGCATTTATCAGATAAAAGTCAAATTCTCTCCGCTTTATACAGAGAACCTGCAATAAAACAAGACATAATAAATAGCACTTGTGCTTGGATAGCCTGCCTTGAGTTTTAATGTTGACTTTAATTGCGCTGATTTACTGAGTTAACTCATCTATAAACTATGCTAATGTGGTGTTCACACCAACCATTAGCTCTGTCCGGTTTAATACGACGGTAAGTTTATAGTATAAACTTGAACTGTATAATACTGAATGTAAGACGGATATATAATACATTTCTGGATAAATATGAATAATTAATGAAATATAAATTTCACTCAAGAAATGACGATAAACTTTTTCCCGAAGAAGTTAAAGAAACTCTGTTAGCAGGTTCACCTTCAGAGAAGCTGCCTGAAATGTTCTGATAAAAGTCTCCTTTTACCAGCTTTTAAAACCGTTTTTTAATCTTTAATGTTCAGTAATATTAATATTAAGTTGTTGTTTTTTAGTTACTTAACGCTCCTCTCAATGCATTGTGAACAACACCTTTCAGAGGGTGCATCTCTTTCAACACGAAAGAGAGCTTAGGAGAGGATTTTGTCTGCTGTCTGTGCACACATAAGACACTCAGCTGGTGTCAGTCTGACTGACTGAAATAAGATGGATTTGAAGCTGTGATCCAAGACGTCTGCTGCGAATTGTGTGAGCCGTGTTTGCCGTGAGGTGTAGCGAGTCAATTACAGCGGGAGTGCTGGGCAACAGCGCACAATTTCAATTGCCATTATCACTTGCTTTTAAAGATGTGCGCATCAAGAGGCAATGCAACCTTCAAGCAAACAAAATGGCTTTGTAGGTCCAAGCACAGATTGAAAAAAAATAAAAATGAACGGCTTCGATTGCGAATCGAGCACTGAAGTGAAGGTAAGAATAGACTTTTTGTGATCCTTTGCTGCAAGGCTATTAAATTAACTGAAAGTTCAACTCTAACTTTTATATTGCACTTTCCAAGTTTTGTTGCAAGACGTGTTACCTTTTACTGTACGCATACGTCGAACATTTTTATTGATGCCCTTAAGAAGAGGGCCCGTCGAGGCAAACAGACTGGATACTGTGGAGCGAAAGTTCATGATGTTGGGTACGCTCAATAGTTGTCTGGAAATGTGCTGACCAGAGCCGCTGTACAGACATAGCATGCAAAAAATGGAACAGCTGGAAGGCTTGATTTAGGATTTAGGTACATTGCACGCATAAACTTCCAACATACCAATGACCTCATGTGTGGCTACAACTTCATGAAGTGACTACCTTATAATATACACAATTAAGAAGAAGCCCACTTACGTTGTTTTGGAAAAAAATGCATTTTAGTGTAATAGTAGAGTTTCTTGTAATTGTATATCTTGTCTATTTGGCTACCGAATATGAGCTTTTACCAAACTAATTACAGACACGACTGCAGTAATGTAACAGCATTCTCGACCCGATAGACAGCTCGACAAATGAAACAAAAAATCTCCAACTCACTTCCACCGTTTTTTAGCCTTCCCCAGCATCATCGTCTTTATTTACCATCTCCATGGCTACTGAACAACTCCATCACTCAGGAAGGCCAAATGATGTGGTGGAAAGCTTCAGAAGTTGCATCTTGGAGTTTTTTGTCAAGATGTCTGAAATTATTTTGCTAATCATGTCTGATTTTCAATTAAAACATGGAGCCAATCCAACACCACTTTTGGGAGACTTGTTGGACAGGAGGAGACGACATGCAGGTGTTGCACAACCAACGACCCAGCTGTCAGGGATGAAGATACAGGCCAAGGATGTAGTCAAGAGTGTGGAAAAGAGAAATGTAAGGTATTTTATGATATTCCATGGAGCCATGTAATATTCCAACAGGGTCACCGGGATGTCACTATCCATAACTCAGACTCCTTTTAAGACGCAGTGCACTGTGTGAGGCTGAGTTATTGCAAACCAGTTTGCTAACCATGACCATCATTTTTTGATTTATTTCGTGCAATCCCCGTGAATTCAAAAGGAACACAGACACCCGTTTCTGTCGTCTACATGTATTTCATGAAGTAAAATGACCTTAATAAGAGCTTGCATACGGTTGTAGAAGACACTTTTCAATAAAAGAAAAAAAACATTGTAATCTTGAAGCTTACGCTCTTAACCCAATATGCATTCTAGTCATATTTTGACCCTGCATGTAAATGTTGAAGAAGTTGTATTGAAGTAAATCCGTCATGCACAAAACACATGAGGATTCTTTATAGGGAGGCTAGACCACGTGCAGCAGCATGGAGCGCCTGCTATCAAATGTGAGTAGGCGAAGGGAAAAGGGGAAAGTTTGAAACCACAACTGCATGGCACCACGGAGTATGTACCGAGAATCCCCTCTAGTGAGTTCTTCCACCTCTTTTTGGTGAGCTGTGAAATTGCCAAACAGGCAGAGAAGAAAAAACAACAACAAAATAACCACAACTTCAGTGTTCACAACTTCAGTGTTCTGTCTCTATCCGACTGCTCTGGCTGTAAACTGACATGAGATATGAGGCATATATAATAAAGCTCTCCTTCTCTAACACCTCTATCCCCCTGGTACAAACAGAAAAAAAAAATCCTTCGGGGCAAAATAACAATCAACATGCAAATACAGCTTCATGCCCACCAAACAGAGCTGTGACTCGTAGCTTCGTTTCCCAGCTGCGCTATGAATGTCACAAATACCTCCAACATCTTCATCATTTTTACAGTTGGGTTTGAGGAGAACCATGAAATGACAAGGATTTGGCAAAGTACAAACTTAAATTCGAGCCCATGCAGCCCTGTAATGATGTATTTTCAGAGAGATCTCATCATTCATGTCTTGATATTTTAACCATTGGGGGGTCTGAATGAAGGCACACCATCTAACTCTCCAGGCAAGGCTCTCGCCAACTCTTAAACAGAACGAATATAATTTCACCTATCCATTATAACGTGGACACAGTTTTGTGAGTGTTCTCAGCAGGCACCAAAATGTTCCCATGAAAGTTAAAATAAATACAAAAATAGCTAATAATAATAATAATAATAATAATAATAGGCAGAGAATAAGGATGAATATAAGGAGCAGGACAAACAACAAATCAGAACAATGAGGCGTTGGAGGCAACAAGCGGGAGGGTGGTGATTATTTCTAATTAATTTATTCATTGCAGTTATCCATCAGTATCGAGGGGCTGCGTTTCAACTTTTCTTTTTCTTGGTGGCCCACATACCGAAAAACACATTATTGAAACAACACCACATTTCCATCTAATTATGTTTCGATGACACATGGTGCTGGCTCAACGTAAAGTCGATTTTTTTCTCATGTAAGTAGGGCTTCAGTGATGAAAGGGATGTTACGTTGCCAAATGTGTCACGACTTCAAACAGTACCTCGACTAAAGAAAAGCCTCAATGCACGTTTCTATAGACCTGAGAACAGGTGCCACAGTACTGAATACAGCTGACAGTGAATCAGTTTGAAAAATTGATGATTGTTATTAAGGTTGCATACAAGTAGACTTTTAGTTGTCAGTTAAGGGCAATGCTTTGAGTATTTGTGGTGTAAAAAGTGTGCGTCCTGGTCACAGTTGCTGGTCCTGGTCGCTCCTTACAATACTGTCAGCCAAAGTGATGAACAAAATGCATGGCAGTGCAGAAAGTCCTCCAAATTAAATAACTAAATGTGTTGTTTGTCCATGCCCTTTACAAAAGACACAATCATGATCATTTGTCCGTTTCTTCCAAAAGAAACTGTTACTGTGCTATATTAAAAGGTACTGGGAAAGTATCAAAACTTAACATGATTGAGAAAAATGTGTTTTTGTTTTTTATATTAAAGCATGTAAACATGTTCAAGTAGAAACTCCAAATAAAAGTATGAACCTCAAAATGCTGTTGTAATAAAAAAATGTTTTTTTAAATCAATGCTGACTTTTGTTTGGAAACAGGAAATGAAACAGTGGTCTCCGATGTTGAAGTCTAATGTTGAGTTGGCTCTTTTGTGGCCGCCGTAATAACTACAGCCGCTTGTGGGATTTGTCACTTGAGCGTAAAGATGTCATTTTGGGACACTCGCTGAAACGATTGATGCCCTCGTTCTTCTTGGGAGGAACAGTCTCGTGAAGGGTCACGCATCATACCGCTCTGCCCTACTTCTCATCACTCTTCTCTCAATCTTTTACAGTCAGGTAGTTTTTAAACTAAACTACGTGTGTAAAAGTTTATAGCTCACAGTGCTGCTTGGCTGTGTTGCTCTGGGTACAATGGCGCAGCAGAGACAAAAAAGCATGCTGATTTGACTGACGAAAGGAGTTTTGCTTCTCGGAGGGGGTTGAATAAGATATTTCACTGGAATATTTGCTAAAATTGGCCCGCTTTCCTTGGGAAAAAATCCCTGCGGATTTGAATCATTTGTCCTTGTGTGCTTGCGTGTCTGTGTACATGCTGAAGAATATCAAATGCATAATATGTACTGAAAGGTATCGACACACCTTTTCCAAACTTTATCAAGACAAAAGCTTGTATAACCTTGGATTCTGTTATTAGCAGTAATACAGTAATAAAGTACAGTCTTTAAACCACCAACACAACATGCCAGAATGGCTGCATACAATGAATAATCCTGACCTGCTACGTCCCACAGGTCAGCGCTACGAAACTCAAACTCTCCAATAGAACCACTGAGACAAACATTTTCACAGCATACGATGAAAAATAAAGGATCAAATGACTGAGTGGTTGGAATTGTGTTTTCTCCCCTAAAAGTGTACCATATAACTTTAGAATAAACATGATTTCATGCTCAGTTAAAATCAAAACTTAAACAAGGATGAGGAATCTGAAAAAATCTGCACGCAAAATTCGTGATCCACAACAACAAACTTGACGGGGGATTGTGTGCAGCTGTACAGAAAATGATTCCGATTGTTGTGATTATTTTGGTAAATTGTGAAGCAATCAGTGTGATTGCTCTAAACGTATCAATAGTGTGTAATGCTTGATGCATGCACTGACACTACTAGAGGACTACCCGAATGAAAGAAGGGAACAAGTGTTCAGGCTACACCTCACACACAACCACCTCAATTTCTGTGTCCTAAAAATTCCTTTTCTTGGTTTTTTTCTTTCTTTTCTTGATCAGCAGGCTCGTTTCTATGCATAAACACATTTATAAGGCGCTCTCCAATGACCAATTATGATGGAATGTGGGCGTGTAGAGGGCGGAATATGACACTGTTCCATGCGTGGACAATTTCCTGTTGATTTGGTATTTAGGAACGGATTAAACATTAATGATAATATGAAAGGCCTCTGACAACAAAGCTGTACAGTTGGGATTCCCTCCAACACTTTAAGACACAGTTGCCAGATTGGAGTTGAGGAATAATTACCAAAGTGGCTGTAAAAGCAAAAATATGAGAGAAAATGTGTTTGAATAAAGTAAAGAAATGTTTGTGTGCAATATAAAATGGGGATTATTATTTTTGTGCTAAGTAAACATTACAGTGGTGTTTTGCAGTGGCCAGTGCTGCCAGTGCTTGAAAATCCCTCTTCATTGACAGCAGCTCCCAAATTCCCAGAAGAGATACTGCATGGTGTACTGGTACGACTAATTCTCCTGGAGAATTCTAAACAAACAAGAGACGCAGGATCTGAGGGGTCATGAGGGTTCAGTCCTCTCTCCTGGAGCTAAAGAACATCTCAGAATAAAATCATGTCTGTCCCTCTAAGTCTCCGAGAGGGTTATCAGAGCCTCAGGATCTCTACGTTGACCTCAGTCATATACAGTATATACGTACATATATTATTAGCTTACTGTTAGTTAGAATAGATGAATATATTTGGTTCATCAAACTGCAAAATAAATATGACCACCCGCTCTACTCCTGAGTCACAGCCGCCTCGATTTATATATTCAGATTAATTATATCATTATATTCTATATTGATCATTGATTATATTTTGTATTTGTTAATTATATTCTGTATTGTTGATATGAATCTGAAAAATAACTAGTAACTAGCAGTCATATAAATGTAGTGGGGTAAAAAGTACAATATTAAATTGAGATGTAAAAGTATAAAGTAGCAGAAAAAAGTACAAGAACAGTACTTGAGAAAATGTACTGAGTTACTTTCAACCACTTTTCTCTTTCAGTGCTTAACCAATGTCATGATCTTTCATATCATGATACGTGTAGCCTCACCTGAACCACTTATCGAGGCAGAATGATCCCACAAACACATCACTTGGACTGGAACATTTTTTGACACCCAATATATTTCCTTTCAAAAATATTTGGTAAAAGCATTTTTAGAAGTTAGTCCTGTCATTTGGAAGAATAATCATGAGTGTAAAGGCTGATTACATGGTGCAGTATCTTTCATAATATTCATTAAGTGTCACATCATAAATATGCCTGTTATTTATGGTAACCTTTCAGATTGCATACTTGTGCTTGAAATCTAAATATGTAAATACGATATGAAGACTCGTACACCAATCTGCATAGCATAACAAAACCACAGGGCTTTCCACCCGACCACAACTAATCATGTCAATCTCCCATGATGCATCATTAAACGAATCCATCCCAGACTTGCCTCTCCTGACCTGGACAGTAATAGATACCTCAGCACGTGGATCAATGGGACTATTTGACAACTGCGAGTCCAAATGGGAATTTGACGACCTGCGCTGGTGTCAGCCAGTTGCGTCTGTAATTGGACCCTCCTGCCAATCACTGTCGGGTGTGTTAACAATGAAGTGACGACGCAGATTTGGAGCCCTGCCTGTGCACTGGTGATGCACCGAGATGGATCGGGAATGTCGGTCAGTGTCGGGCTAACAGAACAGGTGCTGACTCTGCTGATTAAGCAGGTTTCATGACAGCTGATGGGCTGAGGTGCACAATGGGCTCATTATAGTTAATGGTCCACTTCTTTTTATAATGAACGGATCATTATGTTTGGTTGGATATTAACTTGAGGTCCAAATAATATGGACTGCAACATCAGCGCAAATATCAACACAATTAAGCAAACAATAGTTTCATCAATTCGTCTTTTCCTCTCCTTTATGGTAATTGAGAACAACTCTATTGTGCTTTTTTATATCTTTGTCTCTTTTTTTACCTTTTTATTGTTCTTCCTGTCCATACTGGCTGTGCAGAGATTATTTCCTACCTCATTTCCAATGTCAGAGATGGTGGTTAAAATGAATGGTCTCAGCTAGCATTCCTCAATTGCAGCTCAGTCAGGAAACAGACTGGATACACAAAGAAGACTTTTAGATTCTGAACTTTTTAAAACCAAATATCTTTATAAAATAAATGATTTAGTATTCTCCACCCGTATTACCTTAGACTAAAATGTAGGGAGATTTCAGCACAGATATATTAGATACTGAGAACATTTTACTGACTAGTCAATCATTTCTTGGGGTTCAGCTTTTCTTTTCATTACAGTATTTCTAAAAACCTGACGATAACCAGCACATTGCAGCAGCTCCTCGGCTCAAATTCAGCGAATCAGCCAAAGCAAGTCACTAAAATACCAAACATGTAAATGCAAGGGGAATAATTGACAAAAATACCACTTCACTGACCCAGTTACCCTACCATGCACCAAAAAATAGAGCCCTTATTCTTTCAGCGCTTTATTACATCTCCTTCCTCACCTACTCATCCTGATTCTCTTTCATATCTACCACCCACACCATCACTAATGTGCACAGTCATGCAGGCAGTGTTGCTAAAGTCAAAGCAGCTTTGATTCAGCTTTATGTCTGCGGGAGCACATGCTATGTGTGGCAGCAGTTATCTGAGGGCAGTGCCAGGAGTGCTGCTATCTGAGCAACAGTCAGGAAGCTACCGTCGATAAGATCCCATCGCCTCCTGTGAGACTTGCTAGACAGATGATCACACTGCTTTACTTTTATTCATGACTCAGAGGTTTTGAGTAAAATAACATTCACAGGTGAAACTCGCCTGTGTCCATCACTTTCTAGCCCATTCCATCATATTATATAGCTACTTTTTAATCTATTGTATGAGTCCCACTTTCCTTTTAGTGGACATGTCGAGTGATTTATGGTGAGGCCTTTTCATTAAATAGCCTTGTTGTGAAATGTTGGCTGTGGATCAAAGTCTACCAAAAACAGAAGCTCCGAAGTTTGAGGACAAATTTGGTTTTGGAGCAAACAGAACGGGTCAGTAGCTCTTGGGCTGGAACACTTTTGAAAAACCATTGAATTGGCCCTCATATCACTCAAAACTGAACTGTCAGAGCATGACTTTCATTTGGAAAAGGAGGAGAGATAATGTTGATGGTCTTAACAGTACTTCAGTTCGAAGGGTTTGCTTACCCAGCCACAAAGTAAGATTAGAGGTTTGAGTCAGTAAAGACCTTTAGAGGCCTGACAACAACTTCTTTAAGTCTATCCATTAATTCCAACCCACAAACGCGACACAGAATGGACTCAAAATAGCCTCACTTTTTCTTTGTCTCGTCAGGGCAAATGTAGTGTGAAGTAAAGTGAATCACATTGACGTCAGAGGAATAGATATACTAGGACTGACCTTCACACGAGTACCCATCCAATCCATGAAAGGAAGTGCTGCCTGCTACACTGGCTTGTGGTTTCCAAGGTAACAAAATCATTGCACTCTTGCATCCTTGCTGAACATTTTATCTTCTCTTTCACTCATATTATATTCTCTCTTTTTCTTCTCATACTATAATGTGGGAGACGTTTGGAAGTAACAAGCCTGCAAATACTCAGTTAATCACAAAGTTGGATTTCTCAGAATAAAACACAAATATATTACAACATATATTGAAATTATAGCTCACAATTATGATAAATAACTTTGCATTACAGCTTGTAAAACGTCTGAAATTGTTCATTAAACATAGTCATCTATGCAGTGATTCCTCCCAAGCTAAAACTAATCATTTTGATTGAGGAGAAACGTTTTTAATCCAGTTACAGCTCTGCCCTCATTCAGCATCATAGCAAGCTGTCGTTAAACACACTTCCAATAAAGGTTAAAGACCGGAGGTGGCTTTTCCAAGTTTCACTGAAAGCAACTATAGAAACTATAAAAACACTGTTGGACAAAAGAAAAGACAGAAGTAGATGAAAGGAATTACAAATCAAAAGATGACATATCATAAGCAATCGTTAGACGCTAATTTATTGTAGCATATGGATAGAAAATGCCAGGACAAATGTTTACTTAAAAATGAATAAATGAGAGATTGCATTACAGCAGGTACAGAGGCTATATAGTGGACCAGAGGCAGTGACGTCAAGACTTCGGCTCTCTTTTGACCAGCCACAAGTTATTTAAGAAAAAAAACATATCAACGTTAAGTCCATATAAACAGTGTTCAATCTAGTAAACATACACTTAAAGTCTACAAAAGTAAATGTAAAAAGTGTAAAATACTACCAACGGTAAATTAACAGTTACTTAGAATACGTACTAGCAACACAGTAGTGTTAGCCTCTGGCGGCTAGTAAAATGACTAGCTTGCTTAGCAGTAAACTGGTAGCAGAAAAACTAAACGGCTATGATTAAACAGCACCTACAAACAATACTTCAACAAGAGATTTGGGTAGTAGATAGAAGATTAATGTCAGATTAATGCTTAATCACAGATCTGACTAATCGGTACGCTGCAGTAACAGTTTCTACTACTTCTCTAAGGTTACTAATAACAATATTGGAGCATGTCTTCACTAATGTATGATGGATTAATCCATGCTACCCTGTTCTGAGAACAATACAGAATTTGCAGTGGTTGCACAATGAATTGCAACATACTAAATATTGTATATTTAGCCAAATAATGAAATCAATATAAAGCTAGTCTGTGATGAAAAAAGATATAGCTGCTAAAGTACATTCCATACAACAGCAACCGCCTCATTATGTGCAGGCAGCGAGCTGAGGAGGCCTATTTGAATGTGAACATTAAAACTATTTAAATTGGAATGTGTCTAAGTTTAATATTACCATACTTGACGACCATTTCATGAAAGCAATAGCTTACTTCAGCCAGTGTCTGTTGTGATTATATCACAGCTAAGGGGAGTTGTTCTCACCGACGCAAAGTGAAGCACAACAAACCACGGCCCGTCGTGAGCCATTGCTTTATTAGAACCTATAATGGACAACAAAGTCAGGACATCCCTGCCCTCGAGTCGTTTCAGTAATGCACTGTCACGTACTAGAAGTAATGATTGAAGACGAACACTCATGTACTGCATTGACAGTGACAGCTGAGCAAGGAGATTTTCTTTCTGGTGATTTATAGTGAAGGAGCCTGGGCTGAACACAGTCTCTGCCACATGAACAGAAGGGCACAAACATCCATGATGTCGAATCCCAATTGGTATGGATGGTCTCGGACTGACCAAAGTACTTTTTTTACAACTGTGCTTTACATGCTCGTTTAATATCGTGTTGGCTATATATTCATATCATGACTCAGCTTTCTGTATAGACTCTTGGCTTTGCTAACCTCTCTCTCTCTCTATGGGGCCTGCTTAATAAAAAAACATCACAGAAGAAGTTGAAGCCAACCCCGTAGTTTACAGCTCTGACAAGGTCCGGAAGGATTTTATTTGGTTTTCCAGAAGAAAGGATTTGGTCTCTATGCTGCGACCTGTCTCTGGAAATGACGACTTCATCCCAGGGAGTAGCACTCCCAACTTGGGGGCATTAAGGTTATTGGAGATTTAAAATATACTTATTTCTTCACAACAACAGTTTGATCTACCTAAGGAATATTCCTTTGGGTATTTGCAAATTCGTCACTTTAATAATGTACAGTCTCACTTTGCCTGATATTCGCAAACACAGATCTCTTCCCATTTCAGTTCTTCCTTCAACAATCCATTTGTTCAACCAGGATAGGGACTTTGACAATGAGAGGACGACTGGCAAGAAGCTGTTGACCGTATCAACAGTTTTAACTTGCAAAAGACGAAGAGAAACTCAATTCAAAATAATTCTCCAGAGGTTAGATATCGCGAAACATAATGAATTATTGCCCATCGTGTCTATACTTAAAATAAGGAGTGTTAACTTTTTTGGCATCTCACGATTTGATTCAATTTTGATTCTTGGGCTCACGATTTGATTTAAAATCGATCACGATTCAGTACTTAGGGGAACTCATTTCAGGATATATGCACTAATGTGGGTGTGGCAAATTATGGTATGAAACCAGAGTAAAGTGTGTATACGATGATGGAGTTTTTATATTTGAAAAAGATATATATCAACTAATTGAAATCATTGAAACACACAAAGGCTATCGTAAGACAAAAGGTAAAATCAAACAAATCACACAATAATGATTGACAGAACTTTGACTTGGTGTGTAGGATAACTGTCCATCCATATCTAGGTTATACGTTTTTAAAAATCTTCTTTATTTGACAGTTTTTATCCTTTTTGTTGTTCTACATTGTTTCCTTCCTGTATCCACATTTAGTATTGTTTATTGCTGTATTTATTGTTGTTTTTTTCATATTGATCTATAACCGTTTGGATTCAAAATAATTTTTCCAATTTAATTTCCTTTGAGATATTCGAAAACTGATCTGATTGTAATGCTCAAGCTCCCAGTGTGCGTGTGAGTGAGTGAGTGAGTGAGTGAGGCCTACAACAAGAGGCATGGTGTACTGTTTCTTGGAAAGCACCATTGAGTGCATGAGAATGAAAGATGCTTTGAGATGCAGAGAAGAGCATGAAATGAATAAACTTCAACTGTGGCTCTAAAAAATTGTCCTGTAAGAGGAATATGCGACAGCTTGGTTAATCCTGTTAGCTTTTAATTTAAAAGTTTTTGATGATTTCATTGTTAACTGTTGAACAGATGGTTGACAGTTGGGGAAATGGCCTGAGTGCTATTTCGAGTCATTGACAGCTCTGTGGCAACTGTGTGGAAATGAAGCTGAAGACATGTAGCATTCATTCAATGAAAATACACTTTCTATGTGCTTCTGACTCAGATATCCCCTAGAGGAGTGATACATGGTTCGTGGAGAAGAGAGACGGTGGAAAGTTTGCTTGAAAAAAAAAGTAATCTTTCAAACTCGCACATTCAGAAATTAAACTGAGCAATTATTTCTGTGTTGGCCTTTTCACCGCATGCAAATAGCAGCCGTGACAGAAAGCTACGTATGAGAATATTGGGTATTTTATTTTCCATCTTATCCTCTAATGAGTTGAAGAGAGACTTTGATCTCACACTGTAGATTCCTCGCAAAATATTAAAATGCAAATCACTTAAAGGGGAACTGTTACTCTAAGTATCAGAGAAAATGTTCATAATACTCACACAGAGAAATTGGAGGGATAAATTCAGAGCAAAAGTACCCACATGGTGGGCTTAAAGGAGCAGTTTGTGGATTTTCAACCTTATTTCCGCATGTTAGTCATACAGTTTGCATATCTATAATGTCCACAGCTATTTGCCACACATCACTTTATCCACCTGTAGCATTTTACCGCCACCATCCAGTGACGTATTGGATGCCTGAAGAGAGTAGATAGTTTAAGGACTGCTGCAGGGGGGATTCGGCAGTTTTGTTTATTCTCCTCACCGGAGCTCAGGCTGCTATCAGAGCTGAGAAATGCATTTCTGAAAGCCATGCAATTTCCTGGCATGCAGCGGACATCATGCATTCCTACACATTTCATGAAATGTTGTCAGAGTCAAAGCAGATTTGCTTGCGCTGCAGTTTACTACAGAGGGAATGAAACAAGGTGTAGCAGAGGAGCCTGGGATGTCAAGTGTGGTAGATTATTTCAGTTTTTTAAAACTGCAAATTTCAAACTCCGCATCCAATTCAACCAGTAGATGCTGGGTTTCTAAGTGAATTACAGGAAATACAGTTTGTTAAGTAACAAATCTGCCAATCAAAACTCCTGAAGCTTGTTTAATCC
Organism: Melanostigma gelatinosum; assembly: GCF_949748355.1. NCBI lineage: Eukaryota > Metazoa > Chordata > Actinopteri > Perciformes > Zoarcidae > Melanostigma > Melanostigma gelatinosum. The sequence continues at coordinate 20,409,363 of NC_136644.1, read as the reverse complement.
GTACACAAACAGAAATGTAAAAACTGGATGTGGACTGCTCTCATACGGCATCATCATGCACAATGCACCTTTTATAATTAAATAAATGATAATAACAAAGACTGTTGATTTCCTGCTACATTACTTACTTACGCCAATAGTTTTATGCTCTGACCATCAGTTTTAATTATTTCAACTTTGTATCTGAGAAATCATGTGTTTTCTTTTGTCAGTTTGACTTGGCATATTGGTCTAAAACACTATAATACCCACGAATGTCGTCTGCCATTGCCATCGAAAAGAAGCCAGTCAGAGATGTGAAGAGCTGTACTTGCAGTTGTAAAGAGAATACGATTCCATAGTCGCCAAATCTCCCCAAAAGTGACTGCAATACACTGCAGACTGTATTTTTCCAACATCCTTTAACTTCCACGTGCTGTTTGCGGCAAGCGTACGAATGTTAATGTCAAGCTCTGTGATTGGACGCATCTTACATAAATGCACCTTGGAGTCGTGGTTAACTTCTCATCTTCTGTTTTTCTTTACACAGGCTTTAACTTTTTGTCATAGAATCACATATTTTCGAATGGAGATCATCTTTTGTACTGATGATTTAACAGATAGAATTTCATTCCGATATGCTTCTGTCGCATAATGTCAATAGAGGACAATGAATGGACCTCTCTCTTCTGGAACGAGGGGGAATTATATCCAAAGATTGTCTGCACGGTGGTGCTGGGCGGACGGATAAACTGTTTATTGAAGTGTTACACCGCGCAAAATCCTCCTAAAACCACAAATTGTTGTTTTTAAAACAAATGAGCTCCATTGAGTTCAGTAGTGAGCTTTAAAGATCTTCGAAGGCAGATTTTCAAACTTTGGAGAGGTTCGCTGTTTTCCCACTGCATCCAGTCTTTATGCAAAGCTAGCTAATTGCCTCCCCACTGTAGCTGCAGAATATGCAGACATGAGAGTGGTGTTGATCCTCTCATCTAACTCCCTGAAAGAAAGAAGACTGGGCACAATAATAGCTGTGTTAATGATGATACTGCAACCAAATCACAAACACTCATTTAAGAGTGGATGGGATCCAAAGTTTAAACCACGAAGTCCTGTCGTCCTTGCAACCCCAACTAACTTCAGAAATGTCTCCTTCAGTTGAGCAGCACTTATTTTTCGGCGGTATAAGATATTTGTTTCCAGCATAATGCTTTGCTTTCTCAAAGAAGTGACCCCTGCCCTTGACCGTGGGAGGCTTTATGCACCATTACTCCGCTGTTTACAAGGTTTCCTGGATCCTCAGACACTGTTTGGCAACACCTACGACCACTTCTGGTCCTCTGACAAGACCGTTAGCTTTCTTGGATAATAACCTGTGAATCACTATCTCATATGACTCAATGAGAGGAGAGCGAGGACAAGAGTTGTGGGAGACAGTGTCAACGGCTTTAACGTGTATACTTTCAGTTTATAGATGACAGAAAAAGTTCCAATCACGTCCAGCAACAATTGCATGAATATCTATAAATTGTTCTTTCCTCAAAGTGCCTCCCAGGGTTGTGGCACATGGCAGATGCTACGCACTTTCATTCTGTCACATTTGCTCATTATTGGAGTGTGACTCGCCAGCTGTGACTGGATTCTCTTACCAAAGGCTGTACTGATTCGCCTGAATCTCCGTCCTCAATCACGCAAAACAAATGAAGAAGCATCTCCTCAACCAAAAAAAAAAAAAAAAAAAGAGCGAGTGAGCAAAAGACACAGAGAGAAACAACTAAACCAAGAACACAGTGTCGGTAAATAAATGATATAATCATGGGTAACAATTTTTTCCTGGCCCTTTGGCATAGACCCAGTGTATTTCTCACTGTGTTATCATTGCTGGTGCAGTTAGAGCAGACCTGCTCGCCTGATGGATTTCCTCCATTGTGAGGATCATAGAGGGAAGGAGGGTCAAAGCTTCCAGTTACATAGCATTCATATTCAAGGGTAAAAGAAAAACTCATCTCTTTATCTTAATGAATGGAGCATCGTCTGAGCGTATGATGGTGTCGTTAAAAAGAAATCTAATTTTTTATACAAATATATCTATTCCTAGTGAAATATATTTGAGCAGAAGAGCACTTCTGACATGAAGTCTGATGAAGTCAACAAAGGTGTTTTTTCCACTTGGTTCAGATGAACAAGGCTAAACCAAGAAGATTAGTCAAAAAACAAAGGCAAGACTGTTCGATCACTGCTGTAAAAGAGTTAAAAAATGAAAGCTGTTTGAATTGTGTTGAACGGTTTATTCTGTCTTTTATACCATCATCTGCTCATGTTTGTTTGAGGTTACTCCAGTGTATTTTCATAGTCCAATGGATCAAATGACGAGGTTTAATGGGAAAGGTGCTGTTTGTAGTGACGGACCAAAAGATAATCATCACCCAATTGTGCAATTCACCAATCATGTTTTAGTTTTCTGGCCTGCAACTCCACTGCAGCAGGACAAAAGCCATCGGCCACTATCAGAGCCCAGTAAAACGTCCTGCAGGCAAAACCCATTCATTGGTTGACCCCTAACCTGCACACCAACATACAGAGAACGTTAGCAACTGAACATAGTAAAGAATTTAACAGATAAAGAGACAGATACTTGCCTTTTGAGTTAGTTGAGACCAAACCAGATCTAAAAGAAGAGTGAATATTGGGTTTACACTTGGAGAGAAACATGACTTTAAATGAATGCTCGGTGTCTGCTGAGCTCAATGTCTAAAAGAAGCCACTGTTTGCTAACAGATTTGCCATATAACATGTAATGTATGTCAATCTTGTGTTTAAAGCTCGTTGTGTTGCCTCCAAGTGGCCAAAGAAATCAATCATACATTGAAGTTCTATGATTACGTTTAAGTGATATTTGCAAAAGCGCACATTTCTTATTTATCTAACTGCAAACAATTTCAAACCTGAGAAGAGACAAAAATTAGTTTGAATAATTTTAGATTGAGGTGAAACAACTAGTCAGTTAATCGCTTTGACGATTGTGGAAATCATCCATAATTCAATATCTTGTGTTTTGGACACTTTGTTGGACAAAGCAACCAATATAAAAACGTCACCAGGGGCAATGGAAAACTCTGATGGGCATTGCTTTTTCACTATTTTTTGACATTTCACAGACTGAAAAAGTCATTGAGTCATTGAAAAGTTAATTGGCAGATTAATCAACAATGAAAATAATCATTAGATTCAGCCTTAATTAGCACTACCGCCAAGAGCAAAATACAGAATCAAACAGAAGATTAGGAAAGACAACTTGTATTACATTTTCCAAAGTTAACTGCTGGCTGCCACACATTTACATATTTTCAGTCATGTTGAAGATGTGTTATTGTGTTTAAGTCTTATTTCCTCATTAGTCCCTTCCGTTGGTGTATGTGCTCTGGTTCTTGTTTTTTTACAGTGAACAGTCAGCCCTCTGAAACACCTGCTGAATAAATGACAGCAGAGACGGCTGTTTTAATGAGATTAAACATGTGCTAGTGGTTCACATCATGTCTAACAGGAGTGGCGATAGAGGTGCGAGTGATCAGGGTGTCTAACATCACAAGCATCTTTCTACATAGAATTGTATTATTATTATTTTTTGCACACATTATATAGAACTGACTGCCAGACTATTACAATACCTCATTACATATTGGTTTAATATAAATGATCATGCTACTGGAAAGGAGTCATTATGTCCCACTGTTTTTATTTATGAATTACTTTTCAAACAAGAAACGGCAACCAGAATTGCCTATTACACCACATTTAAGTCTAAATTGGAGATTGCCATAACGCAATTCACATATTTTCATTGGTCCGTTATTTCTCACAGATTCCATGAGGCTTAACATATGGAATAATATGTTTTAATATTTAATATGGTATTGGTTTATGGAGATGAGTTTGCAACAATAAATCCCAGTGCTGTTTTAATACACGGTAAAGAGAATTGTAGTTTATCTATATTTGCATATAGTTGAGAGTTCAGTCAACAAGTATAATTCTTGCAATATTTAACATTAAGGATGCACTTTCTTACAGTATCTAATCCACGTGCTGCCGTTTGTTGTGCGGCTACACAATGAGTACCTGTGCCGGTGCAGTTTCCCTGCGAGGGAGTAATGGATGTGTAATCAGATTATGAACCATGTCCGTGTCCTTTCAACCTACAACAGACGTAGACATGTCCGGGAAAATCAGTTCTCCATTTCAGCCATTGGGCCTGAAGTCCCTTTCATCTTATCGTCTGATGAAATATACACCGTCAAAAAGGCTCACCTATTTTCCATCAGGAGGAAACTGCAGTTCAAGAAAATGAAAAGAAACTTTCTCCTATTAGGGAAACGATGTCTCCACAAACTTCGCCCACATTGTGCTGAATGTTCTAGGATGAAAGCACACAAAGAAACCGCATCTCAGCTACAAGCTATTCAATAAATCTGATGCCTGACGGAACCAAATTTAATCTGCCCAAGTGAACATAATCTAATTTCACAAAGACTTATGTGATTGTTTCAACGATACACGCAGAGATAGCCATTTTTATTTAAATAACTACAATGTTAGAAAGCGTTATTATTGCCTTTCAGTTAAGATAAAGTCAAATGTTTCCTGTGGGTTTCAACACATTACAGCCTGAAGATGCCATATCTTGTCTACTTGATGGAGCTTAAGGCAGAACAGACACTAATGGGCTGGGGTAATGCATTCGTGAGGTCATTCAATTAACATCCCGGGTTGATGTCTGCTGTTGATTCCAGCTCAGTACGCTGGGGGGAAGACAAAAATATGTTGTCTAATCTCCTTTTTCTTTCCAATCCCACAGTTATTTAAAAATGTATCTTGCATGTTGTTCTTTTCAGCCAAACCATTTGGCTATTTTCTTTTTTATAATATTCAAACATATACACATTTTTTAATTACAAGACAGGATAGTAGGAAACAAACCCAGTCTTAATAGGTTGGGGGAAGTTCGAAGCAACGGAACAAGCTGTAAATACCGGAGCTGCGACGATTAACCGATTACTCGATCTAAATTCATCTGCATTCTTTACGACAGTATTGCGGAATCTATGTGAAAGAGGCTATAATATCAATACATTTTCTTTGGATGAATGCTTTTGTTTTGTCATTTATGTTTTGTCCCCTTTCTACGGTTTTAGAGAAATCTGAAATTAAAAGTAATCTCATCTAATATGGTAAATAATTGCCTGCTTACACACAGCAGGCTCAAAGCAACATTAGCATGTATTTAGAGTCTTGTTTCTGGCGACCGAACGAATGCAAGTCCAATATTCTCTCTCCTCTTTAGCTCTGTTGGGGGAAAGCTAACTCTTTAGCTGCTAAATGCTAACATGTTAACTACTCAGTTTCTAACTTTGTCTCCCTGCTGTTTAGGTAGTGTACAGTGTGTTTACACAGCTTCCTGCTGCTGCTGGAAAAAACACTAATATGCGAGTGAACCAAACCAATAAACTAACGGATGATAAAATTCTCTTTAGAGCTGATAGTGACAATCCCACATAGTTCCTATGAACCCTTTTCCCATTACACAGTCATTCAATTCATTATTAATGTAAAAACATTGATTACAACAGCTTCAAATTCATTACACATGCATACATTTCTAAATTAGCAAGGACGGAAATGATTACATTTGCAATAGAAGGCATGTCATTAATTACTGCAGTGACGGTAGCTTAATATTTCAGTAATCTAATGACGACGTGCAAGTACTGGACCCTCCGATGCACAGAACCCTGCAACTTATGTGAACCATATGCCATCATTTTCAGGACCACTCCTGCAAAACATAGGCCTTCAAACTACCATAATGAGTACTAGGTCTTACTGAAATAACAGTGGAATTAAAACAGTTTATGCCCGTGTTTTGGCTGAGTGGGGGGGATTTTGTGCCGCCTGAGTGCATGATGGGAGAGGATGGAGGACAGAAAGAGAGTGCCCAGACCTCTCAGCTCAGAGGAAAGCCATAGTGGCATGTCAATCTAGATAATTAGTGCCTACACTGAGGGAATGAGACTTTAATCAGCAGAACTCTGTGTTGATCATCAGTGTTCAGCATTCCACGCAGTACCATCAGTGTATTAATGAAGTCACTAACCCACTAGCTTGTTGGCTAACGGCAACAAGAGCATGTACATACATTGAGACACACTCGCTCTGTTCTTCACTTGACCATATTTTATTTCACACTTCAGTCATTTCGTTTAGCAGGTTGACATTCTTTACTTGTAAATCCTGTAATTTATCTTAACATCGAATAGATGGATTGGAACAAAATCTTGTTTGGCTATTCACGGTGCACAGATGATGTGTAATAGTGACTTCTGTCATACTCTGACTTCTCCTCTATGCTACCAAGAGGGTGGCATTTGTGGTATCTCGACAACTGTTGGATGGATTTCCATGACATTTGGTACAAACATTCATATTCCTTTTACGATGAATTGTAATCAATTTGGTTATCTTCCGACTTTTCATCATCAGTTCAAAATTTTTGTCAAATGCTTTTGTTTATTACCAAATACCTACAAAACGAATGACATTCCGATCACCCTGAGCTGTTTTTTGGTGCAAATTAGCATATGTTAGCATATGTTAGCATGCTACTACAAAACTAAAATGTTTTAGCATTTAGCTCAAAGCACCACTGTGCCTAAGCACAACCTTACAGAGCCTTTAGAAGCTGTAGGCAATTGGCCGTGTCTATTTTACATGCATGCCAATATTGAAAATAATATTGGAAATGGCTTTCTAAAATACCTGCGCATGAAATAGTCGACAGAGGAGACATTAATTGCAGGTTTGTGACACCACGGCCTTACGCACAAACAAATCAGCCATGTTACACGCTTAACCCCAACATCTATGCTCACACTACTACCTGTTTTGGCATTGGATGTAAATCGTTAGCTGTCAAATATGGAGGCATCTCCTTGGGATACTGAGCTGGTTACCGAAAAGTACTGACAGAGTAGAAAAGTTTGCAGTCTAGATCTTTCATTCCAGTCTAAGACGATCACAGACGGAGGGAAAAACCAAATTAACTTTTGAGAGGGACATATCCAACTTCAAGTTTGTTTGTTGGTATTAAATGCAGAGCTTGTGGCTAGGATGTGGTCATGATGGCAGCTGTGTGGATCTGAGAATGCCAAGCCATCACTCTCTTTTTGAAGCCAAGTGTGAAATGGGCTTTAAATCACCCCTTCTTACCCCAAGCAGTCACATTACTGATGGCAGCCTCTGAATCCCATGAAAGAGGGAGCCTTATCGGTTTAGCACAAATGCTGCAAATCAGTGAAGTAATTATTATGGCTTTAGCTTTATAAATGCACAAAACCCCAAATCCTCCCAAAGACACGCATGCATGGAAATTAAATGCATTAGTGAATGGAACAAACCAGAGGGCACCTTCCACAATCCAGTCTGATTCATGTGAAATGCATCTCTTCGCTCCTACAGTACAAGAAAATAAACACTGTGAGCACACACCCCTCTCAATTCATTATCAGAGCCTGGTTGATTTTGTAATATTGTTTCATTAGACACGAATGGATGGAAAACAAATTAACCGACGCCTGGAGTCTTCATGTATGATTTACAGCTTCAGTATGAAAAAGATCCTAAACTCTAAAACAAAACAAAAAAAGCGTGGCAACAACATACCAGACCTAACTGCGGTACAGTTAGCCTATGCTGAGATATGGAGCGGCACTCATGGGACTGGATGACCTGCTCCAACCCAGATCGTTTCCCATCTGAGCCTCACTGACCTTCAGTTTGTCCGAGCTTTGCAGAGGCTCTGTGCAGCAGAGAGGAGAGGGCAACATCACGGCTGAATTGCGTCCTTGATCACAGGTGCTAGACAAATATCAGAGCACATTCACACCTGTGGGGCGATGCCAGACTCGGTGCCCACCTGGGTTGGTGTGCCATCAGCCCCCTCAGCAGCTACAATTCATCTTCGCTTTGTGTTTTTCTCTCGGAGATACAAAATGACATTGTTCCCACTCTCATCTCATTCTCCGGAAGCTGTCTCCGCTGTGATGAATCATTTCATCTTCTGTTCATCACTGGTGGAGAGACAGAGCAGCAGGCGTTTTCAAGTCAAATGTATTGCGCTCTCATTTGTACAGGCCTTAGACAGTGAATCAAAACATCCAATACTAACATTTCCTGTCTGCACGAAAGACGATTATAAACCCATCACCGCCCCACGACACCCATATGTTGTACACTCATACACTATGCTTCCTTTATTATGTTGCTTTGCTCCGTTTTAAATTATCTCTCTTTTTTAGGATTTCCTTAAAACACAAGAGCAAAAGTAGAAATGGATACAACATGTGTTTATCTGCTCTAATTTAGGTTGCAATAATTAGCATGTCCGGCTAACTACCTCACTGCCTGCAGTAGTAACAGAATGTTATACTTCCATGCCTAACAGTTAGTCATCAAGTGCATTTTAAACACAACTCTCACTTTAAAAACTAGATTAAACATCATAGACTGTTTAGAAGAAGTGGACGGCAAGATGGCCATCACAATTTTGTTTTTTTGCCGCCGCCATCTTGGTCTTTCGAAACCAGAAGTGACACTAGAGGGTGGAGCTAAGTACAACAGAATGCTGAATAAGACAACTTTCATGAACTAAAACACACTTTCAAAGGGTTAAACATTTATAGTGGTAAATCTGCAGGAACAGAAAGCTTGACGGGCATAGCAACAGTAACTAAGGGGAGGATCCACATTGTCCAGTTATATTCTAATATTTCTAAGGTTAGACATTTGCCATCTAGATCTGTGCAATATGTTTCAACTGTCAAGACGCCGCCATCTTACAATCTATTCTATCTATTTTCACACAGTCTTGCTGCAGCTCCTCTTCCTACTCTGCCCTTTCCCTGACACTGACATGATAAGCTCTTATTCGGGAATCTGCGCCGTGCAACGGCTTCAGCTCTGTCTATTACCCAAAAAAAAAGTGTTTCATTATACTGAGGACCAACAGAGACCTGGGCAAAGATGCACTTGGTTGTTGATCCACAGCAATTCGTACAGCCAAAGCTATTTTTCACACAAAAAACATCTTAATTCCTTTCCCTTACTGTACACTTCAGAGGAGGAAAATGACCTACGGTGGGTGGAGATTGTGCAAAATAGATGTGAATATCTCAACTGTGCATATCTCAACTGTGCGTGCAGCTGTGCTCTGATTGATAAAGATGTATAGGTGATTGCAATTTCCACCCAGTCTCTGCTGTAAGGGGCTATTTTCAATCACAGCTTCCAATCAGCTCACACTTCTATGTGATCCAGTCACTGATGCTATCGTCCCGACTATTTCAAACCTAGAAATCTAGTCCTTGTTAAAATGATAGGGAATTAACCAACAAATCTTTAAAATACATACGGTATAATTTATAAAAATGACTTGTCACTTGTTAAACACGATGCTTAAGCTTCGCAATATGAGCTCCATTCTTCTTCCATTGCGTTCATTTGCTCTTTAATGGAAATGGTTTGTATGTTCACCTAGAGTCTAGAGTCTAGACTGTATCAATACGTGAATGAGGATAGAGAACTGACAAGTTAGACATGTTACAGTGCTGTTAATCAATCTGAAGAACTATTCTGAGATACATGTTGATGGCAGTCAAACATAAGAGGACATTAGTTCAGGTGTTCATTCACTGTGATTAAAAGGCTTTGAAGAGCGCGATTCTTGTAGATTGTCTTGTGCATTACTGCGAGACGCAGTGAGTTGAGGCAATAGCACATGTAGCATCTGCCTGATGACATTATCTACAGCTGGAAGGATCTCTTTGTTTCACGTCTGCTTAAACTTCAATAGTGCTGAAACCAATGCCCATCTTCATTAGATTAATCCAACAATTCTTTTTACAATAATCCATTAATATTTTCTATAAAATGTCAGGAAATCGTGAAAAATCTGGGTTGGTTCAACCATCAGTCCAAAACAAAACAGTTGTCAAATACAAAGATCAAAAAAAGATGCAAAAAAAAGTTCAGCTAACATTCATTTGTGAAAAATCGATGAGAAAAATGCCTCACATTACTGTGATTGCTGAACTAACTGATCATTAATTGTTTCAGCACCACTTCACAGACACAATCTTGGATGTACATCATCATTGATTAATCTGCTCATTATCTGTTGTCATTTCTTTGTACAGAATGTCAAAATATCGTGAACTATGTCCATTGTAATTTCTCAGACCACAAACTGAGGTTTTCAAAATGTCTTGTTTTGTCCAACCAACAGTATAAAACTGTAAAGATATTTAGTTTACCGTGTTATATGACAAAGAAAAGATGCAAATCATTCGTCAAAAAGATGGATGTAGCAAATGTTTGGTATTTTTGCTGAAATAATTGATTACCAAAAGAATTGTGGATTCATTTTCCGTTGAGTAAATACGTTCCTGCTAATAATCACGTCTAAGGCTAATTATATTTTCAAAAAGGTTTATAACGTGGCTCGACAGGGACAGAGGACGGTGAAAACAAAGTGAATGTCGCTTTCGGGCATCTTAAATAGATCAGCTTGAGGTGCTGTTCATGCACCTCACACAATTAAGTCACGTAATGTTGGCAGCACAAGATGTTTACATGTCATAGACTTGGTTTACTGCCAAAGTGTTAGAAATGATATACGACCGAATCAGTGGGTTTGACATGCAGGAGTCCTACATATATTTACTCATTTCAGGTTGTTTCAGGGAACAGAGTGGTAAATTGTGGGCGACGTGATGTTGTTGTGTGTGTTTGGAAATAGCTGTGCGGGTCTTTTATTGACTGAGAATGGAGATCAGTAAGTAAAAGCACAATCTCGTGTGTCTGCCACATCCGATATCTTACTCTGACGAACACAGATGGAAAAAAGGGCAGTCAACTGAAAACGCCCCCATTATCTGAATGCATCAGGATAACAGTGTCATCATTACTGTGACAGACGAGTAATTAAGTATCGTTCTCACTGGTGACGCATCACAACTCAGCGGAAATTACACTCGGAGGTGGATAAAGTGTTTTTCTGTCAGACACATCCAGGACTAGAGGTTTGTTGGAAAACATCAATTGAAACAGACATTAAAGCGGCCGCACTTTGCCGATAGACTGTATAATTGTGATATGGAAGCGAACAAATTGTTCAGGACAGAGTTTGAGAGCACGGGGAGCCACCGGGACCACAGACAAAAGAGCATAAAGAAGAGCATGCAGGCAATCATTGTCATTTTAAATGCTCCCTCTGCTTTTAAGAGCCCGTGTTATATTGTCAAGCCATAAACAAAATAGCAGGAATCGTTTACTTCGTTTTTTTTAGATGGTGGTGAAAAACCAACGGTTCATATAAACGGCTGTAAATCTGTCTGCTTGTCTTTATGTTGGTAACATCTTTTTCTAATGGCTGTAATAGACGATGTGCAGTTCTGCAGAGAAGACTGCCAGGAAACCGCAGTATTGACTTCAACACAACGTATTAAAGTCAATAAATTGACTTCAACACAACGTATTAAAGTCAATAAATTGACTGAGCCTTGTGCTCTCACATAGATGCTGCAGCTTATGAAAGAAGACTGGAAATGTCAGGACAGAGATTCTAAAAAGACACAAAAATAATGTTGGCTGGCGGCAAGAAGTTTATATCTACTTTCTAATCCATTCATTTGCAGCCGTCGCTGAGTTTTGGAGAAACGGCATTAAAGATGAGATGTATTGACACATACGTGAAAAAGGGCATGCAGAATATCATAAACAACTTTCAAGAAGAATCAGGTAACAAGAAAGGCTGCAACTGACAAACATTTTCAACATTGATTGATCTACCGATTATCTTTCTACATTAGTCGATTAGTTGTTTGGTAGATAAACCACAAAAAGTATTCAATTTGCTGTCACAGAAGACAAAGAAAAGCAGAAGATCCATAAAAGCGGCTATATCAATTGTAAAATGGCAACGTGAAAACAATGTAGAGAGGGGTCCCTTCCCTTGTGATTAACCAACACAGAATTATCACCTGAATTTGCAGCTTTGTCTCATTGTTAAGCTGTTCCGCTACAACTTTACTGTTTTGGTTCACTCTCCTGCTCTCGTGACAGCTCTTTTCTCGTGAAAACCCTCTAAAAACCCACTGTACACTATACCTGCTCAGCACCAAACAGCAGACAGACACAGTGAACGACCAGCTGGTGAGCATGGTTGAGCATTTAGCAGCTACAGAGATAGAGACGAAAGAAAAGAGCAAAAAGAGAGTGATTATTAGACCTATTCGCCTGGTGAATAGAAACACAACTCCACACAAAATTCACCTTCATGTCTGCTGGATGTATAAATAAGGGAAGTTCTGATGACGATATGTATCAGTGTTGCATTCACATACTTGACCACAAGTGGGGTACTTTTTTAATCATGGGTGCACACAAAGACAAACACACATGCAAGAAAAGTGACACACACTTGTGTCGCCAGTTTCACACTATTGTGTCCCTCTGATTGACAGTCCTTTGCTGTAAAGTGTAAAGAAGCGTAGGCAGTGACTGTAAAGGCAGTGGAGAACAAGCTCAATGCTTGCAAATGTTTCACGGAGGAAGGAAATGCATTCAACACATTTGTAAGACCTCAAGGATCCACTGAATGTGGAGGTGAGAGACAGTGAATGTAAACAGAAACGTTATTCACAAGAAAACCGCAGAGGGCTCCTTTGATCGGTCCGTTGAATTAATCAACTATTTGTTGTCATCTTTCGATACATAGATCATTTCAGACGATAGGCTTTTGTCATTTGTCATGAGCAAACTTGCAAATATCACTCAGGTGTGTTTATTACAGCTGAAGCATTGAGCAATGGACAGGAACAACATTTTTAAATCAATATGGATCTCCACTTTGAGATACTTAGAACTAAAAATTGGCATTTTGTGGGGCAGCTAATGGTGAATATAAAACGATAGCAGGCTGATCATTAATGCCTCTTTACTCTCTAAAGTACACAAACCAAACGGACCAAAACCTTCTGATGAAATCTGATGAATCAGTGCAGATAAAAATCGAATTTGATGCGTGCTGATAGAAATAGATGAGATGCCACCACATTCGCTGACACAGATATTTTCTTTCTACAGAATCAAGCCTCTTAAAATGGACCCTCTGTGGCTCACAGACAACATTTGAATATTTGGCTCTTTCGTCTCAAAGCTAATCTCAATGTGCCTCCCATGTGCTTCTTATCTGAAGGGTTTTTAAAACTGGCGCATCCCTGAATACACGGCTGCAATAAGCCAAAGCTGCAGTCGCAGCATTAGCGCACCCCTGAATTCTTGCAGCACGAGTTCATGTTGGAGTAGTAATTCACATCTTGGCATCTGCTCTGCCTTTCAGTCGATGAATGGGACTGCATATGTGGTGGATCCAGCCCACTCTTGGGTCTTTGTACGATGTGGGGACGGGCATGAATGTCTCAGCCGTGGCATCTTTCCATGGCACTAGACTTTAGTGTTTCCACTAAGGGGAGTAATTGCAGACAGGCAAGGCCAGTCTGGCAGTATATACACACACACACACACACACACACACACAAACACACTGAGAGGGGCCATAATGACAGTGCTAATGGTATCTGCTATCAAAGGCAGGAGAATTAGCCATGAAGGACAACAAATTTCAACATCAGAGACACAAGCCTGTTAATTGGGATGTTCAGATGAACTGAGTAAAACAACCTTACAGCTATTAATAATGCCAGAGGCATAAAGGGAATAGTAGTAATGATGCAAAAGGAGTGATGTAGAGTAGCTGTCCAACTTTCATGCAAAACAACAGGAAGAGGCAAAGAAATAAAACAGATTTTCAATCTTCTCTGCGCCTTTAAAAGTGATTGATGGTGATGGTGTGACATTTCCACATCACCGTGCCAAGCAAAGCCGTAATTAGTTGTGCTGCAGAGATCGGATGAATCGGGAGCTGTGTTCATGCAGCTTTTATTTCTGGGTGTGGGAAGGAAAAGAACAGCACTATAAAGTTCACGACTGTGGAAAAATATTACGAAAAGGGCACTCAGTTCTCAGCACGCTATATACCCGAGTTCAACTAAGACTCCAGAGTATGACGACGTGTTAGATCCCCATGTTCCCTTTGCTCCCAACATTGTCTGTGTCAAGTATCTTGTAAGAGCAGTGTAATCAGAGAAGTTTCATGAGTTGCATCTGAGGAGCCCAAAGAGAGCGGGGGTTAAAACCGCTCAAATTAAAAAGAAGAAACTTTGATCCTCAGTAAGGAGGGTTACGCAAAAGAGTTTCCTAGAATAATTGTGCTTGCCTGACACTGCTTTACTTAAGCATAAAACTTATCCCGCATGTCCTCTGGGAGGAAGACAGAGGCAGAATCTTTCCAAAGGTAATATTGTCTTTGGAAGAGACAAGTGAGGACTATGCATTATTCATCACATCTGGTCAACTTCAAAGGGAAGATGTAAGCAACAGTAAGGTATCACCTCTTGAGTGCTACCACCACAGAGACCCTCCATAGGTATTTGCTCTCCAGGAGCAGCTTAACAAGATGTTGTCTTAGGAATTACATGTCAGATCAGAGAGAGGACGGGCGAAAGAAAAAGAGAGCACTCTCCCAAGGATCTTTTTTTATTTTGATGTTTGACAGCAAATAATCCCTTTCAGCAAATTGCACTCGACATAACACCTATACACCACGCAGCGTGATGTGTTTAGCTGTAGTGGTTGAAGGCACCTTGATTTGAACTTTCACTGACACCAAAATGAATCTGTGCCGTCACATCACATTGAGAAAAAGGAAACTGAAACATATGTTTCTGTAAGAAATGTCTTTCACAAAATATCCCCATAATGTACAGACATGCGTTTGTTTCATCTTGAAAAGGTCGAGGTAAAAAGTAGAGGTAAACCTGAATGAATTGATTTGATCAAATAGAGACCAGATCTAAAAAGGGTGTAGAGAGACACAAATATAATCAAAGCTGCAAGCAGCATTGATCGGGCACTCGCACCCTTTCGCATGTCGAGGGTGCTGGCTGGACGCTGGCTGATGCGACCCTGCTCTTCCTTGACAATCAGACACTGTGTGCACGAGTTAGACGGTATTTCCTCCGTGGAGCAGCGGTCATTTTGCAGTCATTTTGCAGCTTAAACATCGAACGTTTTGAATGTCTCTCTGAATACTATTTTAAATGTAAGGGAACGCTGCTGCTCATTCCCTGCACGCTTTGAGACATTCAATCGCCAGACTTCTGCCACTTTGGTTGTTCATTCAATACGTCTGTTGTGTTTCCTGTCTGCTCGTTATTGACCGTAACCAGAGCCAGAGGACAATTCATAGAAATTGCCTTTTTGCGCCTGCTGCAGTGAATCATTCTCTTAATTCTGGTCCTGCAATTTATCATATTTGGTAACTTTTAATGACATTGATCCAATAATGATCCACATCAAATTTGGTATCAGACCGAGCGTTGAGGAGGAGTTCGCCAAATTGTGTTTTTTACCAAATTCAAAATGGCGGAAAATCTAAGTAGGCGGAGCTTAATGCCCTCACTAAGTTTTTTGTAGAAGCAGATGGAACTGGACAAGTGTCCCCAATTTCAGGTCAATCGGCCATATGGGGTTAGGGGGCTTGACTTTACAACCAGTTAGGGGGCGCTAGGGAGCACATTTTTCATTCCCGAGCACGGGACCCAAAACATACAACATTTTTCACCAGTCCTGATAAGCGTGCCACATTTGGTGCATTTCCGAGTGTGATAAAGGCCCCAAATATACGATTCCATGCGTGAAATAATAACTTTATTTCGTCGGTGCTCGGGCCCTAATTAGATCTGATCCAAGATGAGAAACTGGTTTTAATGGGACTATGAACGCACCAGAGTTTTTCCTGTTACAGCTGAGGGAAGCAAGTGATCTTAAGTGAGGGAGAGATGTGGAAAGATCAGGACCAGACTCACAGCAGCTCATCCTGCAGACGGAGGCCCAACACTAGTTGAGAAGCAGAGAGAGAGAGAGAGAAAGGGACAGAGAGCGCTGCTGGGCGCAGTTTGTTAAAGCGCAGAGACAGCAGTCTGATTACTTTCTTTCGAGGCAAACAACGACTCTCACAACAGCAGGGGTACAACACATATCTTACATCCACGGCACCTCAACAAGGGCCTATTGTGCACCCATCAATCAACAAACTACGACCAGACCATTACATTAACTGCTCTCTGTTTCTCAGGCCACTGAATATATCATAAAACAAAATATGCACAGCAGATAAAGAAATCTAAAGGTGCATTGTGATATACGTGTATTTCAGGATGGCGGGATGGCGAGGGAGGCTGGGAGACAAATGGACAAAAAATATATGGCTATAAGTTGAATTTAATTTCACAGGACATAAAGCTAGGCTTTATTACTTTTTCCTCTCAGACTGTGAAGTGTGCTCTAAAGCCATAGGCCATGGAATATGCTGTACCCATTGAAAATCAAATCATCAACAATAACTATGCTTCCTCCCTCATCATGAATAAAACTGTAGGAGTCATCTTAAAGTATCTCAAAAGAAGCCACAAGAGCAATTTTCTTGTTTTCACAAATTGAAAACAAAGACATTGTGTATCCTCACGCCACATCATTAAACTAGGACAGCCAGGAAGTTTTTTAAAGAAACCAAGCAGAGGGGAAATGAAAACTTTCCTGATATCAGATGCAGACAGTGAAGATTAAGACTCTTTACAGCAGTAGGTCCCTGAACTAGGTTGCCTGCCCTAATTGCCGTGGCTGAATAAAACATTTAATGAGTGCCCTCCGGAACAGAAGTGACAAATAATACATTTATAGGTCGCCAGTCAGTGATCCTGCATTAAGTACGGAGGGGTTTGTGCGTCTGTCTTGTTGTCACTACCGCGTGATGACCAGGTGTCTCTACAACTAATAGTCAATGTTGAATGAGAATTACTTTCCATTATAATTCAGAACCTGTACAGTACGTGTGGTTGATTACAAGCAATAAATGGCACAACAGGCTGCCTGATGCTAAATGACTATGGGTGACACTGCATCAATCTATTTGCTCTATAAAAAGTGATACAAATCACCCCTGCAGCCATAGTGAACATCCATCTTCCCTGCCTTGTTGAATTCTTAAGAGGCAGGTTTAAAAAAAAAAAAAAAGAGTCAGCCGAGATGTGGAATGGGAGAACATTTTTTATATTGCAGGTATAAGAGACATCTTATACTCCAACAAGCCTTCGTAAGCCCAGGACTTTTGCTTGGTAAGTCGGGGGTGAATGAGATATAATGGTCTTCAAATGATGCATCTTCCCTGCCAACTTTAGAGGTAAACCAATTTATTTATTTTTTTTAAATGACAGTATGAGGAGATACAGTAGTCGTGAAGAAATATGGAAGGGGGGTGGAAATGTTAAATTCCTAGTGATATTTCCTTGGTAACACTTTTAAACTGCCCTGTGATTTCTCTCTACGAATTGTTATAGCAAGGCCGTACATCTAATTTTAATGACAAGATATCTTTTAAATGACTCAGTGTGTGTTTCATTTGAATAGCAAAACGGTTCTTCATTGATCTCCGTGTTGGCTGTCGCAATTTCATTAAGATGGTGTGTTAATTAAGATCTCGTTGGGAGTGACATTTCCATGCCCGCTCCCTCTCCTGATGAGGCTGGCGGGACGGGGAAGTCAACACCACCACCTCGATTAATGAGTAATGAGAGAGACGACGCCGAGGAGATCGAGGTCTTGGTGCAGCTGTAATATATGAATCACTGGATGCACAGAAGAAGTGGAGTCAAGCGCCAGTACGAAGGGTTTGAATTCACAATGTGTGTATTTTGGTGGACAGTAATAGGGTTTTGCATTATTTATAAATGTCAATATTAATGGATTAAGAGCAATGTCGCCGTCCTTGCTGTGGCTGTCAGAAAATGATTGAGCGTTACCTGATGAAAGGAAGCAAGGAATTAAGGATCCTGAGATCCAATTTTCTGCTCACGAAAAAGGCTATAAAAGACACTATGGGCTAGAAAAACTAAATACTTGATCCAATACACGTTATGAGATAAATGCAGTTCAAAACACATTGGAATTAATTGTAATTTCTTTACTTTTTGTGTCAAATGACAGCTTCAGTAACTTATGAGTCAAACAGGAAAAGGTTATGCCGCGTGTTTCTTCATGATTCTTCAGCTACAAATGTCGAAAGAGTTGGCGCCAACAAATGATGCTCGGTATAAGGGCAGATTACCTGCCAATAGAACTGACTGACTGCAAGAGGGAAAGGCTAGAAAGTGCCGTTTTTGTTACACAAAAAAAAACAATAAATCATATGTCTGCAACTCAGTCGGACCTCGTGTGAAATCTTTGCAAACACATGGGCTGGGATATAGCGAGGGTTCCACAGTTTGCTTGAGGCATCCTCACGTCAGGCAGCTTAAAGCAGCTTGAAGCCAAGGAGAGAACTTGTTCACATGAATGTGTGAACAAACAGTCTCTTTTTAAATATTTAGTTTGGCATTTTCATCTTTATTTCATAGTTGATCACACACACACAGAGAGACAGAGAGAGAGACAGAGACAGAGACAGAGACAGAGACAGAGAGAGAGAGAGAGAGAGAGAGAGAGAGAGAGAGAGAGAGAGAGAGAGAGAGAGACAGAGAGAGAGAGAAATCTATTCAATAGTTGAGATATTTCAGTCTGGAACAAATAGGTGGACCAAAACAAATCTTTTACCTTTTGAAGGAGCTCGATGAAAAGTCATTAAGATTAATCCTAATCTTGAATATATTTTTATCTGGACCAAAGTCATTGAACATAATTGACTGGAGGACTTTTGCTACCTCCATGTGTTGGGTTATTTCGGTGATACCCAGGCCTAGTTATGATACATTTTGAGAGTAATTGAGGAAATAGTAATAGTGATAGAAAACGAGGTCTGATAAAACATACAATTACACTAAACTCTGACTGATCTAATGCCATTCATTATTTCAGACTGTTTAATATATTTTTATTTTGTTTTCATTACACTTTCCATCCATCTTTAGAACTACATGTATGCTCAATAAAATGTAAAAAATGAAACCCCTTTAATATAGCTACAGCGCACAGTCACCTTACACCACATACACCTGAGCTCAATTTCAGCTTTTTGTTGCAGGACAGAGATAATGTGACTACATCGCCCCATGATGATGTGCAGTTGTGCCCTACCTCCAAAATAGACATAGTCTGCTTGTCTTCCAATCTGCTGACCCCCTAAAAATGCTCAAACACCTCCCACCACCTTGTTCAGCCCGTGACAGGGTATACTGATAGCCGGCTAGCCCTCCGTTCACACAGGCTGATAATTCCACCTGCGCCTGCATGCCTCCAAATTGATTCGTCCCTCTCCGCCTGTCCCTTTGGCACAGCTCGGCTGTATGATTGAGGTACTCCCTAATGAATTCTCAGAGGCCAGCTGCTGATTCTGTGTTAACTGAAGGCAGAGAGAGCCGTCTATAAAACAGGAGCCTCATTGGACAGTTAAGCAGTGCCCCTGAGGGGACGGGCTGGATGACATACAGAGGTAAATAATATCCACCGGCGTTTTTTACTCACAAATCCCGCCGCACCCAGTCACCACTTTCACTGGAGTTTTTCATTTACAAATATCGCATACCTGAGCTTCACCTTTAACAAGACTGCAGCATCAAATGACTTCATCAGGGACAAGCCGGATAGACGTCTGTATTATGATGCGCGACACAAAGGATCCTGTTTTACATCAAGCTGCCATGATGGACACAATGTCACCCTCACTGTTCCGAATTAATGACCAGATGAAATGAGTTGTCTGTCTGGGGGCACGCCATGCAGGAGATGGCTGCCATTAAGATGAGAGGGCAGAAGGCTCTGTCCTGATCATCTGTCCGACAATGTAATATGTGCCGACAAGTTTCTTGCCATGTCCCATCCTTGAACGGGCGGCAATTACTATAAAAGTTATTGAGGGAAATATCAGATCATGAAAACACAAATCTTTCTAATAAATGAAGAAAGTTGTTTGTGGTCCTTTTGTTGTTCAGTCTACAATGAACATTTATTTAAACCAGACGGTGAATCAGAAACCAAATCAAATATAAAAACTAGAGTTTATTCTGTGATCCGTCTTCACTCTGGTGTTAAACTCTTCTAACGTATCGAGATCATATCGGTGACATGTTGAACTCCGGCTTCATTGTTTCCAATTGTTCTCTACATTCAAGATCAGTATTAATGACATCAGTGCTTGTTGGATGGGCCTGTTTTTTTCCAGCACAAGCTGCAGTCTAGTACAAGAAGGTTTTATTGACCCTACACACAAAGCCCTTTGTGAATAAATTAAAATGGCACGATAACGCATCATGAAATGCAGGTGCCTAAATTACAACAAATGTATTCCGTTGTCGCAGTCAGTTGTCTTGTCATTGTTCTACTTGATTATTGTCCATCTTTTAATTTCCTAGTACCTGCTTAATATTATCGTCAAGATAAATGACTAAACTAAACTTTATTCAAAACTTAATCATTGTTGTCTAGACTTTTTTCTTAAAATCTTAGTAATTATATCCCCTCTTCCAGCCTTTCTTTTCGTGTAGGATATGTTTTTTGTCCACCTATTTTTATTTGTTGTCCATTCAGCCATTTATTATATCCTCCAGGAGATAATGAGATCAGTCGTGTGTATGCCCATCTCTGTGTCTGTCCACCACTGATTGTCATTGCAGACACATTTGTCTGAGATCGAATGCACCTTTGGCGTCATCTCGTACTTTCAAGGCCTTTTTTCAGATTGGGGGTGGACACAGAAAGGAGAGAAACGGCAGGTATGTTGGTCGACGTTACCCCCCATCGCAGCCAGTTGTCAGGAACTGGCCAAGTGTTCCTGGAAGAAATGTTGCCATGGGAGGTGCAAGTTGTTTCAGTTGGGACTTCCATGTACAGCACTCTGCAGCTGCATATGTGAGCAGTAGCAGTTTCAGTAATAAGTGGATGAAAAATTATTCCGATCCTTGATTACAGTTAAAGTACTAATACCATACTGATGAAACAATCCACGACGAGTAAAAGTTCTGCATTCAAAACCTTAGTCAAGTATGTTATAAATCAGCAAGGTGTACTTAAAGTACCAAAAGTAGAAGTACCCGTGCAGTAAATAACCCCACGCCCCTAGGGTTCATTCTGTACACACGACATCATTGCACTTCTGTCCATCCTGGGAGAGGGATCCCTCCGCTGTTGCTTTCCCACAGGTTTCTTCCTCTTTTCTCCCCGTTAAAAGGGGTTTTTGGGAGAGTTTTTCCTGTTTCGATGCGAGGGTTCTGGGACAGAGGATGTCATATGTGTACAGATTGCAAAACCCTCTGAGGCAAATTAAAAAAAAATTCAATTTAAAAATTTAAAAAACTCCTCCGTGAATCGCCACCTTAACGTGGTGGAGGAGTTTGAGTGGCTCAGTGATCCTGCGAGCTATGTTGTCCGGGGCCCCTGGTAGGGTCTCCCAAGGCAAACAGGTCTCAGGGGAGAGCCCAGACTAAGAGCGGTTCAAAACAACCCTAATGAAAAGCAGCCCACGGACTTCAGCCACCTCGCCCGGACCAGGGAAACCGAGGCACCTTCCCGGAGCCAGACCGAGGAGGGGAGCTCGTGGGAGCGCATGGCCGGGCCTTTGCCCATGGGGCCCGGTCGGGCTCAGCCCGAATAAACAGCATGGAGCAGCCACCCTGTGGACCCACCACCCGCAGGGACAAGCATCGGGGTCGGGTGCAATGCAGACCGGGCGGCGGGTCAGGCGGGAGGCCTGAGCGAGCCGATGGCCGGCGGCATAGACTAGCTCTAAGGACATCGAACGTCACCTCGCTAGCGGGGAAAGAGCCAGAGCTGGTGCAGGAGGTGGAGCGATACCAGCTCGATATACCTGGCTCTGGAACCAAGCTCCTGGAGAGGGGTTGGACTTTGTCCTTTTCCAGAGTTGCCCAGGGTGAGAGGCGCCAGGCGGGAGTGGGGATACTCACGAGCCGCCGGCTGAGCGCGCTGTGTTGGAGTTCTCCCCAGAGAACGAAAGGGTCGCCTCCATGCACCTACGGGTTGCAGGGTGCAAGGCTCTGACTGTGGTTTGTGCTTATGCACCAAACAGCAGTTCGGAGTATCCGGCCTTCTTGGAGTCGGTGGGAGGGGTCCTGGAAAGGGCGCCGCCTACCGACTCCATAGTTCTCCAGCAGCCCACATATATTGATATTTTAATGTTCATTAAAAAGTGAAATTAACTAAACCGAGCCGAATGCAACTAAACCGAACAGACTTTGAATTAAGAAAGAGAATAAGGAGAGAACGAGACGTGTTGCAAACACTAGTATCCTACTTTTCCAGTCTGGTCACACCTTTCTGCAAATTATACTGCTTATTATCCCCGAGTGCTCTATCCCAGCCCTAAATCAGACTGAATTATGGGTGCACAGCTTCTGCCTGTGACCGAGCAACACTGGCTGTGTGACAGCACAGAGAGATCATCATCTTGCTTCTTCCATCCTCTCTTTCTCTGTCCGTCTCGCTTTCATCCTCTTTGTATCCCCGAGTTGTGTGCCAGTACCTTTCTTCCAGTTAATCTAATGTCAATTCAAATATTCTCTCTCCCTGATACTCAATCTCTAGTTTCGACTTCTCTCATTTCTTTTTACTAAAATATTGACTGAAAGTACTGTGTTGGTGGACTCTCTCTCTGGTCTTTCACACACACAATGGCTGTCAAGTAACAGTTTTCCTCAATGACAAACAACAAACATTGATTTTAGGAACATATGGTATTGCATTCATAAACAGCAGCTTTCAAGAGTGACTTAATACCATTGAGTGGAGAGCTGAAATTGAGAGCTGAACTTTGAGTGGCCAAAAGATGAATAAAGAATATATTCAGCAGATTAATCAATAAAAAATAAAAAATAAAACAATATTAAATTGTGGCCCTAACTGAATGTGATATATTTGGATTGAAATCACCCAGTAGAATTGTATTGGGGTATCAGAAGTTGTCCTATAATACACTTCTTCAATCTTGCAGTTTGCTGGAGCAGAATGTGAGATTAGCCGTGGACAGACACAGAGGTGCACACTCGCTCACTGACGCAGGAGGAGGATCATGTGCACGCACGCAAGTGATGACATGAACCTCCTGGCGGGGAAAAGAAAAATCAATGATAAGCTGAAGCCAAAAACAGAACGAAGTGAATCTAGTTATTATAATAACTAGATCCACTTCATTCTGTTTCTTACTTATAACAATATTATTATTGTATAGGTAACACAAGTTTCTTTTCTGTGACATATATACACACAATAATATTGTTCATGAATTATTTTAGAGTCAGCGAGTGCAGCTCCGTCAGAAACACATGTCACATAGCGAAGAGAGATGGCAACACAGTCTGACTTGGCAGTGTGGTTGTTCTCCTGGGGACGCTCCCTGCTGCGGCAGCACTTCATAATGCTGAATACACAAGCACACAATAGCTAACAATGCAGCGAGGATTGTAAACAATCCACCAGTCCGAAATCAACTCAGAAATAAAGACCCTCCAGGGTGTGTAGAAAATGAAAACAGATAGAGGCTGCGGTGAGTGAGGCGCTTGTCAATAGGAGCAGCAGAAGGAACAAAAGCACGGCACGTTTAACCCTTTAGAGTCAGCGTGAGGATGAGGCCTGTCAATTATTGAATGCAGGTTGACATATCTCATGTCGGGGTCAGACCATTGGTATAATAAGTATGTTACCACCACACTCAGACTGCATGTTTGAGACAGGACTGCACTAAAGTCCCTTTGCAAGCTCCCAGATGACTGGTGTGTCATGAGGCGACTTGTACAGCAATGACCCTGGGCTGATTATTGTGGGATCATTGTTACGCACTTTTTAAAGGTCTCAATGAATTAACAAAGATAACTGAGTCGGATATAAGCACAGCAGTTTTAACAGCTTTTGAAGTATCAATCAGGGGAAATACCTGCGCAGATGTGCGGATTTGTATAAATAGGTTATAGATTTCACGATCAGCAGATGGATTTATAAGTAGTTTCGCTCTTGAAATCATGCAAAAAAACTCCCACATCTGCTATCACGACATCCTGTGGTTGTTTCATTTGCTTTCACACCATGAATGAACAGCACCAGAGTCCATTTGGAAGCAGACATAAACCCATATCGGTGTGAGTGTTTGGTCAAGAATTCAATTGACAGCTTTCACACTGCCCAAAACTAACCGTACTAACCGGGAGAATGAACCAGAGTTTGTTTTAACCACACAAACAGGTTAGGTGCGAAAGCCCAAAATGTTTCCAGCACCTTATTGAAGCCATTTCACGAAGAACTTCCGCTGTTCCAAGGGGGCAAAGGGCGGTCCAACCCAGTATTACAAAGGTGTAACTAACAAAGCGATGCCTGTGTGTCGGCTCTGCATGTTCTGAATGGTGTTTACTGTCGCTGCCCTGAACTCATTGTACATTGTAAAAATGATTATGGATCAACAGAACAACAAACGGATAAGACGACTCAAAAAGTGAAAGTCATGTATTAACCAAATCTAGTCACCAGCTAGTTAAGAGCAGTCTTGAGAATAAATATGCTCACACTCCCCTGGTAGAATCACAGCACAATAAGGGTCAAATGTGTCTTATTTACCAAATATATTTGATTTGAGTTTTTAAAAATCTTCTAACCCCAAAAGATCCTGCGCAGCAGCAAATGACCCTTTTATATTTCAAAGTTTGGGAGGATGATAAACGTAAGCTTGCAGTGTAATTAAGTGACAAATATCTGAACAACATGAAACAGAAAGGAGAAAAGTAGAATTAATTATGGAATCTCAATGGGCCAAATCCTGTCTCACGGTTTTTGCATATTTTTGCAGTTTTCAGAAATTTGACTTGCAGAAATGTTGCAGTGTATTCCCCAGCTCTGCGTAACCTGTTACATCAGGATGAATGCATGATTAAAGCTCAGCAGTTGTCACTTGCAGCAGTCCCTAATGATCAGCAATAAACTTTATACTTGCTGATTGCATTAACATCAGTACATGTTGCACTCCGTTTTCATTTGACTAAACTGTGGATCCTCAGTTTGCTGCTGTGTGCCTCATGGATGTGCTTGGGTCATTATAAGTGTTCCGGAGGAAAACACCAGATGTAGATGTAGTTAATACTTTTACGACATACTCAAGTGTATATTGGTCACCAACAAATCATTGGCTAAATATTGTTGGAAAGCTTAAGAGCACCAATTCATGAAAAGACTGACAGCTCTGTTTTTTATTGCTCAGTAAGACGGGCCTGTAAGATCAATGGCGTTAAACTGACGGTTCTGTCTCTCATTTTTCCAAGAAAGCCATTTCAAATGCTCAAATCATTTTTAAAGAGCCCTATCCCTTGTCTGTATCAAGTGTCACCCTTCTGAACAGACCACTAAAGGCCAGGTCTAACAGGGTAAGGAATTCCTTTATCTCCCCGGCCATTACATTCTTAAAAGGCTCATCTGCCAACTGATTGTATCACAAGTTGTGGGTTTACAGTCACGGTTTGGTGATAGTGGTTATGTTTTAACTATATTTTGAGTTAGATGGTGATGACTGAATGTACTCCAGGTTTGATTTCATGCAGTTGCTTTTATGTGCATTGTATTTTATGTCTTTGTGGTAGGTTTTGTATTGTTATTCAAATGCTGTTGAAGGTTTTTCTTGGGGAAGTTTTCCCTTATCTGATGTGAGGGTCCAAGGACCGAGGACGTCTTGTGTTGCACAGAATGTAGAGCCCTCTATGAGGCAAATTCTTGATTTTTAATATTGGGCTGTACAAATAAAATGCAATATAATTGAATTACAGATACGTGCAGTTGCAGTTATTTGGTCTTCCTCGTTAAAACACATGTAGTTCAATTCAAAAGCCCAGCAATAAATCATACAGTCATGCAGAGCTTAGCATTTAGCCTTCCCACATTGATTTAAATCAGTTAGACAAAATAATAGAAACATTTTCCAGTATGCAATACAATTTAACAACACCACAAACTTCAGCGTCCAAAATGACCAGTCATTTGAGACTCTAATCTCATTTGGTATTTTGTCAGTTACAGGTTTTTAGGACAAACTTCAGTTCATTGGCTGTTAATTAATCAAACGGACCAAGTACATGTGTCTGACTGACTGAACTTTAAGAAACCATAAATCTTCTGTGGTCTCTTGGCATCTCTAGTATTTGTGTTGTCCAACATACCAAACTGTTCATATAAATTCCTTGCATGGGATAAATAGTTTGTTATGCATGTACGTATATCTGGCATACAAGATGTGGCATCACAAATATGCCAGGAATATCAAATATATGGAAACAAAAGCACAGAACAGCAAATCAGGCCATGAATAGACACACTAGTACATTATGTCTCTGCTGCAAACATCTACTTTTAAACATTAACAACATTTTGGGATTTATACTGAAAGTATCTTTAGCCAAGCAAGATCACAATGGCACACATCACATTAAGGTCTGTGGATGTCACACAAAGGCTCAGTGTGAACAAGTGTTTGGAGTGTGTGACTTTGGCTTGCGCTTCGGGGAAACCTCCCCCCTGCTAGGCCTTAAAGTCTTTGACAGAGAAACTGGGATGGAGACGAGAGAGGAGGAGAAACCCAACCGTAGACATACAATTCACTGTTCTGTAATAACTTCTGTTATTTATCCAGGACATTGTATCTACATGACAGGGAAATGTCCAAAATCAAAAACACAACTATCATTGGGCCTGGATGTTGTCTATGTGCATTTGTGCAAAATTGCATTGAATTTGTTACAAAATACACTTATTATACATTTGTTTGTGGGGAAGACGAGATATTGTGCATTAAACCTTTTCTCGTGGTTAGACCACCGAACCGTACGTGGAGAAAGAGCTCTATCCATTCAGCTGTATTATTGAGTCTGTTCAATAAATACTTAAACATTTGAGAGTTTTCTCATCACGGTTATTCCTCACAGGGAGGTTAAAAAGATTCATTTGCACCACACGTTTGACCTTTTTCATAACGAGCTAACTGTCGCTAAATTCGCACAATGAGAAGCACAGATTCTTTCATATTTGTCAGATGCAGGTATGCGTGTGACTAAGCTGTGTCTGCATGAGAGTTTGAGTTAAATTAGTGAGTAGGATTAGTGGCACTCCCGTGGCAGGTCCATATGGCACAGAGCTCAGCTCGAAGGCTGGCTCTATTCATTAACATTCCCCTATCATAGAGGCCAAGAGGAATGCACAAACCAAAGAGTGTGTGTGTGTGTGTGTGTGTGTGTTGATCTTCTCCAGAATCGTGCCGGATCAGCACTCTTGCATAGCTGCAGACATCAATGAATGTACAGTATTGATACTGTAGCTGCCCTTTCTTTCCCCCTCTCTCACACAAGTTTAGATGTATCTTGACTTAATGAGAATCTATGAATAAAAGCTAATAGTTATGGGGATGAATGCAAACATGAGCTAATTTGATGAAGACCAGAGTGGGGGAGAGAGAAGGGGGGGGGGGGGGGGGTGTAGATGGAGGCAGGCTCAATCCCCAATCAGTGTGTTGCATTCCAAAAAGGGTGTCTGCCATATGCTTGCTGTTGAAGAGGCAGCTGCCCCCGAAGCCTCAGATTCTATGTTTTTGTGGTTTTGTATTCTGGTGCCAGTGTGATTCTGTACTAATCACTATTTTGGAACATACGAGTGTGTGAGAGTGAGTGAGTGAGTGAGAAAGAATGGAGGAAATTTGCAAAATAATTACATATGGAGTATGGAGGTTTATTTTTTTTTACATTTTCCTTTAAATCGATACTCTACCTTGCAGCTTGCTCACATCAGCTGCAAAAAAAACACGTTGTAATGGAGTTTTAACCTCATGATAAAAAAAAAAAGTATTTTTTGCTGCTGGAACAAAAAGACGTTAAATGTTCAAACTGTGCTCGTTCCAGGGATTTATGAATGTATTTCATCAATGTCGGAGTGCATGAGTCAGGAGGTATATAACAAAAGGAACTGGTGTCACAGCTAACAGCCATCACTTGGTATATTCTGCTGTTTGAGGCAAATACAGCACAAACAGTTCAGCAGTCAAATTTGCCCGGACAAGCTTTGGCAAAAATCTTGCCCAGATGTAGGATCTAGTCGTGTGTGAGAACCCTGTCATCGGTCAGTCGCTTCAAAGACTTCAAGACTCCGGATTACAAGGCAGCAAGTTGTGCAGCGTGAACTTCGACTTCACCAAAACTTACTCTGAATTTGGACACAGTAAAAATGAGCTTTTAGCCAACCTGTTCTGCCTCCAAGATGTGCACTCGAGTCCTCCATCTCTTTCACAGAGCCATCACATTTCTGATGGGAGGGCAACACGTATTAAGCCATGTCATTTACTGATTACATGACTAAAGAAAGATTTTTAAGTTTAGATGGATGTTTATGGCAACAGAATCACCTCAAAAAGTGAATCACAATTACTAATCACACAGACGGTTTTGCACAAGACTTCTCAAAAGCATCACATTACATCTGACTTGTTAAAACAGGTGAGAGTATTAATGAGTATACCGTTTCCTTCTCAAAGTCAACTATTTGGCTGATTGCCCACAAAAACAACCACTGACCCAACAGTTACTGGGGGACTATTCTATAAAAGTGTTGGAAGGCAGCTGTCCAAAACTTGCGGACACTTTTAAATAATATATTCCCAGTTTGATAAATAACGCGTGCACACAAGATATGGATCCCGTGGGCTTGGAGAAACACGGATGTCATGTTGTCTGGAGGCTGCAGAGGCATCTGCTGTTTAGCATTGAAAGATTGTGTGGGCTATCTATTTTTGGAACACACAAAATCCAACTGTCCAATTGCAGTAACAACGACTGTACAGTACGTCATTGCCTGCTGTTTCCGTCTCTTCTTTCCATTTGACTGAGTCCCTTTGGAAAACGTGAATCCCAGCATGACATCTTAAACACTGACCGTCAGTATCGGAACACAAGTCCAATCTCTCAGAGCGGCTGACCTGTGGGTCACAATATCGCCTGCTTCTCATCAGAAACCACCTAAGAGTGCCTCAAAAAAAATACAGAGGTCAAGTTCCTCCCATGTCTGGTAAATAGAAATGTTACAGCCTTGTTGGCAATTCGCATCTCAGACAGTGAAGAAAAACAGCCACACGTGCTCTGTAAATGCTGTAGTGTCATAGTACTGACACACTTAACTCACAGTGACGCACAGTCGTTGGGGCAGAAATTATTTAGAACATCCAAACACACTGGCAAAAATAACCACCTACACAATTTTACACACAGACATTTGGCAGATCTTACAAAGCTCACAAGCTGAAGTGAAAAGAATCACAAGTTCTTTATTTTGACTGAAGCTTGTAACAGACCTTAAGATCACTGAATCCTACAAAAACAAGACACCCGAGCTGACATATGTCAGACATTTCCACCACTGATGTTTTTGTCTCGATGGAAAGAAAGAAGAATAGCTGCTGCAATGCTGGCTCATGGGGATTCCAATAAAGTAAACTAAAATCATGTTAATATTTCCCCTCATATTAGTATTTGCGACAGCAACACCACTTGCACCTCCATTATAACTCCCTCTACAATCCCAAAAGTGAAACCCAACCGTAAAAGCCCAGACAGTTTGGTTCTTCACCGAACGATGACACCAGAGATTTGAAGTGTCAGTCAAAGCAGCAGGAAGCCACTGTTTGAACTTTGACATAAAGGAGTCCCTACTGAGTTTCTTATCGTATTTTACTGAATCCAAAGAACTCGTACTGAGTCTGAGTGAGGGACAGTGGCCTGCTGTTCGTATTATACTCCAATGTATGATGTGGGATAGCTACTGTACATAGATAACATTCATAAGACTGAAGACTGGTATTTGGGACATGGGGAGCTTCTAGATTGGGCTTTTAGAAAGCACTCTGGTGTTCAGGGGAGGTTTTTAACAGAATGGATTTTTGGACCGGGTGATTTCAAAACGGATTTCTGTGAAATTGCAGCTCCCCTCCACTCCGGCTCAGGACATTTGATGTCAACGTGACCGGGAACGCTTCGTTTCAAATCTCATTTTCTTTTATTAGACAAACTGTCTCCATTCCAGGTTTACAACAATGATTCTGTTCGTCTTCCATGTTCCATATTTTCATGTTTAATTCATTGCTTTCATCTCAACATTCTTGATTCTATATTTTTATACCCACATTTTATGAGCGACAGCAAATGAAAGGGCTAGATAGGCTGGATCCTGATATGTATTGCTTGTTTGGATGCATTTTTGATTGCTTGCCTTCTATCAGTACACTAAGTAAAGTAAATGACCCTTCATGGCCAATGTGGCTGGACTAATTCAGTAATAATAAGTGAGAATCTTTTTCATTATAATATTATTATTTTCTCAGAGCTCGTCTCTCTCTGTGTGTGTGTGTGTGTGTGTGTCGATAAGGATGTAGCTGCTGTGTGATGCATTGCTGTCATCTTGTAATTGCGTGTTTTGAGTGAGTTGTGTGAAAATGTGGTGTATTGTCACTCCGTATATTTGTATATGAACTACAGGCAAAATAACTGATGTGACACACGAGCTAATGGGGATCCAAATAAACACTGAGTGAGAAGTTTATTTTTTACCGAGAAAATATTCCGTTAAGTATGTATCTTGATCACAGGTGGCATTAAAAAAAAATACAGAACCAAATGAGTCGTTTATGGGGCGGTTTGCTAGCTGTGGGGGAACAAGATGAAAGAGTCTTTGAAGGCGGAAGGAGAAGAGAAGAAAATGAAAAAGAATTAGTAGCACTCCTACTCTGGGGGATATTTTCTTTTCAGTGAGAGAAAGGACTCCTCTCTTCTGCCTCAGTGGTGCCCCTGGCTGTGCCTGTGTTTAGCTGTGGGAACAAGCCACTTGGTGGCACGTACTGAATAGGGGGCCTCCGCCCTTTGGCGCTCCCTAAGTGGGCCTGCCAGCAAACAGGCTTTGGACCATCTCTTCATCCTCTTCACTCTCATCTTGTTATTTTTGTTCCATCCACAGACACACTTACCCCAGCCTTACTAGCTTCATGTTTCTGCTTACTTTGCTTTATTTCGCCTTTGTTTCAGCTGTTCTCCCTTCGTCCTTTCCCCCTCGCACACGGCAACAGAAAAGGGAATTATCAAGAGGTGGAAGACGAGGGGAAACTCGATGTGTGGATGCCTGTGAGTAATAATTAGTCATCTCTTCGGCAGCTTTCCAAAGAGGCTTCCCTGTTGGCTGGCGGTCTCTATTGTGGAGGGCTGGACTTGGTCAGTAGGAGCTGGCCTGGAGGGCCAGATTCCTCTCTGCCTCCTCCTGGGGGGGGGGGGGGGGGGGGGGGGGGGGGGGTTACTACTGGCCCTGGCGGCCCAAACACACCAACACAGACTAAGTCTATTCACCATGGTGATTTAAGTTCCTGATGAGGAACCCCACCTATAGAGATGTGGGGCCCCTCACTTTGGCCAACACACCGCCCCCTCCCATAGGGGTCTTGATTGGAGTGAAGAGAGATGATGGAGGGAGGCGGGGTCTAGGCAGTACCCATTAATGAACAATAGAGCCCGAAACGCAGATGGACTAGTAAAAGGATGGAGGTTAAATATATTGCTGTGCCTGTGACAGAAAGAGAGATATCATCTTTGTGTCCGCAAGCTTTTGTGTGAAATCACTTCCCTTGATTCATTTGCCCAATAAACCAAATCACTGATCAACTTCAAACTTCCTGTTGTCCATGAAAACCAATTTAGAGGTGTAATGAAGCCAGACTGAAAAGAGGGGGAAATCGTTGCCTTGAAATGCTCTCGTTCAGAGCTGAAACATAATTTTTTTTTTTTTATCTTTTAAAAGATCCCTTTTCAAAACAGGAAATCACTAATGAGCCACAGGGCTCTTCTTAGATGAATGAATAAATGAACAAACAGTTTTGAAGCTCCAAATACTGTCAAATCTCAGATTATATTGACAAAGTAGGAATATAATCAAAAAAAAAAACAAGGACAGAGGCATAGTTTGAATGATTTGGTTTAAATTCACTGAAGTAATTTGCATGATATTGCACAGGAACACCATGTGCAGTACATCAATAGTAATTTACAGCAGCGGTGATTACAATACCATCAAAGCCTTGTGCATTATAATGCATACCAGTCAAGATTTCCCTTAAAACCAGTAATCATACCAAATACAGTCTTTGTCAGACCTATATTCATTTCACCCTACACACCACGAGCTGCACTGTGCTGCACATATACCAGATATCCAGGGCATTAATAATGACGGTGGTTCATGTATATTGCAGGTTCTCACTTTGGTGTTTTGAGTACTCTGCCTGCCCATGATCTGTGGGAGGACATGTCCCCGTACCGCATGAATCATACATAATCTATGAGTTGCCATGTTTGAATGGAGATAAGGATGGCTGAGCTGCTCAGCTGCTCTGCCAGACTGTGGTCGACGCTTCAGGACAACCAAGTCAATGTAGAATTTCACAGGACAGTGGGAGGTAGAGATGGTCGCTGCCGGTGTCTCAGGATTACTGTCTGCTTGATTTTCTACGCTTAAACATCACTTTCTACTTTTACATAAAGAGCAGACCGAGAAAGGATCAGAACAGTTGATTTTAAACCTTCACTTAAGTGTTTAAAGATTCAATAAATACTTTGTAAAACCTGAAATATTATCTTACAAAGTATTTATAAAAACAGTTACATGTTCTTGAAACACACTAAGATGGCAAAAAATGTATTTAATAGCTTATTAATATTAATTCAGTGATAAAGTTATGTTTGTTCTCGGGTTAAAGTGCTCTCTACTGCGTTTGTCCAATATGCCGTCTAATTGTTTATGAGGTAAAATAAACATCACTCTTTAACATCACTGTACAACCTGGAGTGGACTGTTTTTGTAGTCCCAACAACTCCAACGGGGCGGATAGCTTTGTGTTCATTTCAGGAGTCAAATTTTCACTGTAAACTTCCACCATATCATATCACAAGCTAAACTTATCATCGTTATAGTTTTGATCCAGGGCCTTCAGTTTTGTTTTTTTTATCTAGTAGCTCGTGAAAAATATGCTGCGTCAGTAGCTACAGCTTTTATGTTAATGTGTCACATCCAAATTTAATCAGAAAAACTGGACATCCCTAATGCCAACTTCACACGAGCGGGACTGATGTACACTTGTGGGTGATAAGCTGGTGCTTGACTCTGGAGTATGGTACAACTAAGCCAGTGAAAAATGGCTTTTAAAGTCCCTCTCCAAGTTCAATATTGTTTTGTAGCATAACCCCGTTCTCGTCATCTCAAGTGAGCGTGTTCTGTTTAAAGTTCACCGTTCTGATACAACTTCTACCTTGTTCGTGTGGCTGTTGTGTTGGTGTGCGGTATTAGTTTTCCCTGCAGCGGCGCAGAGTGATAGCCTTCCAGGGCAAACACTGGGAGAGAGTTGATGACCCCTGTTACTCGCCAAAGTGGAGAAGCCCCTCAAAGGTTAGACAAGTAGCAGGGTGAGAGACAAAAGAGACGGGGGGGGGGGGGGGGGGGGGAACTGGAGGACGGGTGAAGAACAAAATAGGCAACTGTGTAATGACCAAGAAAGAAAAACAAGGGAGAGAGGTCTGACACTGAAAGACAAATGGAGCCAGGGACTAAATCACCCATAGCAGGTGTGGCTTTTACTACAAGGAAGCACACATTATCGCAGGGGAACTAATGGGGAGGTGTTTGCGGGTCTAACAGGGGCTTATCTGTATTCTGGCCCTGTTTGGTGAAAGACACGGAGGCGGTATTCATAAAAGCATCAGCCCACGGCTGCTGCTGCCGCGGGAGTGATCAAGAATTCAAACCCTCACAGCAGGGGTTAACTGCAAACTCTACGAACTACAGAAACAAGCTGTTATACGAGGACTTGCAGTGTGAAACCTTAAAAATGCATGCGCATGCAAATTTCATTGACAAAAAGGCTCGAGCGGTTTTGAAATGAAATGTTCTTTTTCAGCGAGCAGTAATATGTAACTAAACAATAGCTGCTGATGATGGGGAATTGTCGGGAGACACGGCATCCACGGCTGGCTCTGAATATTCTCAATGGCCGGCTTGGCTTGTGGTGCAGGTTGGCAGCAGAGCAACAATGAATCAGGTGTGGCTATCTTCTGGTTGTTCCACATGGAGAGTGCGGAGTGGAGGATTGCTCTGATGATGCCGGTTTCCCTCCAGAAGGGTACAGCAGTATCCCCAGCAGCTGGCACAGCTTAGCACTGGTGCCGCAGGTATGGCACTCTGGGATGCTGAACGTGTCCTCGCAGGCTTGATCTTTGAGCACAGCAGCAGAGTCAAAGAGCAACAGCAGGTTGTTCTCAGGGAGTTTGCAGCCCAGGATGTTCTCCGATTGCAGGTTTCTATGGCGGGGCAGTGCTGCAATGCTCAAAAACACCGGCCTCATTATATGATGCACATTTTCTCCTCCTGCAGGGAGTCCTTCAACTGTCATGTAGTGAGAGGGTTTAGGAGAGTCGATTGAACACAGGTGTTGTGGGAAGCAACAGGAAAGCTGCTGAGGTGGTATACTAGGCAAGCATCACATTGCATTTGAGGCAAACATTTTAATGAGCCTCTTCATGAGCCACTAGCTAATCGTCACATTTTTCTGCACACGTTCTCACAGACTTAAACCAGATCCAGTGGACCGTAAAAGTCCTCTCTCTGTCAACCCTGCCTCCTCAACGTTATCTTTTAATATACTTTTGATTTGCAACAGCAAATACATTTAAGAAAGACATCCTGGAATGTGTTTTTAATATGTAAAGAGGAAATGTTTTGAGTGACTGCATCTGCAAAGTGACAATGTTTATACAGAATGCGCCTGGATAATGCTTAGTGATGTGACCTATTTTTTATTTGTTTCCCCTCCAATATACCCAAGTGTCAAGTAAATCAGATTAAGTGTGTTTATGCACTGACAGCACTCAGGTTAGAGGAAGATTGAGTTCTTGGTTAAATATTTAACAAGTCAAAAGTGACTTCAAGCACAAAACCATTTAAGCAAAACCACAAACTTTCCCTTATCCTAAAGTGCTTTTTGTTACTTAAACCTAATCACATGAAATCAAACCCTGGTCTTAAGTGCCAAAGTCCTACAGTCAAACCCTTCAGGGCACACAGATGATTAAATCCTTGTAAAGTTGATATAGCTCGTGGAATAAAACTGGGAAGTGTGTCCCTCAGAGACACCATCTCCAATCCCTACAACTAATAAATCCAACTTCTCTCGTCATTAATGAAAACGAGGACGAAGAGAGATTCATCTTTAGAAACAGAACGTTACAGTCTCTGTTGTAACATCCTACAGAGTCAATCTTAATAATCACTCCAGCCTCAGTGAAATATCATATGGTGAAATACTGAAACTGCCTTGGATGTTTAAACAGTTTGACAGGACAGGCTGTTAACATTCAATCATTTGTTATTTTACAGCTGAATCGTTTTTCTGACATATCTTATCACTTCTTTGAAGCTTACACTATATCAGGAAACACACACAAATCAGCCGCAATCAAGCATCTGTGTGTCTAGGGCATATCTCAAAAGTTTATGAACATCATAGATGCCTTGAGGCCTTCAGAATATAGAAACTATAGGATTTGATTGATCATTCACAAAGCTAGAATGTAAATGGAGGGGGGGGGGGATGCAAAACACCAGCGATGACGCACAAAGAGCGTTCAACTGATGAATTTGGACTCTTCGGGAAACATCACACAGGAAGACGGGAGAGAAAGGGCTCCTCCCTGTGGCAAGGCTACAGCTGTCCATCTCAACAAGAGGCTCCCCCATAGCAACAATCCTACATAGCAACAGTCTCTTTGAATAAAGATAGCCTTGGATGCCATTCAGAAAGTATCTTATATCTTCAGTCCTTAGAAAAAGAGGACATTGTAAATGAGCATTGAATCACATGCAGCCAGCTGCTTTGCAGAAATTCAGCAGCCTCTTTTTCTTCATATGCGGTTAACACAAGTGAATGCCGTTACATTGTACAAGTTAATAAGAGATTCATTCCAACTACAGGCTGTGAAATTTAAAAAAAAGCTGCAGACTTCCAATTTACGCTCGGCCGAGAACAGAAACGGCTAGTATAAAGCGCTCAAAGACTTAACAACACCTCTTAGCCCCCTCCGGTAGAAACATCCCAACCAAGAATTTGTCACTCTCCATTTGAACTTTTTCCCTCTCTTCATTTTCACACTCAATCATTCAAAAGCCTGAGCTTGAAATGAGACGAGACAGGACAGAAACTCATATTGAGCTTCCCGAAGCCAGCCCAAGTCCAATTTCAGTCCAACAATGCAGTACTTTGATCAGTCTGTGCGGCTGATTTAGGATGCCACTGCTAACTGTCTATCACTCCTACGCAGCCCCTCCAGGAGCCGTGGAGCTGAGCACGCTGGGATAGGGACATCTTAGGGACATGCCAGGAAATCGGAAGCGGGTGGCTGACTTCCAGATCAAAAGTGTGTGTCAAGCCAAAAAGTGTCCTGGCACTATTGTCAGTCGTGTATAGGTTGTTTGGTCATGAGGTTTGTACTCGGTTTGTTTTAAAAGGATAAGTCCGGTGATGTTATATCATTTTGTAACGACAAATAGCAACAAAACCATTGTTGTAATGAATTCATCTTATTGCCTGTGCAGGCAAAACCATACTGTACTGTAGCTCATTGCTCTGTGCCGAAGATCTCCAAAAACTATCACCGTTGCACTAGGTGCCACATGCAGCCATCTGGTGCCGTTAGTACTCGCGAGAGCACCAAAGCCATTGTTGAAAATAGTCCCCAACAAATGCAGTTTTTACTTCTGTTTGAGTAAAACAGACCAACAGTGCCCAAGTGGTTTTTTTACCCATTTCTAAAGATCTAAACACAAAATATACAATTTTCCCATTTTGCAGAAACAAATCCCACATAGATAAAAACAAACCATTGTCCGCACAACTTACAGACGATATAATTCTAGTAGAGACATAAATAGGCTATCAGACAAACACCTGCAGGAGGTGTTTTGGACGACCTCATTAGCTACAAACACAACCTACAAGGCTGCCAGAATGACCAGATAAATAATATCTGTATGCAAACACCAATGCCTCTACATTTAGAGAAACTAAAGAGTATGAAATAAACTCTATATGCACACATGTATACTGTTTATTTTGGCTACATGTACCTGAAACCACGTCTTTTGAAAAGCCTGGATTCAAGAGCACAAACCTTCGCACAATTCTTTGACTTTTTACGTATAAAATAATGGCAGCCTAAGTCTTACACATAAATATCAAATACAGTTTTATGTCCTTTCCTCCGCAAAATAAAGTGTACGCTCTGACCAGCACTGCGTGTCAGCTAGTCATGATACTATTCAACGCTGCACAGCTCAATCAAAAGACAATCCTCGTGCTTCTCACCGTCACATATTAGCTTTTTTTTTGTTGCTCTTGGCTCCCTGTAGCTATTATGTGAATGGCACCGGTGCCTGTTCTGTCACACTTTGATCATTCCCGTTATTAACCATTCGCCAGATACATCTGTCAGATGTGCTTCACAGTTATGCTTTCACACAATTTAGTCCCTGCTGCAAATCACAATGTCAAGTATCTACAGGGGTTGGACACAATACACCTGCGCAATCGAACGCAATCTAGTGCTTAAGCCCTGCCACAAATGCTTCAAACCCTTTTAAAGACAAAGCTCCACTGTTGTTCAAACTGTGGGAGCATTTTTGAGGCAGTAGTTGCGAGCCTGACCTAAATCAGGTTCAGCGGTATATTGCTTGAATATTTCGATACGTTTTCTATTCTTTGTCATCTCACTTTGCTCCTATACTCCGACACTTTCTTTCCATTTTTGCTCCAGGCCTCACTGACCTATATAGGAGAGATAGGAGGATGTCAAAGGCAACTGAGATCTGAATGCCTTCGTCAGTAGAAATATAGCTTCACTACTTTGGTGACATTTTCTAGCATAGAATATCTGGTCCCTTTGTTTTCAGGAAAGCCACACGTTGTCCTATAGATTTTCCCATCAGTTTTATATTTCTTCATCGTTACATTTTAAAATGTAAAATAAGTCAATCATTAACAAAGTGATGAACTGGAAATGTCAAATTCCGCTGAGCTGATCATTGATTCACACTCTTTGAAGCTGAGGGAAATGACTAACCTTTTATAACAAAAGGCAGTAGTCATGAAGAACGGCGGTTCTATCTACCGTTGAATATACTGTTCTAATATTAAATGTTATAAGTTATAATGTACAAATGTTAACGAATCTCCATTTCACATGTACGCATGGATAACTATCTTGCTTGCATGCACACGTTTTATTTTGATATCTTTGATTGTATGTTTACCCGTTTTACTGTACTTTTACTGCATTACTACTGCTGCTGCTATTGCCTGCTGTATTTGCAATACCTGTTATTATGCATATTCAGCTGAACACATTTCATACTTGCTTATTGTTCATAAGCAAGTACAGTACAGATGTTTTTTATTTGTTCCCTATAATATGTCAACAAGGACCGTAACATTTAAAATCTGATTATAAGTTTTCCTTAATGAAACAGTGAGTGAAACCATTTGTCTCATTAGAAAAAAATTCCACCGATTGCAAAGCCTCAGCCTCATACATATGCTATGAATTTTTGGTACAATGGTCTGCTCAATGTAAAACGCTGAGGGCATTCAAAGGAGGTTCTCCTCTGTCCTTCACAGTACATGTTCCGTTCAACAAGTGAATCAAGCAAAATGACATGCTGTGTGAATATTAGCAAAATAAATGAACCATTACCGACTGAAAGCTCCAGATAAAACCACAAGAGGACTGCAGGATTAAGCGCTACTGCACGCTGAGAGCCTAGGTATAATCATGAAAGTATGCATCAAGTTTTTTAATGAATGCAGATGGAGAATTGTAAAGGTACTGGTATATTTTGTGGCTGTAGAGTGTTTCCATTCTCTGCTACTGAGGAATGTTGAACAGCTTGCCGGGTCGCACTTGTCCTGGTTGACAATGATGATAAAGTCTGTTGAAACATCACATTGGCAGCTATGCTTTTTCGCACCAAGGTTATACAGTCACACATTTGAAATCAACAGCATTAACCCATCAGTTTCACACTTCACTGGCAGTTGCATTCTCCTAGTTTTGCAGTGCTTGATTGAAATAAACAGCAGGCTTTCCTCAACACCTCCGCCATCTTTGATGTCATTTCATCTCTCATTGCTGGAGAGAGAAACACTGTCAGCACATTCTCACTCCCACCTCGTCGCGTACCTTAGAGTTGGTGGCCCTACGCTTCAAACTGTGACACTTCAGGTACCTAGCTCGTGTCACTTGTGGACGTGGCAGGAATAGGACTTTGACTTGACTGACTTAACAAGTGACAAAATATCAACGTATGTTCGCACAGGTCTAACTGCGGCCTACTGGACAATAGTCTTGTGTTTGTTTGACCCATGCACCTCTGCTCCCGCCCCCACCCTATGTGGACTACCTCGCTCTTTATACTACGGCCAAAGAAATGACGTGGGTGGGTTTACATTGGAGTTAATCGACTGTGGGACTAGTCAGTACCAGACGCCATGGGGCACTGACCAATAGTCCGTATTTGATTAGTTGGGAGTGACAGGAGGTCGACGCTGTGGAGGAAGATTTCATGTTCAAAGAAAGAAAGAAACTTCAATCCCACAATCTGCAGCCAAGGAACAAAAAGAGACAGTTATTGTGGAGAATCCCTAAATAGCAATGGCCTGTACTTGACACTCTTTCATTCATTCATTCACGCTTAACGAGTTCAGTTCAACACGCTTTCAGTATTGTTCATCAGAGGAAGGCAATTTGTTTGCATCAAAGAGCACATGAAGCAAACAGAACAATGCACCGTACAAAACAATAGGCGAGAGCTGTCAATGCTAAACAACATGCATAGAAAAACAACAGGGTGTGAAAAGAGACCCACGTGGATCGCAAGAGCAACAGAGGCCCGCAGGCGATGTCTTAACTTGAAAACTTCAACTTGTTTGATACACACGCATTGGATAATACACCAGTGCACTGCAGACAAGCGAAGGAAAGCTCACTCCATTGAACGGCTGTATTATTAAATGGATACGGAGTAGTACAGAGTGTATTTGGTGTCTAGAAACTGATCTCAAGTCACTCCCTGCAAGCAAAGACCAAGCTCAGCACAGAGAAGATTGGCCAGTGACAATGATAAACTCCTCCACAGGGGAATCAGAGCCGAGGTGGACACTGGTGGAGGAGGAGTGGTTTATAAAATGCTGGATGAGCAGCAGTGGTAATGCTGAAGTGTGTGTGTAGGCTGAGCTCGAGCTGCCATATGAACACTACCCACCTCAGACAAGCATGGTAATTACTGTTACAGCAGTGACAATATCTTAGTTATTCTTATTAACTGTTATGAAGCAGCGGATCACCACGAGTTATGAATAAGAGCCTACGGTTGGCAGCTGTTTAGAGTAGCAGCACTGTAAACCATAGAAGAGGCGCGGTGCTGCATATGAAGAAGAGTAAAGCAAGATGTCACGAATGCCTTTTAGTTCAAACCCTCCTCTAATGCTTAGCTAAATATGAAGTATATAGAGAAACAAATGGGAATGTGACCACCTATTATATGTGCAACAATAGCCATGTTAAGTTTCTTAGAAGTTATTATTACAGGGAAATTATTATGGGAATTGGCTATGCCCACTCATGTATTTCTAAAGCCATTATACAATACATTATACTTTGCACAGCTATAATAAAACACTGTAACATCCTCTCCTTGAGACCCAATTTGCAGTGAGCTTGTTGACAACTGCACAAAAAACACCACAAACATCCTGAGGGAAAATATGCTGCAAAAAACTATTCACTCTAATAATGAAAACAGACTGTATTTCACCACCATGCAGACTAGCAGCATTAGAGCGTCATGATGCGTGTGTAAAACAAACAAAACCAGCCATCACAATAAATGAATTCACAACTCAAACATTGCACATGACCGCAGACATTAGCAGCCATCATAAGATGACATGTTGCCAACAAACATCACATCTGTGAAATTAGCAGCAGTAACAGTGGTTGATGGCTACTACAGGTTGGTAGCAGGAGCAGCTCAAAAGATCTTGCAGTGTTCAACAAAAATGCAAAGGACTGTGTAAAGAAATGGGAAACTGTCATATCACCATCACACTTCAGTGAAACGAAAAGAAGAAGCAAGGTCTTACCTTAGACTGGTGAAACGAAGCAGCGACCACGACTTCTTAACATAGTACCAAAATCCTTGGGTCCTTCGGTTAAAACTGTGGTCCATCCATGTGACAGGAAATAATACCTCAGCCTTGAGGTGCAACTGTTAACAGACGGAGCTAAAGTAACTAGCCAATGGAGTGAATGGGACAGCACAACAAATATGATGTGCAATTGTGGGTATTTATTTTATACTTTTTTACTTTTTGAACGTCTTCCAGGCTCTTTCCTCACAAGATTAGAGGTCATTTCAAATAATCTATTTCCTGGTTTTTGTCAAAACAAACATCTTATATTTGATGATTGAATAAATAACGATTCTCTGATTTCCCTTGGGAAAAGTCTGCATCTAATGCTGACTTACGGAAAGGGTTCATGCAGGGCTCAACATGTCTGCGAGAGAGCCCTCGTGTTACTGAGTTGATTTGTTGACAGGTGTGCTAATTACTAGAAATGCTCAAATCAACGGCAGCTGTGTTGAAGTTGTACGTGCAACTAGAATTGACTAAACAGCAGGTGGCAGCAGCGGACAAAGAGCGCAGCTTGAATAAACCGCCCCTCAAGCGCGTCACAGCGTGTAAACGATGTCACGTGTGAGCGTAGCAGCCAACTGGAGGTGACTACCTGAACAGGTAGGCTTCCCTTCCATAAAACAAAGAAAAAATGACTTTTCTAGACCATAACTCCTTTGTTCTTGTATTGCAGTGTTCATCAGAATGTCAACATCCTGACTCGCTTTGCATGTGAAAATGGTCCATGATATTTTGACTTTGACAGCATGCACAATACAGACCCCGAAGATCATTCGTTTACTTACATCTGTGTTTTCCTTACTGTAACATGTCAATATGGCTTCAGTGAAAATGTTTGTATTTCATTTTGCAAGAGGTGTATAGTGCTCCCTCGTTTGGCAGCATTCAAGAATGAAATGTAAACTTTTCTCAGATCTCTCAT
This sequence comes from Melanostigma gelatinosum, assembly GCF_949748355.1. Taxonomy (NCBI): domain Eukaryota; kingdom Metazoa; phylum Chordata; class Actinopteri; order Perciformes; family Zoarcidae; genus Melanostigma; species Melanostigma gelatinosum. Next base: position 20,366,947 of record NC_136644.1, on the reverse strand, counting down.
ATGCATACTGTAACTGCTGATGTGATTGTGTTGTTGGTTAAACTGTTTTCTGTTCTGTTGTTTTGGTGATTTTAGTGTTGTTAATTGGTTTATTTGTATGTTATTGTACATGCTCAGCTCTTGTCTAGCGTATCAAGTTGAAGACGGTCACCGCATGTGTCCGGTAAGTGTCACTGGTTGAATAAAGCGATCAATGAGGGGAAACAAGAGAAAACGTATTTTCCACAGCAGATAAGGAAAAGCACAAGTGACATTAACAATGACATTAACAATGACAACGCCAGGACACTGGATCAAGTGAACCTAAATGGAATGAGGCTTTAATTAATGGCATTGACACACCTCTGCTTGTCTTACGTTTCTTCTGTTAGAATGTATTATTGATGCCACTAAATTCCACAATTGAATGGCTATTTACATGAAGGACATTTGAATCTAAAAAAGATTTGTTGCAGCTGATATAAAGACCTAAGTGCTAAAGTTGTTTAAATTATGAATAACAAGAAGTTAAAAAACCTGTTTTCTCATTGCTTCGTTAGACAGGGAATGGTCATTGCCCCCAAAACAGTTCAACTTCGTAGAAATGTTTTCATATTTTCAATGTATTGGTCACAATAAAACTACATTTTGTTTTTCGCAAATTCCATCAACTGTTTTCTACATCACAGAACGTACACAGAACGCTATTTATTACAAAGTATAAAATGTAGAAATTGAAGGGATATTTTTCATCAGTGTACTTCGTAGATAAGCAATCGCCTGTAACCGAATCCCCAACTTGCAAACAACAAAGATTGAATCGTAAACCATGGAGACACTCGTATAAATGTTTGATTGTTGGCAGGGAATTTGACTTGAAACACTGCTCTATTGGCTCTGTTGTAACATTTATGAAAAGGAAGAAGATTGCCAAGTGGTTGACGTTCAGAATGGGTCAGTTTGGGGGTATTTACGATGTGATTCTCCCCGACAACATCACACAAAAGGGAAGAAATCATGCCAGGCCATTAGCAACAGTCCAGCGTCTGTGTCTGTGTGTGTGTATACACATGTACGTGTGGGATGCGATGTGACGTGCACCCCTGCTGCTGGGTAACCCCACTGTGTGAGATCTGACAGCTCCCACTGCTGTCTCTATGACAGGATGAAAGAGCGTCTGTGTGTGTGTGACTCAGACAGTAAAAAAAAAAAAAAAGAAAGGAGGAAGTGGCCAGAAAGAAAGAGAGAAAGCATCACTTATTCAAACAAAATAAATGCATTCACTCAAGTGAACGTCTCTTTGAAAGCTAGACGTCCCACATCCTTCTGAAACCCACAAGAGGCAACAACAAGGCCTGATGGTATCTGCTGGGCTGACCATTACACAAGAGAAGAAAATCAAAGATTAAAACTCATTAAAAGTCTGAAATGAATTCAGCCTTCAGCGCCGTCTTCAGACGAGGAATGGCACCATGGGAACCTTCTAACTTCTCTCTCAAAGCAAACATGAAGACACGAGGGTGCAGGACAGCTCCTCGGTGAACTTTCAGCTCACATGTTGAGCAACTAGAAAGTCTTTTAAGTGTTGCTAAGAAAAATAAAGTGCACAGTGAGACTCAAGCATGCACTTCAAGATAACTGGTGTACACTTATTTCCAACCTTTAAGTGAACTAAATGCAACACATTGATAAATGCACCCTTGAAAATCTATTAGGGATGCACTTTGAGGTCCTCTTTGTCGTTTGGTTAACTTTAAAGCACTCCAAGCACAGAAAACTCTGCAGATACAAGTTACCATGACATGTGTGAGCTGGTTCCTACTCTCTGAGAGCTTTGATGTAGCGTTTCTAAGCCCTTTGACAAGTCTTGTTGGAAAAAAAAAAAAGAGATTTCCATCAAATAGCAGGTACAGCTTACATGAAGTCCAGCATTACGTGTCAGTTCTTGACTGTGCTTAAAGTATTAAAGACTTATACATGGATTTCTGTGCAGCATGGGGGAACACGAAGGCAGATTTTGTGAATGGAAAATGATTTCTCAGCCTCAATGTGCAAATACAGATAAGGTATATATCCTCCTTTCAATTTACTGTGTAACTCGTCTTAAATTTATCGACGACAAAGCAAAAACAGCATGCGTTTTGAAAAAATATTGTTCGTGAACGACAAAAGAATACTTTAAACTTTTTTTTAAACACATCTACATGAGATTGATCAGGGAAACGTATTGCTCTGCATCTGTTGCAAGAAAACCTCAAATCAATACGAACATTGATTCAATGTTCACACCTAAATGAGGCTGGAGCCGGGTTCAGAAAGTCTTACCTCATATCTGACTTCACCATATTGTGGGAATGTGCTGTGTCCCCATCTGAAAAATGCATGATCTTCTCACCAAATCCTCTACAGGATCACTTTTAGCAGTGCCAATGTACTCTCAGTGAAGCAGCAGAAAACTGCAGGAATACCAGTGATGCAGGCTGAAAGTATCAACAGTTTACAGCTGTAACTGCGGCTTGCTACCACATCCAGATGGTGAATATCGAGAGAGCAGCTGAAAAACAAAAGTGTCACGAACCGCCCATGATTTAGAGCATGCTGTTTTGCAGCGATGTTCACTGTGCATTACAAAACTCAAGTGAGGGAGAGCTCATGTTTTTGCTGTAGAGCAATCACTGCAGAATATCAGGGGAATGATGTGAAGTTAAGGATTTATGATTTATGAAAAACAAATGGATGGGCCTACTGTGGTTATTCTACTTTATTGGATCAAGAAAATAGATGTAGTTGCCGTCGGTTTCCCTATATCCCTCACTCCAAATGCAAAGGATGTATTTACACATCCCAGTGCCAGCAGAGGACAGTTTGCATCTCCACACTTTTGAACACACACGCCAAGAAAGTGGACAATTGCTCATTCTTAATGTGGCACGCCGTGTCATATCTGCTTAACTTAAAAGCCGTTTGCGTTGAAGTGAGGCTCGACTCACACACACAGAGCAACATTTTAGCGACGCATGACTGTTCTCCTTTGCAGCCTGCGGATGACTGATGCTTCTGAGTGACTATCAGGGTATACAGCTGAGGGCAATGTTTGTTTCTCCCAACACATCGAATGAAAAATCTGACGTTTTCATCACTGTGTGGCTCTGAAGGCCCCCTCGCATGCGCACGCAGACGTGTTTTGCTTCTCAAGTTCCATTCCTGGTGGGAGATAGATAGAGATATAGATAGATATGAAATATCATTTGACACATTTGACTGAACGACAAATGAGTGGAAAATAGACAGTAAAGAATTAAAGTGACTTTTACTTCAGGAAAAAAAAAAATAATGTGACAGTTGTGATGTGAACAAAACAGATTAGTTGATTCAACCCTGATGGGAAAAGGAGGATAATTCAAAAAGCTAATAATCACAACAACATTTGATCAGGGATGGTTTGGACAATCACAATCTGCTTCAACTCCAACTTTCTAAATCACTTAGTCACACTCCTAAACTGGAGCCAAGCTGGATTTTCTAAAATGTTCAGTGAGAAATAGATTCTTCTAAAAAGGCTCTGCCCAAAAGGGCACTGCACAACAGTAATATTTTCTGCAGAGCACGCATTGCCCCAAATTCACTCTGACAGATCAATGATGAGCAAAAACAAAATTTTAAAGTTAAACTGAATAAAAGCCAGCCTATAGCATTGGCTATCCTGCCAAGGAAAAATGACTTTGCATGTAGAAAACAGGCTAACACGTGTGTGTTTTCTGTGATACACGTGTCGTTATGCAACAAGTCATCCCAGGAACAAAAGTCATTTGAACCCAGGGATAAAACGTAAACAGTGAAGCAGCTTCAACAGTCACTGAAACCAGCGTCCCCTGATTGACACCCGAACTCTAGTCCTCGTACTCAGTGTACTTTTTGGCCGATCCGTGCACCTTGCTGGCGGGGTATTTCAGTCGGTTCAGGGCCATTTTACGAAGCACCGCTTGGGGGAGGTCAACACGACACTTCTCGGCGAGCTCCACCAGGTAGATCATCACGTCGCTCAGTTCCTGTGCCAGCTGTTCCCGTTCAGACTCGGTCCAGCCCGGCAGGCCCTCGGCCACCTCCCCGCGCCACTGGAAGAGCTCCGACACCTCGCCCACCTCGCCGACCATGGCCAGGAGCAGGTTGCGGGGCTGGTGGAACTGATTCCAGTCTCTCTCGTCCGTGAACTCCGCCTGCATCCGCCTGATGTCTTCTACGGTGGGCTCGGGGCTGAAGGTGAACCTCTCCGCGCCGGTTCCTCCGTTCTGCAGCTTGGAGCGACACGGTGCCTCCGTCGCTGCTCCGTTCACCACCGGTGAGTGTGACTTGTTAGCAAAAGCCTCGTTGCCGCCATTTAAAGACACAGATGGCTCGTCTCCTTTTAATCCACAGGCGTCCTTTCCGTTTGTAGCCATCATGTTGTATGATTGTGGGGTTTTTTTCTGTAAAAGCAATTTTTTTAAGTCTGTAAACAACCTGATCTGCGCCGCTGCAACTACCATGTGAAGAAGTCCCGCCAGTTATCAAAACGGAAATGACGCAGCTATGTCAGAAACCGGAAACGTCACCAAGACTGGGCTTTGTAGTTTTAACGTGAAACCCAGCGGCGTACACTGTCATATAAACTGTCAGTTTAAAACACTACAACTCCCAGGTTCTCAGGGACATTCCAACATGGCTGCCTCCTCTGTAGCAGTAAGTGAGCTGCTACATAATATGAATAAACAGATATCAGTATTGTATCCAAAAGCTGCGTGTGTTATTAGACGGATAAGCACACAGAGTTCGCGATGCGACAGCCAACTGCAGCGGAGAGCAAAAAGGTAAGTGAGGCTGTTATAGCGGAATACTTTGGTTCATAATGCCCCTGACCTGGTTACGAACAATAGCTGCACACGGATTTAGATTGTCCCTTAAAGTTGGTTATAGAAGTCTATCGATATCAAGTTCCCAAAACACTGGATCCTACACTTCCCATAATGCAACTGGGTAGCATCTTTTTGTTATTCACCCCCTGCCTGTTACAAGCTCTCCCCAGTTTGTTGAATTAATAATGTGAATACAATAAAATAAATGTGTAGTCTCCAAACCCAACTTCTGGATTGGATTGCCAACTGGGCAAAGTGGGGGCCCCAGCACTCCCAAGAGCCTTGGTTTCACTGCTTGGTAATATGATTGAATGTAACTTTGTTGACGTGTAAGAGATACTTTACTAGACCACAATATAAACTGGCAATTTGTGTTTAATCAGATAAACACACAGCAAACAAGGAGCCATGTTTTTCCAGTGTAGGACTTCTGAGCACATGCACAGAGAGGGGGAGGGATGGCCCTGATGAAATTGCTAGGACGCTCCCTTCAGAGACACAAAAGACGTCTTACTTGTTTATAAGTTACTGCGGTGCTTAATTCCAAATCCGGTCTAAACCCAGGCAGTCATCTCTGCGACGCCTAATCGCATTCACCCAAATGGCGTCATAAACTCATCCAAAGAGGGCAGTGCTGCAGAAAATATTATTTGAATATGCATTACGTAGGCCGACTATATCTAATCTTTTGTGAATTAGTCAACAGGAAATTGACACACGAATGGAAAACAGTTTGCCATTGGATGTCAAGATAACGGATTTCCCTCTACAAGCTCAAAGCAAAAATGTTTAATACCTCACCACCATTTGCAAATCATTTTCTTCTTCTTTTTTTCAGTTGTAACTCTGTTTCCTTTCTGCATTGTGTGATAATAGTGTAATCACAAGAAGACTAAGGAAATCAAACGTTTTTTAGTACGCATGTTGCCTTACTTAGCTCAGTCATTTTTCCAGTTTTAACACACTGCATACTCTCAACCTAATTAGAGTTATGTTGTGTTACGGAATCAGGACACAGCCTCAGTTTGAAGTGTATTCAAACCTCTCGCTCTCTTTCTCGCTCTCTCGCTCTCGCTCTCTCTCTCAGTGCTCCCCAGCAGCTGGTTGGAGTGGTGGGTTTGGAAGTCCATGCCCAGATTAACTCCAAAACCAAGCTGTTCTCCGGCTCGCCGGTTGGCTTCTCAGCACCTCCGAACTCCCTGGTGTCTCCCTTTGACGCATCCTTACCAGGCACATTACCCGTAAGTGTTGTTCAACTGGAATCAGACAAAGATTACCTGTTGTTGATGTTTTTTTTATCACTTTCTTGCCGGCTCATCGGGTAATGTCCCGGTGTGTCCCCAGGTCCTGAACAAACGATGTGTCGAGGCAGCAGTGATGACAGGATTGGCTCTCAACTGCACCATAAACAAGAAATCCCTTTTTGACAGGAAACACTACTTCTACGCCGACCTCCCTGTGAGTTCTTCACCCCCCGTTCTCAGTTGTGTCTTTCCGTGCTACACCTATAGGATTGAAGGGATGTTAGCACAGACGTTAGTGGGGTACTTTATCTGACAAACGGCAGTGTGAAGACACTATAGTCCGGCACGCCATGCTGCATCATTGGTTTAGCGTTGATGTAAGCCGTCTTCGTCTCCCTCCGACTTCTCCATCACGGCTTTCCCACTGCGCTCTCCCGGCCATGAGCTCTAATTGAAATAGTGAGCAAGTCTTGCTGAAGCAACAAAAATGCTATTTTCCACACGTACAGACGAATGACAACGAAAACTGTTCAAAGAAAATGGCCAGTGTTTTTTTCACTAACTAGCTCATTTCCTTCAGTGCGCTTCTATTTGCACATTTTCCACAGGTCATTTCCCTCTCCACGTCTTTGCTGATCATTTGGAGATTGCTTTCTGTTATTCACATAATTTGAATCATTATTTGGATCTTAAAAAAAAATCCGAGGTAGTGTTGTTAAACTGAACATTTCTGAGTGGTATTTCTGATTATGAACTGTCTGAACATGAACATGTTGTAACCACCTCTCATATTACACATATGTACAGCTTCAAAGCGGCTATAATTAACATATTTCTGATAAAAGAAAGAGGTTGCTCGTTGTGACAAACCTACAGAGAATAGCAGCTCCACTCGGCTTTCTTGAGCTTTATAGTGAGTTTCAGCACAATTTCTTGCCGTTGCTCACAACGTCGCAGCGCTCATGGTGTCACTTTCGGCCACAGCAGACAGCTCAGTGATTAAAGCTGCAAAGAAAACCACTGTACACTCCCTGCTCAACACCAAACATGCACTGATAGCCACTAGCTGGTGAACATTGTGGAGCAAAATGAATATTTAATCGTGCTCTAAATTCCCCGAATTGTACTGCTTTTTAGAAATCAAATGGGTAGAACATGTTCACCAACATGATACTTGAGGAATAATGTATCAGTCCCATGGTCATGACATGGGAATGTGGTTAATATGTAAATATCCAACAACATGCCATATGAGCCAAGTAGCCGTCTGCTAAGGTGGAGGAGGTATTAAAAATACTCTAACATCGATATTTCCATTTATCAGCTTTGCCCAAGTGATGTTCACTTTGCTCTCTGTCATGGAGGGCTCGCATGGCAAAGTCTCACTACCCCCGCAGAGCCCACGGGTCATTTTACTTCTATTACGAGTGACATTTTAAAGCTTAGACGGAAAAGACAAAATGGCACAGGAACTCGCCCCACGGAGAGCTTTTCTAATGAATCGGGAAATTCTCAGAAGAAACCTGTTGGAGAGTTTAGCATTTTGAGTGTTCCATGTCGGTCTTTCCCTGCTCGGGTGTTATGCTGACACTGCACTTAAGTGAAAGATTTCCTCATCGAAATTGCCCAAAGATGTGGCTTTAAATGAGAATACTGTGCCCACATGAAGTAGCAGGCAATACATTGACTTTGAGCGCCAGCTGTTCATTTTTTTATCGCCCTGTTTCTAGTACTTTATATCACTGATATAAATGATCATTGATATTTATGACGAGTTTCTGCTCTGACTGACGAGGCTCAACGGAGCACAACAGCTTTATGTACCGGTAGATCTCGACAGATGGACTTTTGTCCCCATTTCATATTTCATGGACTTTACTGCGTATCACACGGTTGCAGCAGTACATATTTTAATCGCAATGCTCGGGATATATTATCTGCCCAGAGACTCCGTGTATCTCGAAAATTCCAGCAAAATCCTCCCAGAAGCTGAGGGATTACTGCTGGGTTCCTCTTGCTCTTTTGTGTGTTTGCCCAAGATTGCATCACCTCCTTTGGAATAACTTTGAACAGTTGACACACACACACAGCAGGGAGGATAATACCCCGATTGTAATTTTTATTTTTCTGTGAGATATCCCAAACAACTCCTGCCGGCCGGTCGAGCCTGAACCTCGCTTGAGCTGCACCGTGCACAATCGCTGCTGTTGCCTCGTTGTTTAATCCTTTATTTAGTTTGCATTAGTCCAGCTGCTCAAAAGGAGTGATGTTGCGTGAAACAGCTTGATAAACTGAAGTCAGAGTGGTTTTGAATTATGCAGATGATGGGAGATTTTTCACATTCGACCTGAAGTTTGAGTGTAATAATCAATGCTCATGAAATCAAACCAGTAGCAGCATCCAGGGAGAAACGATCCCGCCCTTGAAAAAATACATTGGTAAATTGCGTTGTACATTATTGATACGTTCCACGAGAAATCCCTGATTGCATTTTGTAACTCACCACAGTTGCTCATTAAATGATTAATGCTGCTGTCCAACCAGCTCTTAGCTGGAATGGCAGGCAAGGCACAAATATATTGTTTTTAAACAGCCTTTTAATAACACGCCTCAGCAGCGCCACACTAAACGACCATCAACAGCAAACAATTACAATTTCCTTGAGATATTAAGCTCACGAACAAACAGACATGGCCTGGCTATTGTAGCTTTGACATGTGTTTAATGGGAGGAATGAGACGGCTGACTGACTTTTGTTTGTTTAGTGGCATTGACATTAGTCCGAGAATAACATTTTGGTGTGTGTGTGTGTCCGTGTGTCCAATCCTCCATGTACATTATGTGAGCGGGCATGCATGCACCTGTGACTTTGGATGTAAAAAGGGTGAGGAGTCACAGGGAGTGTTTGGAGCATCGCTGCTCATTAGGGCCTAGAGTGCAATTGGGGAAAACTCAATGTGGCTACCAGCATCTTATGAGCAACGGACTTGCCTCACCCTTCGTTATGTGGCAACAGCCGTTGATTTGTTATTCAGGGAATGCAGATCACTTATGCAGATGCTCCCAAATGTACAGTATAGCAAGCGTGAGCTTCAGCCTGCAGATACAGACAAAAGATCAAGTGAGAGACAGGGGATTTCTGATAAGCTGCAACAGTATTCACAGCAGATTTGGAGATTAAATCCACCGAGAAGAACAGGAATTGAAGTAGAAAACGCCCCAATAGTGTGTCTTTCTTCTCTCCCACCTCCTTTAAAAGGAGCAGCTGATTGATTGTGTCGATCAGGGCACATTGTACAGAGAGCCAGTGACAAACAGCCCCCCCCCCCCAATCTCCTCTCCCACGTCCTCACTCGCTTTAGCATAAGTATGATGAATGTGAAGTTCCTGTGATGGAGTTGCCATGGTAACGTGGGGAATCAATACTTGGGGGCAGATGATTCTTTTAGGGATAACCGGAGCGGATGAAATATTTCTGTTTTGTCGGGACCTTGAGTGAAGTGGCAGCATTGTAGTGACGGCTCAGCCAATCAGCCTGCACTGTGTTTTAACTGACGCTGCCTCACCTCTACATAGACTACATGAATTTCATTAACAGAGGTCATACCGCCCAGCTCAATCCCAAAATGATCTAGAAGGATATCAGTAATCAAAAGACTGTTTTATGAATTTAAATTTTTAATTTCCGGTACTACACAACCCTGCTGGCCAGAGCTTTACAGGACCGAATGTTATACAGACTCGTGTATTTTCAAATTTCAGGCTGGATACCAGATCACGCAGCTACGGCAGCCCATCGCAGTAGACGGCATGCTGACCTACAGCCTGCTCGGAGGAAAGAAGAGGAGCCAGGTTATCAGGAAAACTGTCACTATCAAACAGATTCAGCTGGAGCAGGACAGCGGCAAGAGTCTCCACGATGACCTCCGCAGCCAGACACTCATCGACCTCAACAGAGCGGGTAACGTGAGATAGTGTCGGTGCGTGCCCTGCATTTAAAGGACACGTCGGGGGGGTATTCTATGTTTTTCTCTTCTTTGTCTGTGCAGCCAAAGCCTGATCTACTTTATCTCTCTGTGCCATGGACCCCCATTGTTCTCCAAAAACTATTAAAAACAACACCAATGAGCCCCCAAAAAATACCTTCAAGAAACGTACCAACGCATTGTTGGTTTTGGTCTTTTCATGAAATTTCATGAGTGCGATAAATATTTTAGAACCGCAACCTTCTCTGTTCAGTCAGACATTAGTCTCTCGATTTAAATTGCTCGACAAAGCGGTAACCGCTGATGTTTGTTCCAGAGTGCCATGGGACAGATACCGTGGAGATGTAAAACACAGCTGTCTTCACATGTGACAGGTGTAGGTCTAATGGAGCTGGTGATGGAGCCAGACATGAGCTGTGGAGAGGAGGCTGCTGCAGCTGTCAGAGAGCTTCAGCTCATCCTGCAAGCCCTGGGCACCTGTCAAGCCAACATGTCTGGTATGGAAATCACTCTCTGTCTTTGTCTCTCTGCCGGCTTCTCTCTCTCTCTCTCTCCTTCTCTTTTTTTTTCTTGAGCTGCTAAACTTCTCAACCCAAATTTATTTCCCGCTCGGCGTGCATGTCGTCCGTCTTTCTCCACAGAGGGACAGCTGAGAGTAGATGCCAATGTGTCTGTCCACAAGCCAGGTGAGCCTCTGGGCATCAGGACAGAGGTGAAGAACATCAACAGCGTCCGATACCTGGCCAGGGCTATAGGTACGTTCAAAATGTTCCAGCAAGGGAAGCAGGCTGGCTTAAGGGTGCGACAGGTATTTACGGAGGCTCTTTGGACACTGTTTCATGTGATTGGGTCTCAACTGGCTGCATGACTTCTCCGATTTTGAGAGTAAAGACCTTTTTTCATTCTGTGTCACCCTGAAAGGTTTTCAAGTATTTTGGTAATTATGTGTAAGTCAATCTGGTGGTGATTTGTAAGAATCGGTCATTGATTGAATGTAACCGAGTACATTTACTCGAGTTCTATCCTGTTTTAGATGTCTGAACAACAAATATGAAACTACAGCCAGCCAACTTAGCTTAGCACAAAGACTGGAACCGGGGGGAAACAGCTAGCCTGTCTCTGTCCAAAGTGAACAAAATCCGCCCACCGGCACCTCTGAAGCACACTGATCGGCACACTGTGTCTCGTCTGTTCAAACACAGCAGTTCGCCAATTTAAAGGCCATCACGTACCGGACTAGTTCTTGGCCTGGACTAGTGACTTCCTGGTGTCTTCATGCCAACTGGTCCTGGTCCAGAAATAGTTTGGCAGATAACTTCCTGTGAAACGGCAACTTACTTGTACTTTACTTGAGTATTACCGTTTCATAATACTTTATATTTTTACTCCACTACAATTCCGAGGGGAATATTCAACTTTTTAATCCACGACTTACTACACATTATATTATATATTTAAAGCTTTATCTTGACCAATTAAAACAGTGAAATGCTACGTACACATTACATAATATGAAAACACTCTTATTTCTGCATTGAGTATTTTTTACACATTAATCATGAATCATTTTCAAATACGACTTATATGTACTTACACTAAAGGAATATTTTCAATGTAAGACTTGTAATGGGAGTATTGTCACAGTATTGCTCCTTTTACTGAAGTAAAGGACAAAAACCTGGTCAGACACACACACACACACACATGCATACACACAGTCCTGCGATTTTGTATCCAGTCAGGTAGAACATTACTTTGAAACTTAATGATAGATTTAATTTTTTGTTGAGGAGGAGGAGGAGAAGGAGATAGCTGGTTTCATGAGGAGACATTAAGACAGGAAGCATAGTTAATATTGACAAGAACACGCAGCTGCTCACTTAAAAAAAAAAAAACAGCATTGATTTTATGTCAACTCTAACTTCACAGGCTGGTGATTGAGCTTCACTTATAAAAGCTGACAAAAGAGCCACAGCCAGACAATATCAGCATTTTACGTGCATGTTTTTTTTAAGAAGCACGGTTTGACATGCCGTGGTGCTGCGCTTTGATTATTTATCAATAAAGTCGTATCACAGCTACTCCGCTGCCAAGTTGGTATTTAAAAGTCATGTAGAAAAACATTGTTTGTCACAGTTCTAGTGTGGCAGAGACCTGAGAAGTGCCGGTGTATCACAGCAGATGTTTGGCATTTACCCCGACGTCGTATCTGTGTGTATTGAATAAACTGTATTTCTGATCATGCTCTCTTTTACATCACCAGACTACGAGATCCAGAGACAGACCGAAGTCCTGCAGAGAGGGGGGACGGTGCAAAATGAGACCCGGGCGTATGATTCCAAATCAGGGTAAGAGGATGAAAGAGCAAGGCCGCGATGCCAAGCTTGAGCCAGTACGACACCCTCTGACTGTGAGCTCTGCCTGGATCATTAGTCCTGAACCGTCAGGGTAATCATGATGAATAGAGCCATTTTGATGGCGCCCTCATCCTGCGTTATCTGTGAGCTGTGTGCTACTCGCGAGGCTTATGAGCTCGCAGAATGAGCCGGAGCGCACACAGCTGAGGCCTTGATCGTCTTCTGGTGCTCTGCCTTCTTCCCATGAGGCCCTTTGTACATGTACGGGGTACACGGTGGAGCGTGTTAAATAGCGTGATGGCCTATTATTGGCTCTTCTCGTTGCTGTCTGTGAAGGTGACGACAGATTTGACTGCACTGACTTTGAGATAGCCAGGCTGACTGGCAGACATCCCCGCTCATATGTTCAGTCTTTTTTTATTGGCTGGACCGCTGCAAGGCGAGGCCTCTAAGCAGTCTTGCAGAGCTCCTTAAGGTATCTCAGATTTAGTTTTGCTACAATTCCGCTGGTTAATAATTTAATGTCTGCATCTTTTTCTCTAGGGAGACCATTCCTATGAGGGACAAAGAGGGTCTCCAGGACTACAGGTGATATGTCTCTCCGCTCGTTTTTTTGTCCCGGGAGCTTGTGTTTGTTGACGTGGACTCATGATATCAGAAGATCATCTTGCTCTCAGTGGGGACTTAAAGAGGATGAGAGCCTCAGAGTGGCAGCTAGATGGAGAGAAATAAACGAGGCCTGGACCTCAGTCGTATGTGTAAGTCTGAGTTCAGGAGGGGGAATGATAGCTGGACGGGTTTACGGCTGATGGAGTCAAATGATAAGGGGAGTAAGTGAAATGTGTGGTGTCAAGAGGACTATTAGCATCTAAACAGAAGCCAACCTCTTCTCTGAGCTTATCTGTGCTGGTGATAAAGCGTCCTCCCTCCCCCTCACTTTTTTTTCTTTCTCCACCTGTCCTCCCTTCAGGTTCATGCCAGAGCCCAACCTGCCCCCTGTGATTGTGTATGAGGATAACGCATCGCTGCCCACTGGCATTGACGCATGCCAGGCTGTGGTGGTGCAGACGATAAGGGCAGCGCTGCCAGAGCTACCCAGTGTCAAAAGAGACAGGCTGGTGCAAACGCACGGCATCCTGCCCGAGCACGGCTTCACTCTGGTGGTGAGTTTATCAGTGGGCGAGAGAGCAGAGTCGATTCCCTCACTAAATCTGTTCCCTGCGTCTTTCTTTTAATTGCCATCTGAGCGAGTCCAAGCAGAGTCCAGCTTGGCTGCTGCATACTGCTGGACTCCACTGGGTTCATCTGATCCTAATTATAGAATATGCATGTGAAGCGCTGAAAGCATTTTCATGGCGCTGTTGTTGCAGAATGAGGACGGGCTGGTGGAGTACTTTGAGGCCGTGCTGAAGGCGACCAAGAAGGAGCCAAGGAAGGTGATTGGCTGGGTGACCAATGAGCTGGTGGGTCACCTCAAACAGCAAGACATGAGTGTGAGCCAGAGGTGAGACGTTCACCCACAGCCCTTCATGTCCCTTTACAATGCTTATTGTTTGTCTTGGCTCATAAATACAGAGCTATTCTGCTGGCAATGCTCAGGTTTAGATGTGTGGGCTCCAACACATGACCCCTCTGAGCCTCTTGTTGATTGGCCGGCTCACTTTGTACCGTTCGCGTGCTGTATCTGAAAATGTTGCCGATTTGGAGCTGTGACAGAAGGTGCACACGGGAAGTAGCTGCTTTCAACTTGAGTCAGGAAGTCATGAGACATGTTGTTTTCTGAATTTACTCAAACTTTAGTTTATCTTCTTGTGAATTACTGGACAGTTTTCAGCCCGAAGGCCTCCTGTGATAAATAAAACATCCTTAATAAGAGCTAATAAGCTGAACATCCTGACAATGCTCACAGTTCAACAGGTCCAGCTGGGGCTCTTTCCGACTCACTTCCTGTCATCTCTCCCTGTCTGTAATGATGGCACACAAATGTCTGTCAGGCTTCTCAAGGAGTCTCAAGCCACTGCGTCCAGGTGTGTGTGTGTGTGTGTGTGTGTGTGTGTGTGTGTGTGTGTGTGTGTGTGTGTGTGTGTGTGTGTGTGTGTGTGTGTGTGTGTGTGTGTGTGTGTGTGTGTGTGTGTGTGTGTGTGTGTGTGTGTGTGTGTGTGTGTGTGTGTGTGTGTAAAACTGATTTCCCCTAAACATAATTTAGTTCACCTGGTGTCAGAAGTTGAGCTCCATATCCTTTTACTCATGACTAAACTTAAGCCGGAGACACTTCAAGGAATCGAGCATTTATAGCAGATGTTTATACAGATAGATTTGCTGTACAAAGAATCTCTCAAGCTCGCAAAAAAATCCCATTAGCAGGGAAGGCTCTGCAGGGAGAACTAATCCCCCCCCCCCTTGATAAACACGTGAACATTAGCTCTATAACACCAGTTAAATCAATAACACCAAAAAACTTAGCACATAAGGAGGAGTCTTGGGTGTTGGAGGGAGTTCTGGCAGCAAACACCGTTGGCGCGTGCATATCGGCAGAGTGGAGCTGCACTCAGACCATGTGGAGTAGCAGGAGGGATACCAAACAGCACTGGAAGGGTTGTAAACATGAACTGCAAGAGCGAGGCGAACAGCAGTGCACAAAGTCAGAAACTATACAGCATGTTACTGTAATTTACAGTCACTGCACTCACTGTCCTCGTTGCAGCTTCGCAGCATCCTTTCTAATAAAACGGGCCTCGCGAATTTCGTCTGTCGGAGTTCCATCTGATTGGACGTGGATGAATTCCAAACTGGAAGCAAATTTGTCTCGCCCCCTTTCACATAGAAATGAATGGGAAGCGGACTCCAGTAAGTAATCAGCCGATAGCCGCACGACTGTGAATGAAGCAGCTGATGCGAGAGCGACTTCACAGACGATGCGCTTCACGTCTTTGTGGCACCTTTGCCAATGAATGAGCTCTTTTCAATGCTTTTAAATAATCTGACCTTTTCACATGCACAGCAGCCGTAGCTGGCATCATACTGACTCACAATGATAGCCAGAGTCGTATTGATATTCCATTTATCAAGCGAGGGGGGGGGGAAACGAGTGTCTATCAACTGAAAGCAGAAGTGCAGGGCAACAACAATCCCAATAGCAAACTCTCTTCATTTGTAAATAACTCGATCTCATTTTGTTGTCGCTACTCTTGACACTCGTTCCACAAACCTCCAGTTGTTCTTTGCTCGATAAGAAAGACCGATGTTGTTGAACCGCCTCCTTTTTATTCCTCAATATGTTTTGCACTGGGTTGAAAAGCAGAAAAAAAAGATGATGTCCTGTTCTGTATAGTGCACAGAATATATATACCGGTATATATATTTGATATAGTCAAGCTACAATGTCTGAACAATGGTGAGGTCATAAATCATCTGATATTCCCTAATTCTTTGTGTCTGTGATGAGAAAAGCCCTGCGACAGCCTGACAGTCCGTCAGTTTTGACAAATCCAATTACATTAGTGAAGCGATAACTTTTTGGAAGGTGTTTTGATCTTTTCCTCGCTGAAGGCCTTCTGGCTGCAACACGTAGGATTTGTTAAATGTTCCAAAACACTCTTGAATAAAAGCTTATTTTGATATTTCTATACAAAGGGATGTTGCCATAGCACCTTTCACGCTCGCCTATCTAGCCACCGGCGATGAAAGAAATAACACCAGTTGTGTCGCACTGTTTCTGTTTCTGGCAATACTGAGACGCTGGATATCAGACACTCATTTCAACTCATTTTCTAAAAATGGCAGTTTAGTCGTGACTGCAGCTAGAAGAAGGAAAAGGAGGAGGGTCGGATGCATCCGTGTTGTATTTGTGAAGGTCAGGCACTACTTTGGAAACCTCACTTCAGCTTGTTAAACTTGAAATCGATATCTTTCTTTGTGAAGAAGCAATTTTCTTCTCTGATCATTTCTTGAAACAAAATGTTCTTACTGAGCGAATGAAATTGAAGCAAATGGAATTGAAATGAGTAATGTGTTGGTGTCGGCGCAGATGCTTTGAGCTTTACTTTATCTTCTATTCCCAGACTGTTTACTCACACTGTGTGTGAGTAAACCACAAAGAAGCTGGTGTTTATTTATGCATGAGGTCGCATTCCCTTTGGTTGAAAGGACGAGACCAAGAAAAAAAGAGTGGCCGGCAGGACTGTCAAAAGCTGCAGAAGAAACGGAGAAACTCAGCTTCATACGCTAACTGGCATTTGGGGTGAAGATTAAAATGTTTTCATGAGCATGCATGCATCTCCATATGACGACTTTGAATATGAAATCTCTTTATGTCGGCTGTCCTGTGTAATGTGGCCCAACCTCCTGTTTACCCCTCTGGCTGTACGTCCTTGAGTAGGCTGGTTGAAAAGAGCAATTGTGAAGCATATTGGTCGAGACAAGTCACTCTTTCAGGGTCTCTCCTCACAATAGATGCTGTGCTGTGCTGACGGCGGCCGATGAGGGGAACTCACTGCCTGTCCAGTGGATGTTTTTTGGCAGGCTGGTGACAGCATACTGACTCTGACAGAGCTGTGAAATATCTCACCGGGCCTCCACTAACGCTCTGGAAAGACATGAAAACAAATATAATATCACCAGAAGTTGACTTTATATTTCACATGCTGATCATTTTAATTTGTTTCTTTCCCAAACCTTTTTGAATTCCTGTGCTCGCTCGCTAATTGCTCATGTGTCAGAACTGACTCAGGTTGATTTTTCAAATCAAATTACAATTTCTAGTTTAATGCGTTAGTGGAGCTTTTGAGCAGCCTGTCGTCCAAACTGAGTAGCAAAGATGGATACTTTTCATCGTATTTTTCCAGTGTTTGAAGGCGGTTTAGCTGAGATGGACTGTCTCGTCTGCAGGACACCAAATGAAACGGCGTCTCCGCTTAATATATTCTAACAGGCTTCTTGGTTCTTCTTGTCTGGTAGCCTGGGGAATAAACAAGAAGACATTGGAAAGACAAACGCATTATAGTCGAATCACAAATGTTGATGGACTCTTTCGTCCTTTCAGTCTGATGCTCCCCCTCCTGCTCTCCTTTTTATATAGCTAATAATTCACTGCATCTATTAAGCTGTAATTTCACAACCCCTTGATTTGATTTCAGCCCAATCTCTCCGTCGGCCCTGGCTGAGCTGCTGGAACTCCAGGAAAGTGGACACATCTCCTCTTCGGTTGCCAAGCAGGTCAGTCAGCTGCACAGACCATGCAATTATCCCCTTCTGTCTGTCACTCAATACTGTGTATATACACACACACAGGCTAGTGTTTGTTTGTGTTCTGGTTTCACCTGCGTCGTCCTGGCTTCTCTTCTCTCAGGTGTTCCAGGAGATGTGGAGGTCATCGGGTAAGACGGCCTCTCAGATCATCCAGGAGCAGGACTTGGGTCTTGTTAATGACACCACACAGCTGCACAACATCTGCCAGAAGGTGGTGGACTCACACCCTGATGAGGTGAGGGCTCACATGCAAATTGCTACTTGTAATTATGTTGTTTGTTGTTGTTTCTTCTTTTGTATGTTTTCGATGACTTGTTTGTTGTGCCTCTCTGTAGGTTCACGCCATCAGAAACGGAAACAAGAAAGTTCTTAATAAGCTGATGGGCCTGGTTCAGAAAGAGACCAAAGGCCGAGCCGACCCAGTTCTGGTGAGGGCGATTTTACAAGAGAAGACTTCATGATTTGTCCTGCAAGACCCAAACGTCACAGTCACGGAGTCAAAGGCCTTCATGAAAGAAGAACGACATGACAGAGTGATGTCACACAGCGATTCATGGTCCCTGGTGGGTTGATACAACTGTTGAATATTGATTGAGAGGTTGATATTTTTGTAAATACTGAACAATGTTTTCATCAAACAACCATTATCTTCTGTATTTATGTGATGAAAGTAATAAAGCTTTTCCGATGAATGCGCCCTGTGGCAGTGTGTTGGATCAGTTGTGTCATTCATGAATCCAGAAAATAAATGTTGTCATATTTTGAACAAGTTATAAGTTTGAATGAGAATAGCATGTTAAAAAGAAGAAAGAAAAGGTAATTGCCTCGTGAAAAATGATGCATCTTAATTAACTCATTCAATGTTTAATTGAAATGGTCCGGTTATGAAATAAAGAAGAATGTGATTTCAACAACATATTCCTTCAAACAGTCCTGCATATAATTCCATATAAACCTTTCAATAAACTTTATGTGCCATTGGCAACTGCCGTATTGGCAATTATGGTAATTTGTGAGGCCTGAAAAATCACACAGCCGGAAGATGAAATTGCTGACATGACATGTTTTTTTGTTAATCGAGACGCAACAGAAACCTTGAGACGGCGCAGAGATCCAGACAGGAGAGCGATCAATGAGCTCCCTCTTGTGGCTGAAGCACCTAACTTGTCTTTTTAATAAGATCTGTAACATGGTGCATTAAATCTGGATTCTCTCTGGCATTGCCATCTTCATCTTAATTGTTTCAATGCTTAAATGTCCTTTTTATATCCGTCTGTCTCTCCTCATCTACAGCTTCTCTTGTAGTACACACCATAATGACCGTTACCCAGTGGTGTATAGTAACGAAGTAGAACTACTTCGTTAGTGTATAGAATGATTCTATACAATGTAATACAATGTAACTTCTTGACATTCTAATAGAATTGACTTCTGAAGATGAACAGGACATTTTTTAGTTTCAAGTAATGACTGGGTTACTTTCGGTGCTGCTTTAGTATTGATCATGTTTTGATATTTGAGTCATGTTGTGGATGATCAGATGGAGTTATGATGGTAGCAGTCGCCCAATTGCAGATTCAGCTTGATCAACACCTTTATTGTGTTCAAATCAGGAGTTTACAAGGCAGGTGTCCTTTCTCTAAACACTGACCTGATGCATCAAGTGGATATTTTTTGCTGAACATAATATTATGCATTGCTCCTCTACATCCTCTAGTCTAATGAGCAGACTTATAAACACACTGTTACAACTCCTTCATAGTGTCATATTGCTTTTCGGAGAATTATAAGTTCATAGTAGATGCAAAAGTATACTTATGTACAATATATTATGTTGAACATTGTTGCTCCTGGATGGATCACAGCAACCCAATTATGTTCAACACAGCTCCATGTCCTTGGTCATGGTGCCACAGCACTTAAAAGAATAAACTTCATCATTCTCAAAATTCTGACCCTTTGCTTTTTCATTAACAGCATTTACTTGTACTTTGACTTTCAATACTTAAGTACATTTAATATCAGAAAATTACTTTTGATACTTAAGTACAATAAATATCAGATCCTTTAAGACTTTTACTCAAGTAGTATTCTAATAGGTGACTTTTACTGGAGTCATTTTCCAGTAAGGTATCTTTACTTTTACTCAAGTGTGGCTTTTGGGTACTTTATACACCACTGCCGTTACCTGACCTCAACAGTTTGCTTCTTGCATTTGTACCCTCAGTGCAGTTGACTTATATGTAGTGATTTAAAGTCACTTTGACACAAATTCATTCCCAATATTTTGCATATTTCCTGCAGTTTATCCCACATTGACATACTTTCATGCAGCTTTCGTAACACTTTAGCAAAGATATGTTAATCTTGTGCATTTAAGTACTCATGATGAACCGGATATTTACGAGCTTGCTTCAAGCTCATGTGTTCACCCGAGAACACGACCCCACTCTGCTTTTCCAATGCCCGTACTCACAGCCGTCTCCGTCCGCCTCACATTGCGGTACACAAGCCAGCATGCTTTTCTGGCTATTCCAACCCACAATTCTTTGCGCAGGGGATATATGAGCAAGAGGGTCACAGTTCAAGGTGCCATGTTATAAAGATGTAATCCGTCCCAACTCAATGCATATTGCATGCAGTACGTCCTTTGTAAGGGCAGCTGCAGTACGTACTAAAAGTAAAAAGTACGTGATTTGGAACACAGCTCTAGTTGACTGAAGTCTCTGAGGGGGGGGAGAGGCCTGTCCGGAAAGGAAATGTGTATTAAATTAAAACGTCAGAACAAACAGCCACAAACCACCTCTGGCACAAAGGAAAGACTGTATTGATTGTGTCAAGTGAAGCAGTTGGTTTTCTGTTTTAAAAGAGTACAGGGGGTAAAAGTCAACAAAATACATTCATCCAGCTTCATTTACCAGAAGTTGACTTTATTGAAAGAGGCATGCCTTTAGGTCTTGGGACAGAAAACTGAGGCCGAATGATGTAAGAAAGGTTGAATCTTTGGAATAAAAACCCACTGAGACAGAAACTGGTCTATAATCTTGGTCATAATACCAGTCTTCATGCCACAATGCTGCTAAAACAGATATTGTTATGCTGCGCTGAATGAATCTGTGCTGGTTGAGGTGGCTGCAGCGACACCGTAGTGTGAAAAACGCCGAGCGCTCAGCAACATTCTTTGACCAGAGAGAACTACTTCTTCAACCACTCTGAAAAATGTCTGCGATTGATACAAATATACAATTCCAAACCATTGTTGTACAAACAATACGAGTACACAAAAGACCCCACTGCATGATCTACTGCAAGTAGACACTGAATGGATTTAAAGAGGAACAAAAACACACAATCCAGATTCAAGACTAAAGATAAACACAATTCTTTGTCTTACTCGCTGGACATATGAGATGATGATCAACAGTGTCATTTTAT
Organism: Melanostigma gelatinosum; assembly: GCF_949748355.1. Classification (NCBI taxonomy): domain Eukaryota; kingdom Metazoa; phylum Chordata; class Actinopteri; order Perciformes; family Zoarcidae; genus Melanostigma; species Melanostigma gelatinosum. Next base: position 20,345,807 of record NC_136644.1, on the reverse strand, counting down.
ACGTTTTTGTACTTTGTTAGATTTTGTCGAAGGAGTCCATTATTGCAGTAATGACGAAGCTCTGAATAAACAGTTCTAATCATTTCCAATGTATTTTTTCTACATAGAATTCTATTATTTTTTTCAAATATTTTCTATTTCCCAGGTACACGTACACATATTAACTGTATCACGTTGTGAATGGATGGTGTTGGATTTTTATTTTCTCCTAGAACATTTGTTTGAAACAAAGACCGTTTTTGAAAGCGGTGTCTTCTGTGGAGGAATAATGGTGCGGTACAAAATATGTTGAACGTCACACTTTCCTTTCCCCTTATGCAACGTAATAATCCACTCCTGTGTAAATCCATTCGAAATCAGGCAAGAATGTGAACAGAAATCATAATATAGGCACTAATTATGAAGTATTTCTGTCCTGGTAAATTCATTTAGACAACAGCGGTATGATCTGTAACAAAATATATCTCTTGTAATATCTCAATTCAATATGTGAAATACCTGGACTAAAATAAAGGCGATGCACAACAGTTAACCGTTACAATGTGAGATGTTTTCCAACAGATGCAGAACTACGACTCTCCTAGCGGTGATATGAGACTTATCACAACTACTAAACCCTAAACAATCCCTAAATAGAACATGACAAACCATAACTAGCCTTTAGCATAACCACGTGAAAAAAATATATGGCGATAGAAACTCTTAAATACCCCTTCCCATTCTGAAAATATCTAATTATACCCAAAATATCCTTGATTTGCATCGTGTCCTGTGTCATTAGAACGTTTTTTTCTTACAATATATACACATCGGAAAGCATCACTAAATTAAGGCAAATTAAATACAGCATGAACAATTCTGGTTTTGGAGGTCAGGTCTGGAGAAGATGTGGAGCCCATTGATTGTGAGAAACTAGTGCGTTGTGGAAAAACCGCTTCGCCCAAAAGGCTTCCTAGAGAAGGTGCATTAAAAAGACTCCTGAGGTACCGCCATGACTCAACAGAAAAACACCAAAACAAATGTACATCTAACACACGAAGATATGTGGAAACACCAAAGTTCAAAGACAAAAGTCACCCACCTGTTTTGCCCAAAAGAAAGTTGTCATGTAACAGTTTGCATAAGAAGTTTGGATGTGTGACGATGTCGGCCTTGCTGCCGGTCGGCTCCGACAGTTAATCTTCAAATTACATTTTAATCCCGTTATTCAAAGGCTCGCCCTCCGAACGGGGGCAGAGGCAAATATGGTGTGTAATCCTACGGCGAAGAGGCAGCAACCCTCTGAGAAGCCACCTGAGTATTGAACAGAACCACACTGAGCAGTGACATTCAGAAGTTCAGATAAGTGGCTGATGATTGCTTCAAAAAGAGATGCTGCTGTTTTTTTGCTCAAATCTTTTCTCGACAGTCTTTGGTTGGTGGACCTGGAGCTCGATCTTAGGAGCATCATCGGCTGGTGCAGGCTTCAGCTAACAGCTCAAAGTTCACCCCTCCTTCTTGGCTGCCAAACAGAACTTTACAGAACCAGAAAAACAAATTGATTATCTTTGCTTAGGAAAAAATGTGCTATGATTTCTTTTTTTAAATAGTTGTATAAAACTAGGATCTGAGAGGTTTCGTCATCAAGTAGTGCCTGAAAAAGACCAGAAAACCATTGCTTTAAAAATAAGTCTTATAAGTCTTTCAGAGTTAAACTGGACTCTACTAGGACACGATCACTCTTCCATAGGAATGTATGATAAGATTGAGTGCTCTTGTGCGATAGCAGCCAGTTCTTTGAGGAACTCCGTGAAGAGGACGGTGGCGAAGACTTCTGTCCGATCCAGAGAGATGGCTTTGGGTTTCGGTGGCGGCGAGCTCTTCAACATCCTTCCCACCTCGCCGTGGGTGGAGCTTCTGCTTTTGTCTGAGAACATGAAGATTGAATGCGCAACAGTGACAAAATGAAAACAAATCACGTATGAGCAGGAACACACTCTGTGCCATGCATGAGCTGGAACTGAAGACATTTTGTAAACGTAATATATTCCCGTTACGGATTTCTCCATTTATAAATAATTGCTTTTGTACAAGAAAGGGGAGTACCCCTGGTGACCTACTGAGACATTTTCTTCATAGAAAATTCTGGCTCTTATCTTTCTGCAAACACACTTCAAACAAGTTTTTTTTTTTTTTGTAGTTCAAACACAGGCCTGACGCTGCAGGGTTGAGCTGAGACTGTTGCGCAACTGCAACATCACTTAAGAAAATCAAGTAGAATGTATTATGGTTCCCAACAGACGCGGCCGATAATGAATGCAGAAGCTGTTTTGAACTTGACCCATTTTGTAACGCCACATTTTTTGACATCGAGGAACTCAACAACAGTGCAGAGTTTATATTCTTGTCATCGAAAAACAATGAGAACAATGCTCACGCGATTAAGTTTCATCCCAAGCCAACTGTCGTACTGAAAATACATTATGAAATTGATGGCTGGGGGTCGAATTACATTTGTTTTCCAAAATCGGAACACTATTAATCACAGTTTACTGTAATATATAAATAAAAAAAGTCAAATACATTAGAAAATGTGTATTATTATCATGAGTGATGATAAAGATAAAGGTTGATTGGTGGTTGTATGCCAATATGGCCAAAAATGTGTCAGTGACACTGGAATTCCGTGTTCCTGAGATATTGCGTTCACGATTATGGACCAGCCAACGGATGACCAGCCTCTCTAATGTTCACTGATTCAAATATTATATATTGTTTGTTACATCCGTACAAACTATTCCTTTAAATGTTGGAGTGAAACCTGCTTGGATTTCACGTCTGAATTTAAAATGAATGTTTCGAATACTTTTCACGCATAACTCATACTGCTATAGATCTATGTGAGAACACAGATTCCAGCCATAACTGGTGTAGACACAAACATTCCAGATGTGGGCGCGTCTGTTCGTCACCTGCAGCTATGAAGGAAGACTCCCTGGCCAGCAGCCAGTGTTGGGCGGCAGTGATCAGCTCTGGAAAGTCTTTCCTGGTGGCAGCCTGCTCGTCTATCTGGTTCTTCACGGTGGCCAGGACCTGAAGAGAAACGGAGGATTACTGTGCATTCACATCTGCAGTGTTTGCACTGATGTAATTAAAGCTAGATCTAAGTTAGGTTGTGGTATTTTAGAAACTAAAACTGTTTTATTTGTTGAAATTCTCTTTACATCCCGATTTCAAATCAATAAATCAAATGAGCTGACAAAATAAAGCGATTAGGAATGCACTCTGCCTCTACATTCATTGTGCGTCACAGGAGCCTTCTACAAGCTGCTAGCTTGACAGCTGTGAGTACTAACAACAGCACCGTTCGTTGTTTACGCTTACAATGATCATTTTTGGCGAGAGGCCTGAAGGGAGGGGCTGTCAAGAGTTGCCAACTTGGCGACTTTCTCACTCGCTTTAGTGACTTCATGAGCTGGTGCTGCTCGTTCCTTTCATTGGAAGAGTTGGCAACACTGGGAGGCGTTTTCCGGTCGGATACTTTTAGTAATTCAGTGTACTCTTGCTGGTTTCTCCAATGTTACCGACCCGAGCTTTAATAAAACCAAGCAGCCTGATTGTATTGATGAAGGATCTCTTGTTCAGCAGGGAGAAAAAGAGGAAGCTGTCTTTACTTCATTTTGCTCAGATGACAAACTTTAAATCTCACTTTTGAAAGGTCAACTGCAAGTTTCAACATCTTTCAGCGACGCAGCCAAACCCAAATCATTTGCATTCCTTGTCTTCATTCTGTCGACTTGATGGTACACACGCCTCAAGGGAAGGAAGGGAAAGAAAAGCCTCACTCCTGCCTGCACATGCACGCACACACACGCACACACACACACATCGCATCCGTTTTACCTGGTAGAGGGAGCGAACGGTCGGCTGAAAGACCAAGTTGGTGTTGAGAAGGAAGGAGCGCAACAGGGGCTGAGGGTAGGCCGCCAACTGGGCCAGGATGCCCGTCAACAACAAGTTGACGTGAAGCGAGTTACTCTGCATGTTCTCCAGACGAGACATCAGCACACTGACAAATGGACCTGCAGGAAGAATAATCATGAACAGCATGTTAACATGCGGTTTTGGGGAGTAATGACACTGCTGTGAAGATCTCCCTTACACTTACCGGTAAAAGGTGCCGACTGCTTTCTTCCGCCACTTCCGCTGACAAACTTGGGCCCAAAGGGTGAATGCAGTTTCTCTGGCTCTGGTGTCTCAGCAGAGAAGGAGGTGAAATCCATCTCCTCCTCCTCATCCTCCTCTGCAGGCGTGACAGGCTTCTTCAACTCTCCATCAGGCTTCAGCTGCTTCCCACCTGCTTTAGTGTCCAACGTACGAATGAGCTCCTCATACTGAGCCAAAAGGTCGTCACCCGACTCGGCAGCTGTGGTGTTTTGGAGGTGGGAATTACAATCTGTCTGACCTTTGGCCTTTGTGTCCAAGGTATTTTTATCAGCAATCACAGAGGTTGGAAGTGTTAAACTGAGTCCGTTTTTTAGGGGAACTTCTGCGGATCCCGGTTGGGTTTCTTTCGATTCAGACCCGCTGGATTTGAGCTTACCGCTTTCAGCATCTCTGGTGTCTTTCTTGGCTACGAGATCGTACACCATGCCGTCGTCCTGGAACTCGTTTTCCTCAATATAGGAACCTTGTACAAGCATGACGGCTGTTTTCCTCATCTCCTGGATGTGCTTTGGGGGCTCCGCAAGAGGCCGCTGTGGACGTTTAGTCTCCGCAGCAGCCTCAGCGGTCTGCACCGGGCACGCGTCGTAGCTATCGTCCCACTCCAGCTCCAGCTGGGTGGTGGTGGAGGGCAGCTCTGTATTCGGCGGAGGGCGGGGCCGAGGCGCTAGCGGCTGCGGAACGCGCTTGAAAGCCATCTGGGTTTGCCTACTCTTCAGCCCCGGCTCCTCGAGGACGCCGGGCTGGTATTTCTCAGGAGGGGGGTCCTCGCCGTCGTACCGGGCTGACCAAACCTGGCAGGCCTGAATGCAGCTGCTGATGCTCAGGCGGGCGTCGTAGAGGTAATGCAGATAACTGACATCCAGGTAGATTTCTGAGCCGATGGTGCAGGAGTTACCGGAGCCATCGTCATCCTCTAAGAAGCGCTCCCTTTCCTCTGGAGGAGAAAGAACAGAATAGGAAATGTTGATAAAAGCTGACGTGCAGCGCCTCAGCGCAGCGTCCATGCGGAGCAGAACGAATGAGTTTGACAAGTAGCTACAGGGGGTAAAGTGATGTAATACAGCAGGAGATCTCACTATTTGATGGAATACTCATAAAATCCCTGTTATATGTCCCAGATAAATGTGCATCAACACCTTGCACTGTACTCAAAACCATGTTTGCACAGATTTAGTAAATGTAACTCTTTATTATTATTGGGTTTTAGCACTCTTACTGTGAATGACTTTCCATTTTCCTCCCGTCCGTCTGTTCAGTTTGTTTTGTCTGCACACCACTATTACTGAGGTTATAACATGCACTCGCTCAAATAGGGTGATGAACAGTAGAAGCTGCTGGACAAATTCACTTTGCAGCGGATTTGAAAGGAACGAAAACAAAAGGAAACATTTGTAAAAGAAGATCACAAAAACTGCTGAAAAGCAGTTATTCATTTAGGCTTTTCTACAGCACATCCAGTACATTAAGAAATCAAAAGCATTAAGTAGTGTATTCACAGCTGACAGCAGAGTGAATACCTTTTCAAGGCCTTAAAAAGGGTTGAAGGGCAACACACTATGTCACCCTGCTTCCCTTTGTAATTCAGCTAATGATTAGCTTTTTTTCGTGATAAGCTAATTTACTGCTTAAAATGATCCTTCCAGTGTCTTACAACTTGGGTCTTCTCTTTGTAGTTTTTGATTGCCCTACATTGTTTCGACAAACCAGTTGGCTTTTTTACAATCTGCATTATCTTATTGGACAGCAATGTCTCCATGTTCGGAGATGTAAGCAGTTACTTTGAGTACAATCTTATAATAACCCATTGAAATTATTAAATTAGCGAAAATGAGATCGAAGCTGTAAAAAAACAGACAAAAAAAAAAAAAAAGTGTCTTTTAACATGTCGTACTTCTTACCCGTGGCGCTGGTGTTGTTGGGAGTCTCTGCACCTTTGGAAAAGAGGATGGAGTCCAGCTGTCGGAGAGGCGGGGGGCTGTGATCGGGGGAGCAGCAGGACGGCGTTAATGCCAGGATCTTGGCTGCTGACACAGAGTAGCAGTCCCTCTCCCCAACAACACGCCTCTGACTCAACATCATGTGATTACAGGGGATCAGGTACCTGGGGAGGCAAAAAGGGAACGGATCCCGTTAGGAAAACCAGCGTGAGCAAGAAACACAAATCGGCACGGCGGGAGGTAGCGATGTAAAAAGCTCATCGTGTCGTAAACCAATTAGACGTATCCTGCTTCGTATCCTGCTTTCATAACAGGGATGAGTCTGCGTGTGTGCCACTCACCTCAATATGAGCTGCAGCATCACATCTTCACAGTATAAGCCAATGAGAGTGCGGAAAAGCGCCAGGGACACAGTGCCCAACTGCAGAGTCAAAGCACATGACAACAAATGAGGATTTTTACGCCACTGCTGAAACTTTGTCGGTTCGTCAAGAAACAGAAACTCATTGTAATGCTTTGCCGAGAGAAGGTCGAGGATTGAGAGGTTTTTGTTTTTTTATAACATGACTACTTGATGAGTTATTAAACTTCAAAGGTAAAAGCAAACAGGAAAATAGCTGAAATGTGGAATATTTGCGTGTTAGTCAATGTTTAATTTGGCTCAAGGTATGTTTGTTTATTTATTTTTTGAATTGCGCAAAATAAATAAACCAACTATCATTTTTCACCGAGTTGCAGGTGTGCCGAAGCTGACTGTCAGCAAACACTGGAGGACATTTACACAGTCTGTCTGTGTGTGTGTGTGTGTGTGTGTTTAAGACTAAACATGTACAGAGGTGTTGTTGGCAGTTGGCTGGGTTCGCTCTGTACCTGGAAAGGCGTGTTGATGCGGCTGACTAGAGTGTCTAAAATGTGGACGCTCTCATGTCGGTGCAGGAGGATGAAGGAGAGCAAAGTCTGCAGCAGCGCCGGCTCAGACACAGCCCTCAAGAAGAGGTCGAGGTATGCCGTGGTGGTCATCACCTCTTCCAGGGTCAACTTCACAGAGGAAGAAATCATCAGTCAGTCAGTTAGAATGTGTGTTTGTGCGGAACAATTGTCAGTGATGTTCCGAGAAGGAAGAAGAGTACCAACCTTGTGGAGAGCGGGTGCTAGGACAGGCACGAGGAATCCGTTGTAGATGTAGCTAACCAGCTGGTCTCTGATATCCGCGTGGGCCACCTGGGAACAGTCACACACCAAGTCAAGAGTGCAGTCAAGCAGAAGGTTGCAGCCATTTAACCGCGTGTGAATCACCCCTGTAACCGTGTAAGCTTGTAAATGTTTCACGTGGCAGAGAGCTTTGTGTGCGAGTGTGTGTGTCAGTCGCCACACGTTTTCACCTGAATTACAGCGTTGCAGAACTCCAGCGAGTTGAGAAACTGGACGAGGGACGGCATTTGGAGCCAGTCCTCTTTGTGCAGGCAGTGCCAGTCCGCACTGGGAACCTCCAGCTTCGTGGGCAGAGACGAGTACAGGCCGCTCAGCCCTGTGGCCAGAACCTGAGGAGGGAGAGAGAGAGAGAGACAAGTCAACATCACATAAAATGTGACCGTATTCTCGAATCGAGATACAGTCAATAGCTGATTTGGGTTTTCACTAATCCTGTAAAATGTGTTGACTTTAGCGATCCTCGGACTTTTCCTCTCGTGCCACCGGTTTTGAGTGAAACATTCTTGACAGCTATTGGATGGATTGTCATGCAATTTAAAATTTGGATCGCCACAGGATGATTTGCTATAACTTGGATTTTTGACTTTATATTTTAGCATCATCATCATCATCAAGACAAGATGGCGTTTTTGATTTATGACTAAATACCTGCTGAACTAAGAACATTCCTTCAGTGAACGGGTAAACATTACAGCTGCTAAACATCAGCATGTTAGCGTTGTCATTATGAAAGTGAATCGTGAAAAATATTTTTACCTGTACTTTACTGTAGAACAAAAAAACGCTGTGCCGCAAAGCATCATGTGATATATCATCATCATGCGAGTCTCATGAAAAATAACTTGACACACAGTGATAACAGAGAGAATATTATGGAATTCATTAAACATTAATGAGGCAGTGTTTAGCATAAACAGTACATCTTTGACTGGCAGCTTTACTGTCGGCTTCACACAACAGATTTATAAATGTGTGACTGCTCACTGCAATTCAAAATACTTTTGTAAATCATTTCTTCTTTTGCATTGTGATAATGCAATGCAGATGTAAACACAGCACTGCAGCAGCCTTCAGTACAGATCAGCCAGCCAGCTCCTCCTCAAACAGCATACATATGGATTCATACCTCCGACAGGTCAGCTCTATAAACATATTTGAGCAGCGGTTACATTTTATCGCCAATAATTTCCCTTTCATAATCATCATGATGTGGTAATTAGGTCACTAATTAATTCCGTAATGTCAGCAGGCTTTCCATGTAACAAATGATCAGTATTAACATGTCTTTTCTGAGAGGTGTTCAAGTATTTACAGGATTTAAAAAAAACAGAGTCTATTGCAGAGTAATTACACTGTAAGATGATGCATCATTAGTGTTGCATTGATGTATACATCCTCCATAGGATTATCCTTGTCGCCTGCCAGCGGAACCAATTAAATTCAGTCGTCGCTTGTTAAACTGGCATCACATCAAAAGCTATTTCTCATTGCGATGTCTGCAGCCGTGGGTAAATGGCATTATTTACGTGGGATTATCTTGCAACCGTGCCTTAATCTTATGAATGCCAGACATTCGTAACACTCAATGAGATGGTTTAACCTCGCTTCAAGTGGCTCCATGAATTCATCTGCATATTTATTTGCCCGATTATGACGCCGAAGGGTCACTGGAGTCTGGGATGATTGTTTGAGTAGCTGTCAGATAATAAGAGTCAACATTTCCTCACACATAAAGGTTGAGTTAAGTAAATCAAAAACAGAGGGGCTCAGTCAGAGGAGATTCACAGGTACTAAAATCCACCAGGTGAATGACAGCAAGAAGAAAAGGTAAAGGTAATTTGCCAGAGGGACAAACCGGACAGAAGTAGGTATTCTCTGCGATGTGTTTGGCCACTCGCTCGTTCTCAGCAGACAACGACATGATGAGCAGCAGTGCATCTCTGGCTTGCTGGCCCACTGTGCCCTCCCTGTGGATGAAGGGGATGAGCAGGGAGAAGATGAGGAAGTTGGTGGCTCCCTGGTCTTCGCTGGTGTGGAAAAACAGCTCCAGGATTGAGGGGTCCTTCGCCAGAACGCAGCACAGCTGGTTGAGCAGCAGCACCAGCTCGGCTTCGACCTGTGGCGCCGCCGTGCCCGAGCAGGACGACAGCAGCATCATGAGAGGCCGCAGGATGGGCTTGTGATGCAGCAGGGGCTGGCGCGCCTGGCCCACCAGCATCTCGTACATCTTCAGCTGCTCCAGCTTCATGTCGTCGGTGAACTCCCGGCGGAGGCTCCACACGAAGAGACGCTCCATCACGTTCTCCATCACCACGAACTCCAGGATGGGGCCCATGGCGCCGACCTGGCCGCTCTCTTCCTCCATCAGCAGGAACAGCATGTGCTCCACATAGTTCTGCACCGCGCTCGCCTCGTCTCCGGGGATGGTGCCGAAACGAGGGCCGCCACTTGAGCCGGCGCCGAGGTTGATGACACCGAGGGAGGGCAGGGTGGAGCTGCTGCGCAGGGGATCATGCTTTTCTAGGATCTTCACCACCTAGAATAAGAGATGAGAAGAATGTTACGCAACGGAACACATTGTAACCCCATATCATTTGATTTGCATGCAAGAAGAACAGCTTTGCAGTTCTCAACATTTGCAGCTAACTTTGCAAAGAATACGCTATTATGCTTTGGATATCATAAAGGCATTCAATTCGAAAGAAACAAAGCCATAGCTTGTAGAATTAGATTGTTTTTTAAAAAGCGCTAAGGGATAAGGACGTTTTTGGTGGAAGGTTTTAAAAAAAAAAAAAACACACAAGTTTTGCAAAAAAAAATCAATAAATTCACTCAATGATGAGGCCAGGTTTCCGTGGGTTAATATGCTTTTTGTGGCGGTCGACTCTTGGATTGGAGACGTGTGCTAAAGTGACACTTTCTGTGAAACCACTGCCTTCTTCCCGACAGGTTAATCATCAACAATAATGGGGTGTAAACAGACCGGCAGCACAGTACAGATAAACTCAGTTTGGTAGCACACAGTGAAACAGTCCTTTGTGTATCCAGTCCCTCCCTTGTGTGTTGGCTGCGTGGAAACCAGAGGCACAATAATGGAGCCAGTGTCCCCGGCCTGATACTGCAGCCATGACAATAACTGGTTGTGCACAAGAGGGCTGGGCATGGCTGATGGAAACAAGAGAACAGAGTTTGCACAGCCCTTTGGGGCCCAGTGGGATCAGTCCAGTTCAAGCTCTCTGACCAAGGAAGGATTGTTCTTACTGGACACATATATATACGCACTATACATATATATATTGATTGCTTCTCGACGGCTCTCAACATTGCGATGCCTGAGCTGGTAGCACATGGCTAACGGTGCTAACAGTGCAAACTACAGTGACAGTGCTGGCAGAGCTAACAGTGTTTACGTGAGGGGGAACCGGAGGGTGGGAGCTACACTTACGAGTACGCTGTCGGTCAGAGCTTTAATATAGCAACAAACAACTATTTGACGTCTCAGCCGGCACTATGTAGAGAGCTGTTGAGAGGCAATATTTACTCTGAATTGAGTATAGAGAACCTTAAAGGTTGGTTGACCGATGAGGCCTAGAATATGTGTATTATAAGCAAAGTAGCTGTTAGTAGGCCTAAAGCACTCATTTTTGGTTACTTGGGCCAGAATAGTATCTCCAGTTCAGGGATCTGAAAGTGTTAGAATTGAACACTTTGTTTCAGATGTAATCATCACAAGCCACAACTGGCAGTATCAATCTAAACAGGGAAATTGAAAGTATTTGCCACATCCTCATTACCAGAAGTGTGGTGCCCTTGAGCAAGGCCCTTTCCGCTCCAGTGGAGCCTTTCAGACTAGTACTGGGGAGTTTCCAGGTGTAAATCTGTTAAACTCTGTATGTCTTCAGTGAAACTTCCCAGAATAATTAAAGGTTAGAAAAACACACCTACTGAAGTGAGAGTTCAGTTTTGATCTGTGGCATGTGTTTAACCCGAACCTGTACTTTAAAATACACTGGTATATAGAATTTAGCATTTAGCGTTTAAAAAGAAAAACACTTTGTCATCACTCTTAAATTTGCTGATGCAGGTGTCTTTCCTTAAAGCTATTGGACTTTTATCATTAGTCAGCTTATACAGTACACATGAGTGTTTTGATGCATATCTTGTGAATTATTAATACAAGACGACATATGCAGCGTCAAATTCCGGCAGTGCTCTGAATTACCAATTTTTTAAAAAAGGTGTTAACATTGAAATATAATCCCAAATATTATTCTGAGAATTGGGATGAAAAGATTGAATAAAAAACAAATATGTTTTAAACTTTTATCACGCTTAATATATATGTGCTTTTATTCCAGTTGACAGAAGCCCAAAAAGGAAATGAAACCACCAGAAAGCAAATTCACCTGAGGGACGGGAGCTTCGACAAGTCTAATTGAACTGAACTCGGACGTCTGAAGATGGTTTTAAATGTACACTGGATGGGGGTGTTTCCACATGGAACTGTCCACGCCACTAAACAGAAACTCATTCATATTAAAATGTGGAATGTAAACCTGGAATGTAAGGAGCCAGGGCAATTGTTCCTCGTCACTACGGCTCTTCACCGTCATAAGTAAGAGATTGTTGGCAGCCACAGCAACGCAACGATCACTTTGCATGTCACAACAAACACAATGAGCTCAGTGAGGCCTGGAGGGCGGCAGATAAGACACAGCAAATGAACATAAACCTAATCTGCCAATGAAACAGACAGAGCTTCTTACAGAGGGACAAGGCCAGTACTACTTACGACATGTTACTCGCATTTCAAGGTTTTCCGAACTGAAACCAAAGTCAAGAGCACTCTTATCGCTCGACAGATAAGCCGAGCATGGAAATAAGACTCAGCAGGAGTGAAATGGTGCCGCCAGTTTGCCGAAAGCAAAACAAGCTTTAATCTGAACAGGGAGTTCTCATTCATAGTCAGGCCGGGACTGGTGAAGAAATGAGTGAAACCGTACAAATATTTTAAAAACACGAATCCCAGACAGACATTTTGCATGAGTAAAAAAAAACAGCTACAATGGTTCGCTTACCATCATGTTCAGTGCCAAGTCTGTCACTGGTCTGGACTCTACTGACAAGCCTGCTAAAGCTTCCTACCCACTTCAACAGGTTTGTATTCAAAACAATAGGCTGACTTACAGCACAGTTCGTCTACATCAATCTGAATTCACCAACTACAATAACAGATACAGCCAGCACAATGCATGTACAATTCATTTATTCCAACAAAACTAGATAGAACCAAAAAGTTTAGCGACTGGATACAAGATGACACTGTTCACTGAAGATTTCACTCTCAGTGTTTGTGTCCTGAAGGTTTAACGTTTCTACATCACACTTTTTGTGAGTGGTTCAATATGCAAGTTGTGATTCAGCTGATTAATTTAAAAACAGCCTTCTGCTGCACAAACTCTTCTTCACTACCTCACCGACCGTAGAAACTGACTCCAGAGCCGTTCCCCGCAGCACTAAACTGCACTTATGGCCAGTGGAACATTGGCAGCGGGGAGGCGGCCTGTCTCAGACGTTTGGCTCTTTGCAGCAGCATGTGTCCCTGTTCACCCCTGTGGGTCCTGGCAGCCAGTGAGGCCTCTACTACTCCTCCCACACTGAGATGAACAAAACGTTACACAGAATGACACTGGCCAGACACAAAGGGGTTAGAAAAGTGTGTTGGCAACTAAGTGTTAGCTGCTTTAATGTCTGCATTGGTGTGTCAGTGTGTGGGGCCTGACCCTTTGTGGGTGAACAGATAAATTAAGCTGAATTCTACTGTGGCTTTATTACATTTGACACCAGATACGCTCGGAGGGATTAGCTGGGCTTTAAGCTGCAGGGGTCTTGATTTAGTGCTGGCGTTTACCTGAGACCAGTGGTTCTTGAACACAATCATGCAGGTCTCTGGATCCACCCCTTTTAAGACCAGAGACTGCCCATCTGGGTTTCCATTGGCAACCATGGAGGCCATCACGGTGACCGGATCATGCGTGGGTTAAACCATGTCAGAGGCAGAAGGGGGACATTCCTGACTGCTTACTGGTGCAACCATAACCACAGGAGGAAGCATCATCACAGAGGACCTGAGGATGCAGGAAAGAAAAAGCAGATAGGATTATACACAGAGCTCACAAAAGGTTGATTCATAAAATAGCAGCACAGACGCACTGATATGACTGGAGATTGTAGTGCGTTTCTCTCCCTCTGCATGGCTAGACAGCAGCTATGACAGGTATGCAGGAGAGAGAACAATAACAGGCAAAGGCCAATGACCAGAGGAGAGGAGAGACGCATCTCGCTCCACTTTGGCTGCCGGCCGCACTCTGTACTTTCGGACTGAGATGTCAAATTGTTTTTGGACTACCTAAGACGCCCAAAGTGGATTCCTGCAGGCCCCCTGACATCACTCATTGCAGAAACATTTTTTGACATCAGAAGGCGAACGGCGACTGGGTGTGAACAACTCTGGCTGAATGTGGAGAGTCAGAGAGAGGAAAATATAACATATTTATGCAAATCAGGTCTGCTTTGGTTGTCTGCATAAAAAAAATATTATTTTAGTTTAAAATCGCCTGAGGGCAGCTTTGCAGACCAGTTCCAACACTCACATTGGCACCATGGAAATTTGGAAGATGCCCACTTTTTACCCCAGAAAGGAACTATTTGATTGCTTCCCTTGGAGAGGACATTCCTGGAAAGATTGACTCTGCTAAATGAGACAGAAGTTTTTTTTGACACCACTTGGAACAGACTGGATAATGTGAGGATAAAAAAAAAAATCATCGAGGTTTCCATTAACACACCTGCACTTCAAGAGGAAGGATGTTAGGATGTGCCTTATCTGCCCGTGTTTCCTCGGCTTACAGACAGTGAATGTTTTCATCTGCCATCACCAGAACTAGAAATTATATCACATGTATATATACATAAATCACAGTTCAACGGATTTTACACATAATCTCTCCAAGGAGATTAAGAGTCTTCAGGCTTGCAACTTAGTCGACTAATCGATTTAATCGACAGATCTGTAAAACAGAGTTTCTCCACAAAGGATCACTCAAAAGCACCACTTTAAATGTTGTGTTTACAAGAGCTCATAGGTTTCTTGGAAATAAGTCATTCAGCATGAAAAAAAGCATTAAAAACTACTGACGAAATCAGAAAAGACCAAAGCTAATGCTAACAGTTGCTAATTATCACCAAACACTGTTGCAGATATTAGGTCACAAACCAAAGAATCAGACAAATATCATTTAGATTTGTCCAAAACCTGACGATTGCGCGAGAGCGAATGACGTCAGATCAACAAAACCACTGGGATTCATCCTCTGGGCAACATGAATATCTGAACCAAATTCCAAAGCAATACATCCAACAGATGTTGAGACATTTCACTCAAAGCCACATGGTGGTCATAGTAGGCGTCATCCTCAGGGTACCATGACTGTCTTCACAAAACTCCATCTAAACCCACCCAACTGATTTCTAATTCTGGATGAAAGAGGTGGCCCCAACGGCTGACCAACACCCCTGGAGCCGAGCCGCTGGCGATACTATAAAGGACACGATATGGTGCACGTCTGTCCGTCTCTGAACACGAACACAGCACCGGGACAGAGTTAAACACTCACACAACACAACGCAGGATCAACTGAAAAACACGCAGCAGCTGCATGCCACAACACCGAATCTGAGCCTCTAGCTCCTGCCCCTAAATGTGCCTCTCAACCAATCACAGCTCAACCCCTTCTTTTTGAATCCACTTTGCCCCAGTGAGGCAGAAACATCCCCACCAAGTTCAGGCACAACAAGGCACATCGTCAAAACTTTCACCATCTGCTTTCAGTTAGAAGAGAGGTGGTTGGATTCTTGAGAAGGAATGTGTGTGTGTGTGTGTTCTCATACCTTTGCTGAACCATCTTTAAGAGGGACGCGTCGCCAAGCAGACTAGGAGCTCATTCTTGATCTGTTGTCACAAAAAAAAAAAAGAGGGATGAAGACATGTCAAAGAGAGGAGCAGGAAGTGAGTATGCGTGCGAGAGGCTAGGCATGGTGGGAAGTGACTGGACATGAGTAAGCTCCTCCGAAACGCTTCTTGGACGGAGATGGAGAGGGAGGAGGTTTCAAAGGGGGAGGGAGGGGAGAGCAGGAGGGGGGAGGGAGGAAAAAGAGGAAAAATATGGTGAGAGAAAGCGTAGAGAGAAGGAGGAGGCGCAAGAAAAATGACAGCGACAGTGTTTTACGTGCATACAAAGTTTAGAATGAACCAATGTTTCTGCAGGATTTCAACATCACTATCAAACCCTCATGACGCCTCCGTCGTGGCAGAAAAACACTATTGTCTCTTCCAATTAGTGTTGTGATGTAATTGGCATCCTTCACTACAGTGCGAGGCCAACTGCCCTCTCCAGCAGTTACACCGAGCCATCGTGCGAAATCCTGTCACGTAATGCAGCAGCCGCAAAACTCTCACAATCTAGTTTAAAATCACACGTACATTAAAACATAACGATCATATAAACTCTGAAGTTGCTGGTTTTTTTGGACGGTAAGAATCGAAAAACGTTTGCCTGATATCACACAGAACGATCCATTCTTTACACTCAGTTTCCAGTCGACTCAAAACCGGTGGAGTGGGCCGATTCTGAAAGGTCTGGACCCCGCCGATAACAAATGTGGGTTTCTTGGAAAGCATGCAATCTTTCATAAAAGCGTGACGTCGCGTAAACAGAGAGTGCGAGGGAGACAGATGGAGATGTGTGCGTGTGTGGGCGAGTGTGTTAAAAAGGAGAGTCATCAAACACTCATTGCGTTTTGCAGGCTGGTTTTGTGCCTCTCGATGGGACTCGCACTTGCAGTTTTTCTCCAAGCAGCACAGTACAGACATGGAGATCGACATTGTATTCAATGTAACTCACAGGGACTCACTGTTCTTTTCATTTTAAGTTCGCCGTCTTGTTCAGGACACTTAGACGTGTTAATCGGTGGAGCTCAGAAACTCCAACCATGTGATTAAAGGCTGAACCGCTCTACTAACTCGGATACAGCATCAAGCAAATCAATTTACCACAACTAGGACTAAGTGCCGGCATCTTAAAACACTCCGAAGAATCCAACGAGGGTCTGAAATATGCAACAAAGGCCGAAGATTAAAATATGCTTTTTCAACTAACCCAGTGAAAGGGCCTGCTAATGAAAGTCATGACCTACATCGTGCTCCCATTTACAGTACCTGCTGTCATGTTGTCACAGTTACCCAGAAGCCACTGCTCTACTTGCTCAAAATAACCTGACATACAGTAGAGCCAGAAATGGGACGCGCAGAGCACATGCTAAAATATAGGGTGTTAAAAATACATAATTCGTTCTTGAGAGCCGAATGTTGACATGAGAATGCAGGCTTGCATATTTGTTTACAGTCTCAAACTGCCGGCGCAGCAGTGTCATTGCGACACAAGCCTCCGCCGGATTCTCATATCGCTTTGGCGCACGAATTATATTCCTCTCTTCTTCTTTTAACTTGTTTTTCACTCTGTGATGTCGGGCCGTGATTGAAGGTCTCACAAGCAAAGTATTCAGTCACACCAACAGTTAGAAACGCAGTTCTTTTTACTGCCATTTGTTTGTAAGGTGACGTGTTTTTGAAGTATGAGTCGATGCCCCCATTTATTCCTGCAAAGTAGTATTTTTTTGGCTCATTCTTATTAACAAGAGACTAGATAACAGCCATGAATGAAATTGTTACAGAATATCCATTTTTGCTGGACCATGTCATGCCTTTCCAACTGTGAATTGTTGCATCGGTTTAAGTCATTATTTATAAATCGCTACACAGATACAGCTGGAAACAAAGGCCATGTCCACACTACTCAGTTTCCATTTTAAAACGCACGTTTTGCTACGTTTACACCGAGCGTCCACACCCGCGTTCGCTACTTGATTGGTTCTTAGCAGTCACGACGTGTCCTTCCCTGATTCGTCACACTCATATCACGTGACCCTTACCCGGAAGCTCACAAACAACATTGATTACCGATTGACTATCAGGTTAATTGAACATGCACAACTGATTACAGGTGTTGCTGACCTTGTTGTCTTTACTAGCAGCTGTTGTTCAGTTGAAGTCTGCATCATTACGGAGGAAGCAGCTGTTATTGGAGCGATTAGCGAGCGGCGTGACCAGCGGCGTTATCAGCCCTACGGAGCGGACGTCTGAAGTCACGGTTAGCGGCTTTGAGGAGGGTGTTGGACACAAAACGGAGGACTTTCCTGTCCTTATTAATGCTTATTTTGTTCTGCACATCTATTGTGAAGTCCATAGGTAAAATGTAAAGGAACAAAACAGTGATTGCTCTCCAGTAGGACAGATAGTTAAGCCACCAGCAGAGCTACGAGTGAGAACAGACAACGAAACCGAGAGGGAACGAGTGAGAGACGGGCGTTGACCACATTTATGGACCAATAATCTAGTAAACCTTTACGTGCAAGTGTTGATTTTAAAGTAAATGTGATGTGTGAGAGAGAGATAGAGCAAGACCTGCAGCGTTTAACTGACGTTTAGTCTGAAAAATAAAACTTCGAAAACTTTCCACGAACTGTGTCTGTTTGAGTTCATAGAGGAAGACCTTAAGTATCAAACACGACCTTTTCATTTTAACGAAGCAATGTCACGGGGCATGATGGCGGTAGAGTGAGGAGGGTGAAGTTACACAAAGACACACAAGGCAAAGCCTGATCGTGACAAGCAACCAATCGACTTCCTGTTTACATCGACACCCACGTGCATGCCCAGTGTACGTGAAGAGTCATGTGATATTTGTGTGTTGGCGCGTTAGTATGGACGGAGATCAATTCGAAAACGATGCTGAAACACCGTGTGGACGGAGATCGTTTTTGGTTGAAAACTCCGTTTTGATGCAGCAAAGGGAGCAACGGGCTCTCGTCTGTTCACTCCCAAGGTAAACATGAGGACAAAGTGAGAACAATTGTGTTGCACCTCAGTGCTTTGCAAAGAAACGAAAGAAGAGATAAAAGCCCAGGGCTGAAAGGAGCAAACAGGGTAAAAAGAAAAAGAAAAAGGAGAGAAATGCACGCCTCAAGGGGTTTTGTCAGTTTTTTTCTGATCTGGTTTCGGGTATTGTCAGCTTTCTGTCTTCCCAGGCGTCATCTGGACAAATAGTTTAGAGGCAGGACACACCCTTTACTCAGAATAAAGATCATATTTCTTGCAAAACAGGACATTTAAACCTCAATTCCAGAGACTTTAGAGAGGAGATATTCAAAAAGACATTGTGTCTGCGAGGCGTTTTGGGTGCTCGATGGCGGAACAGAAGAAAAGTCTGACTTTTTCGAGTCGAACCAGCCTTATTACATAATTGACAGTGAGGTGGCCGCCATGGCAACACAGTGACAGACAGGCCCATTAAAGTGATAGTAGCTGATGAAATATTTAAGGGCTACTGCTGAAGACAGTGCCTGGTCTAACAATGTATAGTCAGCCATTCAACAACACAACAAAGGGACACAAGGACATCTCAAACAACAATCTAATCATTGTAATTGTTGCCGTTAAATGTCAAAAAGAATAATCAAAAGTATTCATTTGAAATAGTTCCATTTATTTATGTTATTATTTTGGGGGCCTACTGTAAAAAGAAGTAGAAGGAAAAGAAAATCAATGTTTTGATAATTTTCCTATAAACTTCACTCCATCATACTGTTCCACATATGAAGTATCAGGTGCTGAATAATGACTGTAAATAACTCATGAGACTGTGATTATGTAGGCAGATAGTGTTGCTCCGTGCTGCATGCCTGCAGATTCTCACATGCACATGAATACAACAGCCAACACCCTGTTGGCCGTTGTATTCATCTCCAAACTGGTTTCAGAAACAGGCTGCTGGTACCATAATGCTCAGTGATCACAAGGGGTGAAACATTAACATATTCAAACACACGCAGGTGCTTCGTGAAGCTGGGAGAAGAAGAAGGGGGAGGTAGCAGTACCAAACACCCAGAGGGGGAAAATACACCGTTCAAAAAACTGAGCTCAATAGAAGAAGAAGATAATCACCCATATAAGCCAACAAGAGGATAAAAGAGCCCTTATACCCTTTTGATAAAAATCAAAGAGTTCACAAACAGCAACTCTCTTGAAAGAGAGTTCAGCCTACAATAGAGAGACAGGCTTTTCCTGTAGACAGACACACCTGTGAATGTACATTATGCTAAATGCTAATATTAGCATAGCAACAGTCTCCCAGCATATCGATGTTTAGGACATTTAATGTTTGCCTTGTTCACTTAGTTTAGCGTGTCAGCGTGCTAACGTTAGCTAATTAGCATTAAACACAAAGTGCAGGTGACGCTGATGGGAATGCAATTAGTTTTGCAGGAATAATACAACAAAGACATTTAGACCTGCCGATGACGCAAGGTCGGAAAGTCCGGGATCACAAAAGGTATTACAATTTGTCCTAGAGTACGTGAACGTGTGTATCAAATTTCCCGGCAATCCAGCTAACAGTTGTCGAGACATTTTACTCAGAAACACGTCAGCCTTAAGGTTGGCGCTAGAGGAAAAGTCGGTGGATCACCAAAGTCATTAGAATTAGAAAGATGCAGCATGTCTGTGAAGTTCAGAGAGGTTTCCCAGAGAGATGAGAGCGAGCTGCACAACTGCACTCATGCAATTAGCCAACTGGATGAAAAGAGGGTTCAAACAGCCATTGATATGCAGCTAACTAAAGAATAAATAGTTAAGGGAATACAGAACATATGAAAAAGCCTGCCAGGCTCATCAGGGTCAAATATTAGTTTGGGTGTGGAAACCTGTTTTCCTGTGTCGAACCGGTTTTCCCTGTTTTCGTTCTTTTAAGACTCTTTATCGCTTTTAAAACAACTTCTACAATATGATGTTTCTCATATATTTTCATGGCAAAGTAGATGCAAACTAATGTACTTGCTGGTGGCACTTTGTAAAAACACTGGCCTCTTAGACTTTGTGCACAACTATGTTTTACTTTATGTCAGTGACGACAGCAACAGAAGTAGTTCAAACTGACTCAGTGATGATCTCTATTCTTTTCCCTCGAAATAGAAGCTTTTTTAAAAAGACAACACAGAGTGTGCCAGGACAATGAGGCTGATTCTTCGTACTAAGCTGGGACACAGATTAGCCAACAAATAAGCCAATATGTACTTTAACTGAACAACAGAATAGACCACGCTGGCGTCTGTATGTTTTTTTTTAATGGAGCTAAAGTTTGAGCGTCGTTAGCCGAAACTAGCATAGGCTTAGAAGCACGGGGAGAACAGCTCCCATTTAGCATGCACTGGGCTGTAGCTGTGTAAATATATTCTGCTGTGATTTCAGTCTGCCTTTTAATTCTTGGACAATTTGATGTTTTTCTTGGAGGCTAAATTTAGCTCCGTGTTTGGTGTCAAAATGCCGACGTGAATTGTATCCTTCATCACCGACACGCCTCATAACACAGAAGACAGACCCGTTTCTCTCCTTGAAGCACAAACATGTGTTCACTTTCCCATCTTTCATTACATTTTCTTCCCTCTGCATACATTTTTCTCTTCGTGGACATTTTGGGATTCTTTGTCGACCTTTTTCAATCGTTGGAAAACCTCTTTTCGGGCTGTTGCCTCTCCTGTCTACCTGTTGTGATAGTTTTAATGTCGGTACACAGACAACTTTCTATCTCACAATTTCGACCATGGGGATGGTTTTATTTTCAAGTCTACCTTTTAATTATTTTTCAAAAAAAACCTTTTTGTTATTTTTTTTGCTGGCGGATTCGCGGGCCACATAAAATGACGTGGCGGGCCGGATTCGGTCCGCGGGCCTTGAGTTTGACACATGTGCTCTAAAATGTCAAAACTATGCGTACAAACACCTGCAAAGCTTACTTATTAACACATACCCAATTTGTTTAATCAGCACACTTTTATTTAAGCTAAGCTAGGCTATTTACCTCCCGGCTGTAGCTTTACACCATCAACACAGACATGAGGGGGATATCAACCTTCCCACCAAACTCAAAAAGAAAGAAAATGTTGAACTATTTAAATGGAATAAAAGAGGTTAAATAAAAAGCCAATGGTGATATTATAGGCTGAGCCGCTGAGAAATACTGCCAGTCGCTATCGCCACATAGCTTTCATGCCGTCTGTTACTTCTCAGGGTCAGCGTGGGGCTAATCCCAAACAGGGGACAAAGCTGAGCTGGCTGTGTCTGTGTTGGGAAATGTTAACACACACACACACCTGCTGGTATGGTGACGGCAGCACCTGTTCCATCTAAATTTCCCACAGGTTCTGGCAAACGCATCATGTATTAAACAAAGGAACTGTCCCGTTGGCCTCTTTTTTTGCAATAACTACAATAAAACACCAGTTAACTTTCTAACAAGCAAGGTGAAGCAAATCCAATTGCAATCACAAACTTGAACCTGTACATCTAATGACATTAGCGTGACACTTATTCACAGACGAGCATGCTGCGATGGAGACTCAGAGATCCTGTTTGTGAAGATCTTGGTTGATCAGTCTGAAAACTGATGTCAACCAAACAGAATTCCCACTAAATGAGATTTGAATCCCCTCTGAACATCACTGGTAATCATACAGATGACCGATTAGCCACACGTTACTCAGAAATGTGTAACATCTTAAACTTCCCTTGCATTCTTTGCTGCATGTCAGTATTCATGTCCAACCGGTTTCAGACATCGTTATGAAAAATAATGGGAAGATTTGTAGGGATTTACATTATCTTTTTTTTTTTACTGTGGTCTCTGGAGTGGAACTGATTCAGAGGCAGCCAGAGACCTGCGACATGTAACCGATTATGTACACAACAGAGATCAGACGGTGCAAATATAAACAAGTTCTCTCTATGAAACAGTGAATAAGTGCAGCTTTGTCAAACACAACAGCAAAATCACACTAACTTGCTTCCGTACAAATCATGAAAACCTCACAATTTCACATTCTTTAAAAATGACGACATTTACAAATACCCTGATATATTTACATCCCTTCCCCCTGAGAGCTGCACAGTTCAGAGTGCAGAAGAAAAAGAAAGAAAAGCACGAGGAGCACTTCTAAGACCACGGCAGCCACATTTGATGATGACATGCAGAAGTTTGTGGAGGACACTCGTTCTCAAATTAAAGACCAAAATAGTTTCAGGAGGAGATGGCTCAGTTGTTATCATGTGACCCAAGGATGGACTCTCTGAAAAACAAGGCTGTTTGTTGAGGGAGGCAGTGGATTTGAAAGTGACCATCTCCAGAGCAACTGTTCAAAATATACAATGTTATGATAACAGCTAATAATTGCTAATAACAGCAAAATAAATAACTACTTATGTGAGAAAAGAATTACCTGATTAGTCAATAATTTCAGGAGTTAATTGCAGCCCCAAGAAATATCCTTCTGTTTACCAGCTTTTGAAATATCCAGCTAACTTACAAACACACAAGGTGGAAATATAACTTCCCTTTAGCTGAGGGATACATGGATGAAACAGAGAGAGGGAAAAACCTGAACAACAAACAGTCATGTTTGACATCATCATCCCCCCCCCCCCCCCCCCCCCATGGCCTCAAACGCTCAGTTTCCATCAGCTGACTGTGGGTCACATTGATTTGGCAGGAGGGAAGAGAGCACCTGTAAAGCAGCGACACTCACACGGGATGGCCAGCCATGAAATATTAATGCTGTTTGCTGTGTAACTCAACACCGGCTGCTTTCTGCCTCCCTCACAGTGAACATCCGAGGCCAAAGCTCATTAGGAGCCCGAAAGGTGAATCCGAATCAGGACAGGTAGGCTACACGTCAGACTCCTGCTCTTTGTGGCTGTAAAATAACTTCTTCTTTTTTTTGGAGATGATAAACAACAGCGCGTGGATAAAATACAGGAAAGACGCTGCAAGTTTACGCAAGATTAAGAAACTAGATATATTTGTAAACATGTAACTAAGCTGCGACTTGAAGATGCAGAACTTGTGAGCTATGATTAGAGACAGGGCGGGTCCACTTCGTCTCTATGGTGAGGACACAACAGGGAGGCAAAGTGGACACGGCAGGGTGTTTTACTTATTTCACTTTAGAAGGATGCACTAGTGGTCCTTTTTCACTGGGAATCCCCCAGTAAACCCAGCAGTGACCTCCGGTTGCCCTGAAACCCGACCCTTCAACCCACCCGCACATGTCAATCACAGAACTGTCAAATAAAACACGCACATGGACGAACAACACCAGCAATGTCCCTGCCGTGTTATCATATAACATGTGAGATAAAGCTACACTACTTTTTCCTTCTTTCTTTCTTTGTCTCTTACCGTCGGACGGATCCTCTCCGGTTTTTGTAAAGAGCGCGCAGCAGTTTGAACGTCGTCGACCAGCAGGTTTCACCTCAAACACACTCCCGGTGTTTCTTCTCAGGAATAAATAGCAGAGTCGCTTCTTGTCACAGCTCCATAATGTCCCCCTTTCATTCCAGCACGCGGAGTTATTATACGTGTAATCGAGCTACTTAACCTGGTCCGCGGCGCGCGCACATAAACACACACACACACATAGGTGAAATCGCATTAATCCTCATTTTCAACGCTCCTCCCACTGAGACACAACAGGCCCACATCCACTGGAGGAGTGTTAGTTCCCCTCGTGAGGAATGAACCTGGGAGAAATTATGAATAATAACAGTAATAATAGCTCACTGTAAAGTGTAAATAATATTTGGGTTAAAACGTTGACAAGGTTAATCCATTTAAATGTGAGGCAACACCCCTCTGAATAAAAACAGATTGCATATTGCAGTTGAAACCTTAATTTGGATGCAGAATCTCATTGCTGTACTTTATAAACTCAGCCTAATCCTAATGATCTGTAAGCAGGTACAGAAAACATGGTTAATTGTATCAAGACGCGATCAAAATAACAGATATGATTCGAAAATTCAGATTTCTACAGTATGTCACCACCTGCTGGACAAGAAGGGGAGGTACAAGGGCAGGATGAATCAAATCTATATGTGACAAATTCGTCTCATTTGCCTCTGTGTCTTATTGGTACAAATATCTCTTATTCCCAGCCAAGTTGATCCATAAATTAAGACATTGCTTATTTTGTCCATGTTGACATGATATGTAATCAGCGTGACATTATTCAGTGGAGTTGTGACAAAGGTTGATGTAGGCTATGCTTGACTGATGGATATTTTAAGTTGCAATTCAAGCAGTTACAAGTAATTCCATGGACACAATTCCCGAGTATTCCTCCGTGGTGATTTCTATTAACTGAAAATCTTGGCACTGGTTCAAATGAAAGAGACATTTTTTTTTTTGTCAGATTATAAAGATGCCCAGGCCTATGGTGACATCTAGTGGAAATGCATTTAGATACCACAGTGTAGAAATACTCTGTTACAAGGAAAAGTCCTGCAATCATAATGTTACGAACGAAAATAAATGTAGCGGAGTAAAAAGTACATTATTTCCCTCTGACAGGAAAGACATTTCCAAAGACATTTAGAGTGGAGAGATATTCAAAAGCTGCACGAAGGAACTACAGTACACTAGTAGCAGGAGTGGGTTGATCCTGCTCTGACATGTGTACATTCCCACGCGGAAGAGTGACCGTGTGGCCCGTTGGGGTCCTGACGGTGAGTGGCACCACCTCCGCCCACCGCGGGGCAGAGACACACCGAAACATCCGGTGGTCGGGACAGTAACCCATGCTTCATCGACCGTGGAGGCAGATGAACCAGCAACACGTTGAATCAAGGATTCATGGTGTCATTTGTTTTTCTTCTCCATTGTTTTAAACCGCGATGGCCGAAGCCCGGCGTGAAGATGAGGAAGAGGGGGCGCGCCGAGATCAGCGGGACGTCCGGCTCAGAAGCCAGGCAACAGGTGTGTTTGTTTGGGAATGTAACAGGCTGACAATCCAAACTGTTTCCTGAATCATCTAACGGAGACTTAAAATACGTCAGGTCATCATTTGTTGGCGAAAAGGTGATTTAGACTTGTCAGAGCAGAGAGACACGTTTATTGCTCACAGTTGGTTGAATGTTTTCACCAATTTGCAGTAAAAAAATCATTTTTGACATCACAGCTAATCATTTAACAGATGCGGGTGTATTGTCAACCGCTGTTTTATTCATTACTTTATGGACTAAATGAAAATAAAACGCTTGAAACATGTGGAATCCACCAAAAGTGAAAAAGTGACTTTTGTCAAAGTAACATTCTGGTTGTTGGGGAACAGAATGACAAGAGTCTGCTGTTTAATTCCAATGCCACTCACAAATGAATGGAAGCTCATGGAGCCTTGGAACACAAGGAGACACACATCAAACATTCATTTTACTGCGCAGCAAAAGTGCAAAGTCTGCGTGATTTGTAGATGTGCTATGGTAGGCTACCCATACAAAAACAAAGGTTTGCTGCTCAATTACTTCTGTTGTTATCAGAAGCTGTTGAAACCTGACACACAGCTGCCTACAGTATGGATGTATGATTTCTTTTCTTCATGTCGAGACAGATTGATCTTAAGACATTTAAATGTCTTCACCAGTGTGTTAATAGCTGTGCTTTCATACCTCTGCACTCCCTCAGTTGCTATGAGACACACAACTGTACAATAAGAAGCAGTCAGCTGGTTTGTGTTTTGGTCTCCTGGGTAGATTCAAACAAAAAAGGCTTAAGCTCATATACAATTTATTTTACATTTCACACAAAATACTAAAGGGCAATTGGTTTTCACTTGGTTAAATTGTTGAAACCTGCCTGTTGCCTTATTACGATAATTTACCTTCCCATCCAGTAATAGAAACTTCGGCCCACACACCTCTCAGCAACATGTGTCGCTTAAAAGACGACTCCCTTGATCCTCATGGTTTTGACTTGCTTACAGATTCGTAGTGTCAGCATTCAGCCTGTGATTAATGAACAAACATCAGCTTTCATTTCCAGTCAGCTGCCTCACATACAAGTATTGAAACTGTCTCAGGCCTTTGTTTGAATTTCCCCCTCTATGTCTTTGTTCCTCTTTTATTTTTCTGTTTTTTTTAGCAACACCTGCTGTGCAAACACTTGTCAACCCCCCCTTGTACCCTGCTATCTGCAGCCAATGTATCAGCTGAGACTTACCCCTCCCCAACCACACCCTGACCCCAGACCAGCTGTCTGGATGCTGACATTCCGTCCGTACAGACGGACTGTTCCTTGACACGATGCAGTTTTTCCCGTCCTTTCAGAGTAGTGTTTTAATATGATTCATTCCACCATCACTGGCCCCACGTCAGATGCTGTTTCAGGTGGTTTCCGCTGGGCTGCATGGACCCCGTCTAATCGTCTCTGGCTGAAGGTCCAGATCAGCTGCTGCTGTCATTGTGTTTGTCAGTCATGACGCCATAATCTATCTTGTTTTTCAACTGAGGGCAAATCTGTTTTGCTCAATGATCTGTGAACAGCAACAAAGGTGTGTTGAGTTGAATCAGCACACTTGCCCAGCTGGGAAAAGCCACTTTAGCCGAATTTGGAGAGGAACTAAGCTCTTTATCAGACTTCTTCTCACCTCTGACTTCACAAGTGAGAAGTTTTTGAGAAAGTTTTTCTTTCTTTCCCTTTGTCGCCAGCCGTTTCACCAGCTGCCCTGTGACTGCTGCCGCTGTGCTGAGTAATGCCAGCATGTGTCCAAGTGAGACTGCAGCTGTGAAGGGAACCCTTTCCTGCTGACCTCAGCAGCTTTCTCCTGCGTTTTGTTGTCTTTTCATGTGACGGTGGCCCTCAAATACCAACGGATGTTTGCTGATTGGAAATGAAATCAAAAACCGTATCAAGTGTAAATGGTTTTCGTAAAGAAATCCGGCAGGGTTTTCAATTTTCTCAAGTGGATTGCTCTCATCAGGTTTTAAGGTTAAATGAGCCTTTAGATGGTAAATTATAAACTAAAAGTAAATAATTGACATGACATTCTGAGCCTCACAGAGCCGCTAGCCAGCTGTTGTTTTCATGGCGACTAAATGGCATGAATAGCTCTATGCTATTACATTGCATCATTTTATCCGAATTATATCTTTTTTTAATTGGGCATTATCTCTTAACCTGGGTGAAAGATGCTATATAAATGTAAAGTCTGATTAGTTCATTGATACATATCAGTTCAATTTGCAGCCAAACGGCAGCTTTACGACTTATAGTAGAGTTACAACCAAAGCTGTCAATTATTCAATGCCTTTTAAACTTTTTTTTAATGCTGTGACCTTTTATTTTGAAGGGAAAAGACAGTGACGGGCCACCTTCGTGTGGCACAAACAGCACTTCCTGATTGACCACATTCCAGTTCATTAGATTGGCCAAGTAAACACAGCAGAGCCGAGATATCACAGGGCCCTCCCTCTCGTTCCTGTTGTCTGTGGCGACCGGCTCCAAGTCGTTCGTCACCGCTCAGGCACTCGATGGCGGGAGGATCCTTTTGATGCTCTGGATTTGATATTTATTCCTTTAATTCCTCGCAGGTAGCGGCGTCATATCGATCACAAGAGAGGGCGACGGCACATCACACACGCAAGTGGAAGTAAAGTTAACCACCTGTACTATTACGTCATGTATATCCGACGGCATATTTACAAGGAAATGGTTGGGTGAAG
This sequence comes from Melanostigma gelatinosum, assembly GCF_949748355.1. Taxonomy (NCBI): domain Eukaryota; kingdom Metazoa; phylum Chordata; class Actinopteri; order Perciformes; family Zoarcidae; genus Melanostigma; species Melanostigma gelatinosum. The sequence goes on along the minus strand of NC_136644.1, from coordinate 20,317,730 downwards.
TAACACTTTTTCCGGAGGTTGATAGAAATGCGTGTTTGTCGTTGAATGAAAGTGCAGAAAGTCTTCTCACATGTTGTTGAAGTGTAATTTGAGGCAGTATCTCTGCGGCGCCAACTGATAACAAGTAACAGGTGTGACAGGTGAACTTGACTGCCAATCAGGCTCGAGGCAATAACAACAATGCATTACTGCCCGTTTGTTTTTTCCTTTTGATATTCGTCTAAAGAGGTTTAATCTCAAACACGAGGAAACGAATGATATTTTCGTGGGTTAGATTGTTTGCATTACAGATATTGCTCCTGAGTCTAGCTGTTGACTAATAGACAGTGATTGCTCCTCTACAGCTGGTTGACTCACATGAAATTCAGCTCACTGCCATGTGAGGACCGGGAATACTCGTTAAAGTGTTCCGTGTGTGTCTGAAGTTGCATGTGGGAAAGTACCAGTTCATTTGACTTTAGGGTTACACACTGAACATCATTATGAAATCTATCATTTTAATGCTGACTTCCACTCAACAGATCCCTAATCTACAGGACCACCTGGCATCATCATTATTATTATTATTATTATTATTATTATTATTATTATTATTATTATTATAGAATCACATTAACACAACGCAGTATCTTTTGACCGTGCTGCGTCCATTTCTATGATGTTCAATGCAGTTCTGTTCAGTTATATTGCTAAACGTTTGATTGTTTTGTTGCATTATCCAGTTAGCGTACAGATGATTCTGTCACTCTATCTACTGTATTATTTCTGATGACAGAAGATATTAAATTAATCAAATGTAAAAAATGAGGGACGTTGTTGCATTGCTCATCATGGTGACGTAACCATTTGTAAGTTTAGATGCTGAGTGACTTTAAACTGACTGGTTCATCGAGATGTAATGGCCGATCCGGCCGGTTAGGTTACAGTTCTTGTATTTCCAGTTCACAGAGTCCCGTCTGTAAGTAGCAGGTATTATTTTATATGAAACGATGACTACATCTTAAAGTAAAACTGAAATATCAAATTGTTCCTGTTTCAAATGAGAAATGTCTTACTTGGTCTGGTAGCTTATGATGGTTAATGTCAGCAAACTATAAATATATATTTTTGAGTAACTGACATCACTGATGACGTTTGCCTTACGTTATTTCTGTATTTCTGCTCATGTTACCCTACGTTTCAGGATTAACCCACAGTTCTTTCAAAGGTTTGACCCTCAGCTTTACTTTCATCCACATTAGATCAAGAGTTTAGAAATGTATTTCATGTGTTTATATATTACCCATAGTGTAATTGTTGCATCAATGTGATGAAGTGTCTGGATTTGTCAGGTGTTTAATTCACCAGATTAGACGTAAATAGACTGTATAGATTATTAGAATAGATTGATGTTGATAAGTGCCAGGATGTTGTCTTTGTTGCTCCACATCACGTTTAAAACCTGTACCGCTCTGTTTTTTTCTCTGCAGATCATCTCGAAAGAAGCAAGCCGGCTCATTTACATTCAAGGTATGTCGTTTGTTTTTCTTTGTGCATTACTACGAACAGTTGTTAAGTTTAACCAAACCCTGTTGCTGAAACGGGGCACTGTCACTTTAACGGTCAGATCTGCTGACGCTGGTGAGGTTGTGAATGGACCAAAACAATGCACTGATCACCCTCACTGACCATCAGAAGGTCAGGGACAAATGCGTCATGCTGCTTTTTTGTTGTTGTTGTTTAGAGACATAAAGCAAAGGACAGCCTCCTAACTGACACTTATCGACTTGTACAGCATTTGCAGGGATGTTATTGTTCTCTGATCAAAACTTGGCAGCAGCAGCATAAAGTAGCAGTATAGATGGAGCGTAGAGTGTGACATTGCTCTGGGACGAGGAAAGACATTTTCTTTTTAACGATTGAGTCACCACAGAGGTATGAACCCGCTCGCCACACCTTCATGATAAATGGGACTCCTGTTCTGCTTTCTCTTCAGTCAAGGGCCTCTGTCTTCTATACGAGCTGCTGTCAAACAAAGTAAGTCGACGCTTTGATAACTCTTTGAATACGTTTTGTAGAAGATGAAACATCTTTAATGGGAGAGTTAGCAACTTTTTCAGGATGAATCATAATTTTCCTTCAGAAAAGTGACAGTACAGTTGTATTTTTAGTTTACTAATGTTGACAAATGGAAATTAAACTGTCATGTTCGCACAAATGTAAAATGAATGTCTGTAAAATATGTTCATGTATTTTTAAAGGTAAACAACTAACCTGTGCAGGGACGCATAATTAATATGATCTTTCTTCCTTCAGCAAGAACAAACTCTCAGAGTGACCACAACAGAGAAAGAAGGTAACGTAAACAATCATTTTGCTTCTCATTGATGTGGATTGAAATGGCCGACTGTGGTTATCTCATTTGTTGTGTTGTTGCTTTACTAATAACCCTAATAGGAGCACTGTATGTTTCCAGTTAGGCTAAGAAAGAAATGTAATTATCGATGAGGAATAAATCATTTGTAAGGTGGACTGGATGTGGATGTGCATTTTGGTGTCCTGAATGGATGTCATAGATATGTGTGGTTTGTATTTCAGGCGACCAGAGATCACCATCGTCTCAGCCGGACCACTGGTCAGTAACAACTGGTTCTCAGGAAACTCTGTGGTTTTCTCTCATCCTCCTCGGTCAGGCTGGTCTGCAGGCATCCAGGCTGTTCCCCAGGTAGGCCTCATCTGATGGACAGATTGAGTGTCATCAGTGAACATGCTTGTGGTTCTGTGCTGCCCACGAATAAAAAATAAATAAGTAAATAAAGCCAGAATTTTAAAGTTCCCTCTCCCAGAATCTTTTCAACAGACACCAAACATTTTATTTCATTTCCCAACATGAAGGTCTAAATATTGACGTATCCACACATATCCACACTGCTAAAGTTTAGGTGGAGAAATTTTGGCCTAAAGTAGTAGAATTCGATCTAAAAAGACTGGAGTCAGCCGAACACACAGTGTGTATGTTTTGAATTGTAGATGGTTTTTTCTTTAAAGTTTGAGAACGTAACTTAAAAAACGACTAACGCACTCAGCAGGTACCATAAGCAGAAATGTTATACTATATGGAATAATAATGTGTGCTGGTGTGTCTTTCTCATGACTTAGCCCCCACCATCCTATGACCAGGTGATTCATGAGAAGACCCAGGAAGAGCACATTGTCAAACCTACTGCAGCCCCCCGTCAGACAACCTGCAGCATCACAAGTGCCACGCAGACTGACCCTGTGAGGGAAGACACCAGTGCTGCTGCTCCACAGTCGGCAGGGAAAAGACCTGCAGGTGAGGCATAGGAGAATCATCTGTGTGGGTGACGGTTATTTCTGCTCTACGTGGTGATTCTTTCATGACGATTACATTTCCTTCCAGGTAAAAAGCCACAAAAACCACCGAGGCCGTCACTACCGAAACCGCTGGACAGAGAACCAGTCGGGACTAATACTCTAGTATCCACAAAGGCTGAGGACCAAAGTGACGCCGAGTCAGATGTAAAGCAACCCGACCAATCAGGTTCCACTCACACCTGCAGTAGATCTGTGACTGTACACTGGGACATTCCTCTCTCTGTCACTGCTGAAACTACTCCCTCTTCACCTGACTCAGAGCACAGGCGACGCCCCGTTCCACTTCCTCGTACGAAACCCCAAAAGCAGGCGGTCACAAACGAGGTCAAAGTTCAGACTTTGGTCAAGCTCAGTGAACATTGTGACAGCATTCAATCGGATCCAGAAGCGGTCTCCTCCAATAAGTATTTAAAGGAGTTATTGGCGGTCTTTAGTGCGGATAACGAGTGTGCGGAGAACGGCGACTACGCCAACCAATCAGACGAGGCCTTACAAGGTGAGGATGCAGGTGGCGAAATGAGCACCAACCACAGTCAACGCAATATCCGGGCCAGGATCCAGGCCTTTGAGACCCAGGCTAGCACCGAGGATGGAAACGCGGTTGAAATGGCCAAACCACAACCCGCACCCAGGAAGGCGACCAACAAACCTTCAGTTGCTGCTAAACCTTCTGTCGCTCTTAAACTTGAGTTAAGCCACAGTGTAGATAATGGCTATCAAAACGTATCGATCACAAACGTCCCCCAAATCCCTTCAACCGCCCCAAGACCTGTGCCCCCGAGGAAACCTGCGGAACTACCTGTAAAAGAGGAACTGGAGATTTTACTCAATAAGAGATCACGTCCTTCTGTATTGACCAGAGACAACAGCATCCATGAAGAGGACACGCCACCAGTCCCTCCAGTGAAGCCTTTTAAGGAACCTCTGCAACCCAACCTTAATATAAACAACCACAACTCAACTGCTAGGGTCACAGAGAATGTGTATGTGGACAGTCCATCAAGTGAGCAGCAGTTTATTTTTATTACTTGTATATTGTGTAAGACAAAAGACAGCGGTCTGTAGCAATGCACTCTACGTAACATTTGCATTACAGATTCATCTATTGATTCATTTTTTTGATTAAGATCAAAGATCTTGTGTCAGATCAAGTATGTAGTGTGTTCTCTGACTTGGGTCCCCTTCAGCCTTAAATCAAAGGGCTCAGCCACATTTATTTGCTCACATTCCAGAGGCATTTAATACTTAGTATCTTAAATATTTCGATATTTACTCTGAACTTGTTCTTTTAACAGCGAATCAATTCACAAAAATCGTCTCAATCACCGAATAGATGAAGTACTTCTGTTTACATTGTGTAAAAACACAGCTACAGTCAAGTGTCTCCTTGTTCAGATCACGTCGCGGTCAAACCTGTAGACGGCAATGGAGGCTCTTCGCCCAGACCAAGTATGACACGGAGACCAACCACCATCAGGGTCCCCAGCAAAGCCGGTTCATGTAAAGTCCCTCTGACACAGCAAACCTCATGTGATAACCGTCAAAATATACTGGAGTTAAAATACTTTCATTCTACACATCACTTCTGGAGCAGAACGTTGTGGTAAAGAGTTTTTTTTTTTCTTTCCTCAGTGTCTGATAACTTTGAGGACACGCCCCCTCCTCTCCCTGCTCAGAAGCCCATCGGCTCCCTAAACACCTCAGCGAATCGCAGACAAAGCCAGACGCCCACCCTCCCCCACCAGGTAAGATTTGCATCCCACTGAGAAATAATTAACCGATAAACTCTGCAAACCCTCTGAACACCACAGAAGAGGTGATTTTCACGTATTTCAGCCTTCATTCAGAAATATTGTCTAATCACAGGGTTTTGTGCTATTAGTGTATATGTACTTATAAACTATGACGTGGAAAATTTGGATCCCATAAAGTCTCTCTCAATCAGGTTTATCGAGTGTCAGCTGTGTAGCTTCCCTGTAGCCATTGTAGTCCCTTGAACGTGTCGCCTGCTGTTGAGCTGAAGCTAGCTCTGGCTGAATGCCATGTGTTGTAGCCTGGTTTCTATGGTGCCCAGTGCTGTAGGCTGTGAGTGTGTTTTAGTGGCAATACAAAAGACCAATTGGATTCTTCTGCAGGAGTCTTTCCCGTCTGGGCCAGAGCCATCACTACCACCTCGGTGAGTGAGAGTGGAAAGAATTCAGTACAAATTTAAACGTCAGACGATGGTGCACTTTGTAGACATGCTACTCAACTTGATGATGGTGTTGCACTTCAGGAGGCTGACTTCAAGAGGCAAAACCCTTCCTCCTCGCCCACCTCTAGCCAAAACAGGCCCAGGAAGACCTCCCGCACCCAGCCTTCAGGCCCTAGGTCGATCCCATTCAACACAATTGGAAGCTTCACCTAAACCCCAGACACAGAAGCCCCACAGGAAAGGACCTGTCTTACCTCCAAGGCCCAACCCCGGCCACCGTCTCTACAACAAATACACTGTGAGAAAGATCCCACTGCACGACTAATGCATGTTCCGAATGCCTCTTGATGAGCACCGGTTTCATTTTTGCTTTCATTAAACAGCTTCAACTTCCTCATGGGATTGCTTCCTTCGACTACAATGGGAGTGACACAGGAGAACTGTCATTTCAGGTGTCTGAACTACTTTCATTGGCTTACGTGTTGCCTGAACATAAAAGTGCACTACTAGCCTTCTAAAACCGCTCCAAGACATCCATATAGTTGATTCAGCAATAGTGAATAACCTTTGTTGTCCTTTTCAATAGAAAAATGAGGTGCTCCTGCTGCTAGATGAGATCGACCACAATATGTTTGAGTGCCAAGTTGGAGACACCAAAGGCAGAGTACAGAAGTCTCACATGATGGTCATAACTCCTGTTTCCTCCGTCTCACACATGCCCCCGCCACAGGTGATATTTATGAGTAAACCATTTATTTGACACTTGAGTCTATCTTGCCCAGAGGGCTCTGTTACATTAACCTCTCTCTCTCCATAGGATGCCGGTTCAGGTGGAGCTGGTCCTGAGCTTAAGGTGCAGGCCATACATGACTTCAATCCAGGTGAAACCGCTGCAAATACTGACTGAGATAAGACAAGAACACTAACATGAGAAAATATATTGAAAGAATAGTTAGTTTTAACTTTCTTTTTAAAAGTTCTGCATTTCTGGAGCTAGACCCAGGAGGTGATTAGCATAAAGACTGGTAGCAGCAACAGCTAGCCTGGCTCTCTCCAATGGTAAAAAATACGTACACGGATTCACTAAAATTGTGCGCTTTTAAGGAGTAGGAAGAATGTGTTTATTCAAAGACAAACAGAAACTTAAAAAGAAAGATTTATGATTTTTTTGCACTTAAGAGAGAGGGAGAGACGGCTAGCTGTTTCTCCCTGCTTCCCATCTTAATGCTAGGCTAAGCTAAGCTAAAATAAGCTAAACTAAGATTAGCTTAAAATAAGCTAAGCTAAGCAAGGCTAATCGCTCCCTAATTCCAGGTCCATAACGCACAGAAAGGAGATTCTCAAAAAAGCAAATAGCCCAAAATGTCATTATTATTTCAAACTGTTATTGTGATGCATATTTTTTTTAAGTATAGATACTAGCTGTTGGAAGATAATCCAAACTAGCATATAACTAAAACTCATTTTTAACAATTATTTGTTGTTTTGCATTTGGCAGAACGTGTTCAGATTATGTTCTTGACGCCATGAACAGCTGTTTGTTCTGCACACACAGAGGGTCCAGGAGAGCTGGGTCTGAGAGCAGGAGATGTTGTGACCATGGTGGAGCAGGTGGACAGCGAGTGGTACAGAGGCACTTGTAGGGGATCTTCCGGTTTCTTTCCCACCAATTATGTCAAAGTACTTGTAAGTTTCAACCATTGAAATCCATTCTTGCACTGCATCGGTCTTTGGTTAAATGTTTCGTATGATTTAGGATTTCCTAAATAAAAGAATTATCATTTCTCCAACTAGTCAAATTCCCCAAAACCGCTCCCTGAACAGAAAGCGAGGCCACCGTCTGCAACAGTCAGGTAAGGTTTTTTTTTACCTGATAAACTCTTTGCACTCGCCTTTACAAACCACCCTGATGAACTAACCCAACATCTGAAAATGTTGCGGCCTCCACTAAAGCGGTCCGAGATGCGTGGCGAGGTTCGACTTTGAGGGGGAGAACAGCGGTGAGCTGTCGTTCTCTGAGGGCGACGTGATCCAGCTGAAGGCGTTGGTTGGACAGGACTGGGCTCGGGGACAGATCGCCGCCTCGACGGGTATCTTCCCTCTTAACTTTGTCGAGGTCATTGAAGATCTGCCTCCAGCCCCAAGTCAGCAGAAGACACAGTCCATCAGGATAGCACTGCCCGGTAAGAGTACCTGGAAGGGCCGAGACTAAATTCATTCACTCTTTTCACAATGTGCCGATTTGGCCACCAAACCGAACCCTAATACTACAGCAGTATGTTATCGTCTTGCTCCTCTTATTGAAACAAAAGAGCAGCTTTGTGCATCAGTGTGTGGCGCCTCCCTCTGTGGCATGCCAGGAATTGTTTCTATTTCATGAAATAGCTGTTTACAAAAGGTCTCAACACACTCAGCCATGAGATGAAATCCCTCCTCACAAAGTTTTCCAATCCTATTTTATTTATTCAGTTAGCTGTTGAAGTATAATGTCTGTAGGTTTCTTTATGTAAGAAACAACTTTTCATGAAAAAACTTTGGCATAACTTTGTCTCTGTTTTCCCTATAGTTAGTAGCAGACGACATGGTTATTTCCAGGAACCCTTTCTGGAAAACAATTAGGGACATAAATTTAAGTTTTACCTCCCATCGTGAACTTTAAGATGTTTTATCTGCCTTTTGAGTTACATTCTGGTTGAGAAATACTGAACCTTATTGATATAAATATTACATTTATGGATGTAATTTGTTGGCCGTAAAGTCTGCAAAATAAAATGTTATACTCTGTATAAAAATACAGGAGTATGCAAATGTTACACATTTTACACAAATGAATTATTGCATACTTTAAATATATTATATAAAGTGTAGAGTGTAAACTCCCCACCAGGTAAAACCCCACAAAAAATACAGAGGAGACACTGCATTATGTCAGTTACACATCAATATGTTCATAATACCCAAGTGTGCCCACAGATTTCTCCTTTTTCTATTTTGTTTCCTGATGGGATGGTATGCGTTTCCTTTTTACTAACTTGTTCATCATTTTTTCCCATAGGCATGGTTGCTCCTCCGAGTACGCACCCTGAAGCGGCCAAACCTGCTCAGGTGACACATATTCATGTAAACGGACACATCATACACACCCAATGTGTTCCGTAAAACAAACAAAATCGGATCAAATAAGTTTGTTCCAGCTGAATGTTGTAAGTGTGTGTGTAACAATGTCCTCTCCCCTCTCGTCCTGCTCACTCTGTAGGCGTCTCAGCCCGCTGTGGAGTGGGGGGTGGCTCTGTACGACTATGATGGGAATTCAGACGGCGACCTGTCGTTTCAACAGGGCGACCGGATCCTGATCAGCCGCCATGTTGACGCTGAGTGGAGCTGCGGCCGGCTCAACGGCACAGAGGGCGTGTTCCCCAGGGCTTTTGTTGAGAGCAGCACAGGTATGAAGATGCAAAACGATTATCATCCTCAGTCCTACTCATTGAACTTATCATTGGTGTCAATAGAGATACATATTTAGAGGGTGAATCATTCTATGTCTCTTCGGAAAATAAGATGTGAATCTACTCAAAATTACAAATGTGGTGGTGAACTACTTTGATACACATTCTTCAAGTAATTAAATGCATTTTCTTTTTAAAAAGACACTTTTCACAAATCTGAAGTACATTTACTTAAGTACTGTACCTGAGTATTTCCATTTCATTAATGACTTTAATTACTCCACTACATTTGTCTGACAGCTTTAGTTACTTTACAGACTACAGCTTTTCATGTCCTCCCTGCCCAGTGAAACCCATGTATCTTTTGAATCTGCATATTTGTCATTGTTAATGAAGTGTTCCTTTATGGATTGAAAAAATTCCCATACTTCTTCAAAAAGAGTCAGCTGGAAAATGCACGTCTCAAAGCTGAAAACAGCTGTTTTTCTTGTTTGACTTTGTTAGAGATACGTGGTTCTCACAGGACAGCGACGCTACACATCAACATTTTACTGCTCTGTGTCTATTTGTCATACTTTAAGTGAAGTGTTTTCCGTGTGGCATTGCCACTTTTACTTAAGTAAAGGATGTAAATATTCCTTCCACCACTGACTGAAGTTGTTCTGCAGCATTTCAAAGTGACAGGCAACTTTATTAGTGATTCAGCTGCCAATTATTGTATCAATGAATTGATTAGTGTCTTGAAGGTGGCTTCTTGACTCAAATTGCTAGTTTGGCTTGACCAAGATATTCAGTTTACCATTTCATTAGTCAGAGAAAAGCACCAAATACTCACTGTTCAGTAGCTTGAACTGGGTATTGCATGGTATTTGTACTTGGGAAAAGTATTTAAACCATTTGTTGGTTGTCAACTAATTCATTGTTTCAGCTCTAAAACAAATGGGACAGTTTTGTCAAACCGGCATCATTCTTTGTCATTAATTAATGAAGTATGTTATTTCTTCAGCAGGTCAGCAGCCTAATAACCAGCAGAGTGGGGCTGCTGCTGGAAGTAGAGGCAAGGCAATGTTTGACTATCCGTCACAATGTGACGAGGAGCTCTCTCTGCAGGTAGAGTGATTTTGTTTTTTATGAATAAATTCACAGACAAAGACTGTCTCTAGAAAGCACTGCCATTCTATCGATCTCTCACTCCCTCTTCTTTCTCAGGTTGGGGATATTATAACTGGTCTGGAGCCCGTTGATGAAGAATGGTTCCTGGGTGACTTGAGAGGGAAACGGGCTCTGGTCCCTAAAAACTATGTGCAAGTACTGGGATAGTGTCACGTCACACTGTTGGATGACAAGAACTGGAATGAGATCAGAGGAGAGGTTTTCAGCCGTGGAGGTCTGAAGTGAACCGTCGGGAACTGGAATGCAGTATTTCATCAACAAATTGTGATCTTTTTTTAATTTGATGCCTGAACGTATAATGGTGTTCACAGAATAACAAACATATGTAAAGCTGGATGGTAATCTAAATGTAGCGTTGATTCATAAGCAGTTTTGGATTCTTCAACTGTGCATTTGCACCAACTAGTGGTTTCATTATTTTCCTCCCATCAGTTAGAATATACATTTTTCAAGTGCGATTACTTGACGATATCTCCTACTTTACCTTAATAACCTGGATTTTTACATGAAATAAGGTTCAAATAAAGGTCAGAACCTTGAAAGGAATAAAATGTTGCTACCAGATCAGGATGACTGACAACTTCTGTGATGCATGAATAAAGAAATGTCTACATGTAGAACCAATGCACAACTTAAACTTATCCAAGGATGGTTGTAACCTCGAGTTAATGAAAACACAACCGGTTGAGTTTAGCTTCACCAACATTAGATTATCCAATTCATTGCAGAAAAATGTTTTACTTACTAGAAGCACATGTTACCCCTGGATTCAAATATTGGGAACTAGAGGTAAACTTAATGCAAAATTAGTAATTTTATGCAGTTTAGGCTCCTTTATTCATACCTGCAAACTCATAAGAGGTGAAAAAGGTGACAAGCACCCGAACCCGAAACCCTGTCGGGGGTGCGGTGGCATGCTCCCCGGGAGAATTTTATTTCAAACATGAGCTTTCAAATATAGCATTCTGGTGTACTCCGAGAAGACAATTAAGTGGTAAGACATTTACTTTCAGCAAAAAACAAATGTATTATTCAGTGATGAATCAGTATTTCAGCTCTACTTGAACAGCTGGCTAGTTAGCTTTTTTATTTTTTTCAATCATTATTAACCTTTATTTAGACAAAATCCATTGAGACCGAGGTCTCATTTTCAAAAGTTTCAGTCATAAAAACACAGATGGCAAGAGTAGCGAGAACCATTGCCTGTACAAAAAAAGTGACAAGTTTTCATTGAACCCTGTTACTGTACGGCTTCATATTAACGTCCACTGTTGTATTATATGCATTCAATCCAGTTCAATTATTTAAATGAAAATGATAATCTACTCTGGCTATGGTAGTTTATCAAGAGTAAAATAATAGCTGTGATCTATACACACCTCTGCATTAGCAACCTGCTGAAATGAAGGTACAGGCACCTTAACCCTCTCATTACTTCAGGGTTCTTGAGAGCAACGTGGGACTGTTCGTCCACTGGCTGTGGTCATCACAGTGAACAGTGTGTACAGTGTGATGAGAGGGCACGTGAGCCCTTGTTGCTGTACTTTATCTCCTTGGAGCAGAGGCTGCATTTAGCATACCCTGCCTGGTCATTTACATTTTTTATTAAAGGTGTTTTAGACTGTCTCCTGGATGGGAGGCTCATAGCCATCGGCCCTCTCCACCTTGGCTCCGGTGTCATCACCGGTTGGCTTTGCAGTGCTGGTGGCTCCGCCCTCACCGTGGAGCTCCATCAGTTTGCCCACTGCAACAGAACACAAACAGCTTTTAACGAAAGGTTAAGGAGGACACTGGCAAATTTAAGCAACTGGATGTTTGAAGTGAAAACTGCAATGATGCTGTCGTGACATTTCATCCATCACGCCTCAAAGCCCATTCAGGATTTCACCTGGAAACCAGTGTGAGCAAACCTGCTTCATCCTTCCACACAACCAATGAAAACAGAATGGTTTTCTTGCAACACCAGGTGATCTCAATGGTTAGTAATCAGGCGATCATCTTGGACCAAAACTGTTCGTCATCATGCGTTCCCACAGTGTGTGTGGGCTCCTTTTGTGGAGAAACCATAAGAAATGAAAGAAAATCGATGATTTCTTTGCAAAGATGAGGATTTTGGGCATGCTGGGATACCAAACACGTACATGTTTTGTGACGTATTTGCGTAAACAAGCCGTAGGAACGGAAGGGGAGGGGATCGAGATTGCCGGGCTCCTCGCGGAGTTGAACAGGCAAAACCCTTGTCAAATAAATGAGATGACACAATGTGATGATCACAAAGACATTTATTGTCATGTGTATGGAAACCTGCATACACAATAAGAAGCCCAACAGGCTTTCCCACGAGCGTTGGATGTTTCCTCGCTTGGTGTCGCTTTATTTTTGAAGGCTTCAGTGCTTCGTTTGATAGCATTAGCCCACATTCCACACACTGAGCCCTCGGCTCTGCCTCGCTGCCTCCGTTCACAAAGCCGTACTTAAGAAAGTCAGGGTTGTACTTGCGCACACATTTAGACCTTTTGGGGGGGTATGGCACCACTGTCGTCTTCATTTTGTCTTTTTAATAACTTATCCATAACTTTCGCTACAGGCTAGCGGATAGCTGAGTGTCTTCTTCTGCTTATTGCAGCTTGTTAAACAACTGACTGACGCATTACCGCCACCAGGTGGTGGGAAGCTATATTGTAACTGAGCGTCTCATGGATAACAGTAATATCTCTGGTGTCTTCAATTGATAACCTATGCAGTACAAAACTGAAAGTTTTTCGCGGCCCTAGACCAACAACATAATCTATCTTTGAGACATTAAATCGAAATTGTAGCTCTCTGTGTCCTTGCCAACATAAATAAGTTGTTTGTCTCTGTACACCTCAGTCATTGTTTCTCTCTTACTTTCCCTCACTAACCATCAGCTTAAATCAGGGGTGCCCACACTTTTTCAGCTTGCGAGCTACTTTTAAAATGACTATGTCAAAATGATCTACCTACATTAAAAATGCTGAATATATATTTATATATACACTGAGTATACTTTATATTTACAATATATGTTGGCATACCTTGCATAACTGCATGAACCCTTATGGCACAATACAATTCTGTACATTGTTGGTCGTTACCTTACTCTGATGATTGCACTGAATGGAATTGGCCAGAGTTGCATAGACCGGACAGTAGCTGCTGGTATCCGCCTCAAGCAGACTTCAAATGATCATCAGTCGTGGTGGAACGGTGTATGACTTAATGTTCTTCATGTGGGAAAAGGCTGACTCACATAAATGAGTAGAGCTGAATAATGCAGTCAGGAAGGTACCACATGTCCTCATGTTTGGGGACTTTTCCTCTGTGAGGAAACTGTCCATGAGCCCTGGACTTCAGCTTTATGTCAGCTTGCAGTGTCAACATCTCATCCTCCACTCCAGACGAGTTGAGGTGAAACAGCGTTGAAATTTGTGAGGAGAGTGAATCAACCTCAATATCTTCCCCAAATGTGCAGCACATAAGTGTAGCAACTGGCTCGAGTAAAGCAAAGTCTTGAAAGCGTTTGTCAAACTCTGACTGACACTTGTCAATCTGCTCTGTGTAGCGCGCAGTGTCACGTTACGCACACGCCTTCTGCTGAGTCTCCAGTTCTGACGCCAGGTTTTGGAAGTTTCCCAAATCATGGCGCTGCAGCTTTAGCTCCTTTAGTAGAAATGAATTGGAAGGCTAACTAATTAGCTCGCCGGAGTTTTGCAGTAGCTCGCGCGGTTGACTGCGCATACGTGGTGACCCGTGTGTTAGAAAAGCAAGTGGCAAATGCCATGAGGACATCTCATTTCTTTTGAATGGAATGAGATCGACCCGCACTACCTCCGCGATCGACCGGTCGATCGCGATCGACGTATTGGGCACCCCTGGCTTAAATGGTTCAGCTTCAACCTTTGTTATGACTGATTACTTTGGGTTTTGTAGTCTTTTACTAACATTGGTTTGTAGTCCTTGCTGCATGACACCACCTCTCATGGAATCCCAGCATGTGTTGCCATGACATCACATACAAGCACACCTGGTACCCCCATGATTCAAATATATACAAGCTGGAAACGTAGTTTCTCTCATGGAATCCCAGCATGTGTTGCCATGACATCACATACACGCACACCTGGTACCCCCATGATTCAAATATATACAAGCTGGTAACTTAGCTTCTGAAAAACCTTTGACAGAGAGACAACTCTACCAAGCAGTCATCTACAGACATGCAAAGTATTCGACAGCCTGCTAAAGACAGCATGGACACGAACAAGAGATACTGGCCGAGAGCCGCTCTGCTTCCGACACCGAGGGTCGACCAGAGATACTGGCCGAGGCCCGCTCTGCTTCCGACACCGAGGGTCGACCAGAGATACTGGCCGAGGCCCGCTCTGCTTCCGACACCGAGGGTCGACCAGAGATACAGGTCGAGGCCCGCTCTGCTTCCGACACCGAGGGTCGACCCAAGATACGGGCCGAGGCCCGCTCTGCTACCGACACCGAGGCTCGACCCAAGATACGGGCCGAGGCCCGCTCTGCTGCACACACCGCGGCTCGACCCAACCGTGAGTTTTTATTTTATTATAGTTTTTTTTTATGTTTTAACTATGCTTTTTACCATGTTTTTACTATGTACTGGCTCTGTGGCACTCTGAGATTTTTAAAAAAAAAGTGAAAAGTGCGTTACAAATAAAATACATTATTATTATTATTAGAGAGACGAGGCCACAGCCGATCCGCTCCCCGCCCCAACAGTTGAGCGAGACGAGGCCACAGCCGATCCGCTCCCCGCCCCAACAGTTGAGCGAGACGAGGCCACAGCAGATCCGCTCCCCGCCCCAACCGTGAGTTTTTATTTTATTATATATTTTTTAATGTTTTAACTATGCTTTTTACCATGTTTTTACTATGTACTGGCTCTGTGGCACTCTGAGATTTAAAAAAAAAATGAAAAGTGCGTTACAAATAAAATACATTATTATTATTATTAGAGAGACGAGGCCACAGCCGATCCGCTCCCCGCCCCAACAGTTGAGCGAGACGAGGCCACAGCCGATCCGCTCCCCGCCCCAACAGTTGAGCGAGACGAGGCCACAGCAGATCCGCTCCCCGCCCCAACCGTGAGTTTTTATTTTATTATATTTTTTTTAATGTTTTAACTATGCTTTTTACCATGTTTTTACTATGTACTGGCTCTGTGGCACTCTGAGATTTAAAAAAAAATGAAAAGTGCGTTACAAATAAAATACATTATTATTATTATTAGAGAGACGAGGCCACAGCCGATCCGCTCCCCGCCCCAACAGTTGAGCGAGACGAGGCCACAGCCGATCCGCTCCCCGCCCCAACAGTTGAGCGAGATGAGGCCACAGCAGATCCGCTCCCCGCCCCAACCGTGAGTTTTTATTTTATTATATTTTTTTTAATGTTTTAACTATGCTTTTTACCATGTTTTTACTATGTACTGGCTCTGTGGCACTCTGAGATTTTTAAAAAAAAATGAAAAGTGCGTTACAAATAAAATACATTATTATTATTATTAGAGAGACGAGGCCACAGCCGATCCGCTCCCCGCCCCAACAGTTGAGCGAGACGAGGCCACAGCCGATCCGCTCCCCGCCCCAACAGTTGAGCGAGACGAGGCCACAGCCGATCCGCTCCCCGCCCCAACCGTGAGTTTTTATTTTATTATAGTTTTTTTTATGTTTTAACTATGCTTTTTACCATGTTTTTACTATGTACTGGCTCTGTGGCACTCTGAGATTTAAAAAAAAAGTGAAAAGTGCGTCACAAATAAAATACATTATTATTATTATTATTAGAGAGACGAGGCCACAGCCGATCTGCTCCTCGCCCCAAAAGTTGAGAGAGACGAGGCCACAGCCGATCCGCTCCCCGCCCCAACTGTGAGTTTTTATTTTATTATAGTTTTTTTTATGTTTTAACTATGCTTTTTACCATGTTTATACTATGTACTGGCTCTGTGGCACTCTGAGATTTAAAAAAAAAAGTGAAAAGTGCGTTACAAATAAAATACATTATTATTATTATTAGAGAGATGAGGCCACAGCCGATCTGCTCCCTGCTCCGAATGTCAAACCAGAGCAGCAATGTGAGGAGCTCAAAGGACCTCAAGCCAAAAAGAAACGATGGGGCTGCTCGTTCTTTACCAACAAAAAGCAGGAGAACAGCAACAAAACCGGTTGTTGGAGCTGGTTGAGCTGCTTTCGTTGTAATAAGAGAGCCTGAGAAGGCAATCTGGAGGAGAGTGCTGAAAGGTAGCTCCTCCATGTCCACATCTTTTACATGTTGCTGATTGCAAAATTGACTATGGTTTTGAATGCAGGACATTTACTCGTCGTGGATTGTTTCATCAGTATGTTATTGGTACTTTTACTGCAGTGAATTACTTGTCAGTGATTTAAGTTTGGACAGGACTCACTTGGCAAACAGTTACGATACAAACAGTGGTTCCTAACCCTGGCTCCAGATCCTTGACTGGGTCCAAATTCTTGCTCATGAGCAAGAATTTGGACCCAGTCAAGGATCTGGAGCCCCTAACCCTAACCACTGTTTATTAACTGTTTGCCAAGTGAGTTCCCAAACTGAAAATCACTGACAAGTAATTCACTGCAGTAAAAGTACGAATACCACATGGATGAAACAATCCATTTTTGTTATTGTCTATTAGTACTTTTACTGCAGTGAATTACTTGTCAGTGATTTAAGTTTGGACAGGACTCACTTGGCAAACAGTTACAAACAGTGGTTCCTAACCCTGGCTCCAGATCCTTGACTGGGTCCAAATTCTTGCTCATACTATGAGCAAGAATTTGGACCCAGTCAAGGATCTGGAGCCCCTAACCCTAACCACTGTTTAACTGTTTGCCAAGTGAGTTCCCAAACTGAAAATCACTGACAAGTAATTCACTGCAGTAAAAGTACTAATACCACACTGATGAAACAATCCACAACCAGTAAGTCCTGCATTCACAACACCTGAGTCAAGTATGTTTACATCAGCAAGATGGAAGATTGGCAGTGATTTGCCTTCTATTTTTTTTAAATCAAATAAAGAATCAAAATGAAGTTGACTGTCTTGGCTTTTCTGACTGAATATACACAGTATAAATACATATCTTTGGTGTTTTGGTGAATATAAAGTAGAAGTGCTGGTATCTTTTTAAATTGTGATTTAAACAACACTGAAGCTGATCAATAAAGCAAACAAAGTTACAAATATGTTAAAAATTGTATTTTAGGTGCTGGTTAATAAGGTGCCGATGGGCGAATAAACAATAATGACAAACAGGTGACAATCATCCCTAACAGGCCTATGCATATTTTTGGGTTTTGTAGTATTTTACTAGACGCCATGTTGGTTTGTAATCCTTGCTGCATGACACGACCTCTCATGAAATCCCAGCATGTGTTGCCATGACATCACATACAAGCACACCTGGTACCCACATGATTCAAATATATACAAGCTGGTAACTCAGTTTCTCAAATCAATGACCGTCACATTATTCTTTCTTTGTCTGTCTGTCGCTCTGTCTGTCACACGCTTGTGCCAGTTATCTTAGATCAGTGCAACATGCAAAATGTACTAAAATCGCACGCTCAGAGGCCTAAACAAAACGCCACATAAGTCAGTAATGCAGTGACAGTTCATTCAAAGTTTAGTACCTGAGAGTGTCAAATTTAACACATTAATTCAGATTAATAATACAAAAACAATTGCATGTTGAAAAATGAATTGAATGCACATCATTTAATATGTTATGGCCCAATTTTAGGCAAATTTTAGGCAAAGTAATCGGCTTAAGTTCAATGAATATATATATATATATATATATATATATATATATTACACCTATTTCCGAAAAGAAAATTAAGTGATAAGACATTTACTTTAAAACTCATTTATTATTCAGTTATTAATCACTCCTGAAATAAAGGTACAGGCACCTTAACCTTAACATTACTTCAGGGTTCTTGGGAGCAACGTGGGACTGTTGGGACTGTTAGTGTTAGGCTGTGGTCATTACAGTGAACAGTGTGATGAGGACATGTGAGCCCTTGTTGCTGTAGTAGTTCATCTCCTTGGAGCAGAGGCTGCATTTAGCATACCCTGCCTTATCAATGTCTTTAAAACACTGACAGCAGGAAGCTGTACTCACGTCTGTTTAGACCTCCACCTTTATCCAGGCCCATCCACTCACATTTCAGCCCTGCGTCAAGCTGCCACACACACACACACACACACCCCTGAAGCTCTTTGACCTCATCATCTTATCAGGATCTGGGCCTCATGTTTCGTGGTCATGAAAGTTATTCTGATCACGAAATCATCCTCATTCTACTTTGAGTTAAAACAAACAACCTGCAACCAGATGCGCCGGTGTTCGGGTTTAACGTTAACGAGTTACCGCGTGAACTGAACCGGAACACGGGGGGGCTGCATGTTTCATCACGTTAACAGTCGATAAAGTTCCGCATGCAGTGGACGTTAACTTAACCCAGCAAGTCTGAACGGTAACGGGATATAACGTAACTTAAACTGTCATGGAGGGAAAGACTGTAGACATCTGAACGCTGATTGGCCAAGACTCGTCTCATCAAAGACGTTCTATTGCGAAGATCACGACATCACATTTTCTCCTCGTCTCACTCCAATCTATGTCGTCTACTACCCCCTATAGTTCTATATGCACAAAAACTTGAGCCAGAAGGAGAACAGTAGAGTGTGTTGGTCATTTCCATTTTTTATTAAAGGTGTTTTAGACTGTCTCCTGGATGGGAGGCTCATAGCCATCGGCCCTCTCCACCTTGGCTCCGGTGTCATCACCGGTTGGCTTTGCAGTGCTGGTGGCTCCACCCTCACCGTGGAGCTCCATCAGTTTGCCCACTGCAACAGAACACAAACAGTTTTTAACGAAAGGTTAAGGAGGACACTGGCAAATTTAAGCAACTGGATGTTTGAAGTGAAAACTGCAATGATGCTGTAATGACATTTCATCCATCACGCCTCAAAGCCCAGTCAGGATTTCACCTGGAAACCAGTGTGAGCAAACCTGCTTCATCCTTCCACACAACCAATGAAAACAGAATGGTTTTCTTGCATGGGAACACCAGGTGATCTCAATGGTTAGTCACCAGGCGATCATCTGGGACCAAAACTGTTAGTCATCATGCGTTCCCACTGATGGTGGAAAATAAAAACAGCCCGTGTTACAGCCGTGCATCACTTACACTCAAACTTGGGCTTTTTCAGCATCTTGACCTTGCGAACGAAGACGTCGTGTAGAGGGTAGATGGACTGGCAGGCCTTCTCAATGTCCTTACCAACGCTGTCAGGTATCCTGAACACACCAATCAACACATTAATGCAAAAACACTTTCAACACAAGTCTGCATAAACTGACATAGAACTACCCCTTTTTAGACGACCAATTGTTTTTCTCTCAATAGACAAAGCATTTTTATGCGTTTTTTCATACTGAATAACATATTTCCAAGACATTTATGCAACATATCTCTGGTAAACAAGATTTAAAGTGATGCTTTTGTGTGATTCTTTGTGGAAAAAACAGTTTTACAGCCAACTAATCTATTAGTTAACAAAATCATTCGAGCGTTCGTTGACCAAGAATGTATTTGGTCAAAAACAGCCTTAAACTGGCATGTTTAACTGAACACAAGGAAAATTGCAAAAATGTCACCATCGCCAAAATGGGCAATTATCCATTCGTAACATTTAATCAGCTAAAGCCACGACGCTCTGTAAATAACTAAATGTAATAGATGTTTGACATTTCTATGTCAATGCAATCAAGCCACTACTGACATTAGAGGCTCCTCTTGAAGCAAATAAGAATTACATTTTGGCAAAGCTTCAATTTCAAAGACTTGTAAGTGTTTTAAAATACTTTTAACAAATGGTCATTCAGCTGCACATGACTTACATCTTGTTGACAACTTCCTTCAGGTCATTGGTCTGAACCTCGCGGGTCATGATCTCCATCATCTTCTTGCGGATCTGACGGACCTGCTGGTGCTGGGCGTAAGACGTCTTTCTGATCTGGTTGGTGCGCTTCTTTGTGAAACCCACGCAGAACAGACGCAGAAGGTAGCCGTCGGTTGTCTTCACATCCACATGGGCTTCAATCATAGTCTGAGCAGAAAGAACAAATGCATTCTGGTTAGACTCCATAGGGGGAAAAACTACACCACAGAAGTCTCAACATGCCACCTTTCAGTTTGTGATTATGCATTACTGTGTAGACCTGTGTAGGCTGCTATGCTTCTTACCACATTCCCTTCTTTAAACAAGGTACATTGTCACAATATCTGCACCAGACTGTAGTTTTATTCACTTGGTGTTGGGTAACCACTTATCATTTCATGTTAGTTAAAGTTTTAGAAAGCGCAATTTAAAAAAAAGTTACTACAGGATGAATAATGTTCAACCACTTCTCCCAGTCTTTCATATTCATTCCATAAACTATTCTTTCAGGAATCACAAGTACCGTACTTTTCGGACAATAAGCCTCTACTTTTTACCCCACACTTTGAGGCGTCGTCTTATTGTCCGGTGTGATTTATATACAGATTTTTCTGTAGCTTTCCTCCACCACAACAACAACCGCAACTTCCGGTTCCGGTCTAACACAACATTTACGAGCTCCCGACACAGAACAGTTGCTACCAGCAACCCCTCTACTACCAGCTGTTACTGACAGGGTCGCTACAATATGGATGAAGTACCTTTGACCTACCTCTCACTAGGACTGTTAACAAAAAAGGTTGAACGGCAAGATGCTTTTAACAGTACATGTCCGACTCGCTAGCTTCTAAGCTAATTTTAACATTACCGCCAATGGGGAAATGCTAACCGCGATTAGCATTAGCAAATATATAATATATCTTCGTACATCTTTTCATGCAGACACTTGCATTACAGACTACGGTCTCGCAAGGCTACCAAACGAAAAGCAATGAGGCAATAACTGTTGTTGCTCATAGCTCTGAATAGCTGTTGTGCTAGCAGCAACTGGCCAAGCCAGTTAGCCGTAAATGCTATTCAGAGCTATGAGCAACGTAGACACGCTGCATGAGAAGAGCAACTTTTTCTCAAGTCTGCCAGTGGATCCTAACAGCGTGGAGCAGTGTGAAAGAATCAGCCATCACCAACGGGTTCCGAAAGGCTGGACTGCTGCGAGATGAGGACAGCGCAAGCTCAAGGGCGGATTTGCCTCGGGAGCAAAGTGACACTGAGGGTGCAGACGAAACACGGACTGCAAGCACGAACGAAGCAATTCTGAGGCGGTTTAATTCCGACACTGAAGAAGAGGACTTCAATGGTTTTAGTGCACAGGAGGACGAAGGCGATCCTGCGTGTTTTTGTGTGCGTGTTTTTGAGTGAGAGAAATAAATCATCTTGGTTTGCAATATAACTCTGCTGTCCTGAGTCTGCATTTGGGTCCTTGAACACACCACATCATGAACCGGTAGGTATGTCTGTATGAAGCATGAAAAGATATACGGTACAAAGCTATATTATATTCTCTAATGCTAATCGCTAATGCTAATCGCTAATGCTAATCGCGGGTAGCATTTGGGCTTATAGTCCGATGTAGCTTATATAAGTAAATATTCAGTTTTCTTCTCAAAATTAGAGGGTGGGGCCTATATACCGGTGCGATTTATAGTCCGGAAAGTACGGTACATTTGATGCTTAACCAAATTGATTCACAATTTATTTAGGGGCTGGAAAAAACTAAATCGGACTAACTGAACTGCTCTTCCATTTTTCATGGAGCCAACTATCCTCTTCAGGCTTTAATATTCACGGAACTTATGCAGAATATTGCTCTTCAGGAGACATCACACTTACCAAACAGTTATCTCACGACAAAAATCACAACTAAACAGTCAGTTCTCAAATTTACATATTTCTGTTTCACCCACTGGCTCTAATATTCTAAGAATACTCATAATAAACCGTGGTATTGACTAAATCAGTGACTCACAAGCTTTTTCAGTAACAGTTCTAAACTGTTGCTGAAGAAAATTGGCACCTAAGAGCTGACCAAGCACTTTAAAGGAGAAACCTAAACTACCATTTTGTGAAACATTCCCAGGCAGTCCAACTGACCCTCCAGTCACAACCCAACTTCCATTGTACACTAGCACTGCTCCTAGAACCAGCTTACGTTGTACTCATCCTTAATTTTTATCCAAGGCATATACATATAAAATACTTTTTATTGTGGAACTGATCAACTTGTAAACAGGGTTAGATATTGAATCCAAAAATATTTCAGAATAGGTTAAATAAATGTTAATTTGTTACTGTTGCCAAACTCACAACAGCTACGGTGATATTTTCAGACGGCCTTGCCGTATTAAAATAAACCATGATCATTACCTGCCATTTCTTGACCATGGAGCACATTTTGTCCCGGGTGAGGTCCATGCCATGGAAGTTGGTCAGGCAGTTCTTGCCCTGAACATCCTCGGTGATGAGCTTGAACTTGCGGAAGGCCACCTCGTCGTTCTGCAGGTCAGCCAGGCTCACCTCGAACACACGTCCCTTCAGACCATCAGAGGCGATTCCTAAGTGGGTGGGAATAAACAAACACGTTAGGAAAAAAAGTACATGTAGGAATGAAAATAATGACAGCATGGGGAATCAGTGGGGCCTTGGTGATGGGGAAAATCCAACACTTTGTGTACTATAAATAGCCTCAATCCTTATATGCTGACTGTTAATGCACGATCCCTACATATGGAGAATTTAACACTATGAAGACTTACTGGTTCCCTGAGTCCTGGTGACCAAGGTCTTGCCAATATTGCGGATGTTAAACATGGCTGGTGCCTTGACATCATACCAGTCCTTCTTGGAGAAGGGGTCGACACTGCAGGAGAGAGAGAGACAAGAACTCAGAGCCAACTCGTTGAGCAGATATACCGGTCCACTAACACACACGGACAGGGTTGTAGAGCGAGCTTCAGAGGACACGCACTGCAAAGGGCACCGATAGGGTTTACTTCCATCTGATCGATTCGCGGCCATTAACAACGTGATGATACAATTTAGACACTCTGGTTGTTTATACATGTCGTACAACATTAACCTGATCAGCAATCACCCAATTGTGTCTTTCGGCTGCCATGTTGATAGGTAAGCTCGGCTAAATCCAAGCTAGCATGCAACGTTAGCAGCTTATAGCGAATAATATTCAGTGGAATAACTACGCGGCCAAACTGCCACAGCTTTTAAGATGTATTTATCCAAATCCCATCGAAGTATAAATTAACTGAATTACGACTAAATACAACAGCTCACGAGTTAAAAGGAACACAGCATGTTGCGACTTCATCCAGCGCCACAGAGGCCGGTGACGAGACTATCGCTGACCCAATAACATCTACTTGAAATCAGCTTCATCCTTCACACATCTCGTACCAACGTGACACCAGTGAAAAGGGAAACACTTGTTTCGTGTGACAATGTAAGAATTTTCTACTTACATCTTCTTTTTGGCACCTTTTTTGCCGCCTTTGGTCAGCCTCTTATTCTTGCCGACTGCCATGTTGGCTACAGGGAGTGAAAGAGGAGGAAGACAGAAATACCGCGAGAGTTAAAGAGAACGAGCTCTGTCGTGAGATTTGTCTTTTCTCGCGAGTCCGAGACATTTCTTTAGGCGCCCTCTCCTGGTAAAAGGTAAAAAAACATATTCTAATGGCATGGACCTTGTGAAATAACCGAGTAAATAATTTAAAGCAAATAGATGCTATTTTTTGATCTTATAAGCGGCTGAATACCTAAGTGTGAAATTTCCTGTTTCATCCTTTTACACAAACAAACAACCCCCATTCCATACAGTGGAATACACACTTGAAATAAATAAGAAATACACTGATATTGGAGGAATACTCTATATTAGCCATTGAATTGAATTTGGAAATCAATTAATCCGGAAAAACAGGAAAATCTTTTCAGTTTCTGAATTCCTCTAAAGACGTAGGCCGGTATCAAGTTTCTGAAACTGAAAAACAAATTACCTCCTGAGAGTTTAAAAAAGGGGAATTCAAACCAAATAAATAAAATAATATGTAAAACATTTCAAAGCTGTAAATTCATCATTGTTTAATATGGATTTAATTTCACAAGATATTCATTTCTTTTAAGAAATCACACTGTCACAGCCTATATTTGCTTCCATGCATATCATGTAATATATTGTGTTTATTTGGTACATATTTTTTAATTAAAGTGTTCAATAACGGTGGTATGATTACTTAAATCATTAAAGAAAAGCCAACATCGTGATCGCTGAGCCGGCAGAACCAGTCTCTCTGTGTGTAAACACATCATGAGGGTGTGTAGCTTGTTATCCACCCACACTGCTTTGTATTGTAACAAAGGGAAGAATTTTGTCTGTTGGTAAAATCAAACTAGAATAAAAAAAAGTGTTCAGAGTGTAATATTCCAGACTGTTAAATGACTGTTGATCAGACTCATTGGTGAAGTAAACACATGTATGTGTTCGTATCCAAACAAGTAACAAAAGTCTGATAAAGGCAGTGTCTCTGTGTTTTGAAAATTTCAGAAGTGGAACTGTCATTAGACAGAGGTGGAGACACTGCAGCAGAGACACCCTTGTCTATCAAGATTCTTATTCTCCAACGCAGCTGGTGGTGTTACCAATATTTAAAAAAAGTAAAATCACCTAAAATGTTTTGAGACTTTACAAACAACAACATCAGCATACGGCTATTTTTTTTTTATAGCTTGGAGATGTTTTCTTCCTCTTGTTTTTACGCCCATTTATACTAGTTTTTATTTCATCTAAAATGTCTGCTGAATTTCCTTTTGTCCTCATTAATGTACTTTCCTCTGCTTTCAGTGTGTTTAGAGGGAATCTTGCAAGCTTTAGTCCGACACAATATTCCAGTAAAACTCTTGGGAAGTTCTCATTGATTTGAACTGTTTTATTTGACACAAAATCATTTGCAGAAATGATAATCTTCCGCTCTCATAGTGAGACCTACGAACAGGATGGCATGAAGAGAGCAAAAGATGATTGCAGTAAAACTTTGCCACTGAATGTCTCAATCTTGGAGTCTAATTATCTCGATAGAGCTTAGAGAATAATAATAAGGCAGGGTCCATATTCAACTCAAAGGTCAATGAAAGCCTTCCAAGGTCTTCCTTTGGGCTGCAGTGAACAAGTCTGCTGATTTCAGGTCATTACATCAGCGACAAGGCCTGCGTGCTTCTTTTGGGTGGTGCTGCTGGCTTCCATGACGCCCAGCGTCCCCGAGGGCTCAGCTACACTTATGGGAGGTCAGTGGTAACAGTGACGCCAGCTGCCTCTGTGTTTCAACAACACGCATAGTGGCTCAGTCGTTCTGCAGAGCCAATACCAAGTCACCAAGATGAGTCGACAAAGGGAGCAGATAACTACTTATCAAGTGGGCATCGTTTACGTGCAGATCATAATTAATCGGATTTCCCTTCATGCAATAACAGACATGAAACTGGGACCTCTCGTCCATGCAGCTATGTAAACGTCTCACATGACATGGGTTGATGGCGGTGATTTGAAAAGGCAAGCAAAGCAGAGCTGTCACTTTGCTTTAATGTTGGCTTTCAACTGCCTGGGGATGCAGACATCTGTCAATGTGCTGTTGTGCTGCAGAAAAACAAAGTTCGAATGACATTTCAACACCCTCTTTATATTTTTGTCACAGCACAAATCAGTGTTTGGTGCTTGTTCAGCATATTAGACTACCTAAGAAGTTTCCTTTTATGGGTTAGTAGTTTATGGTATTTATTCATCCGTCACATTCTGAGGTGTGATTTTACAGCTACTGAATGATCTTCTAAATTCATACAATATCTACTTTTTGGGTTAAAGATTTATTCAAAATGGTGATTTGGTGATCATGGTGATTTGGTGCATAACAACTAAGACAGTGCAAGTCAAGAGACATAATAGAACATAGAAAAATTGACAATAGAAACAAACAAACAAAAAAATAGACAAACACAAATATAAAACAATGCGTGAAAGTATATCTGTTTTTTATTGTTCTGCCATGACCTTTTCAGTTCTTAGAAAAATATTGAATTTAGATTCGTGGCAGAAGCAGTTCTCTTATCTTTATGGCTGCTTGTTTTCACATAAGTGTGTCAGAGGAAATGTTAACTGAACTTTGGTGGAATAAGTATTCAGAGCCTTTTATGCAAGTAGAAGAAGTAATACAATGTACCAACACTCCATTACAAGTTTAAGTCCTACATTCAAACCTTTACTGAGGTAAAAGTACAACAGTGGTTATCAGCTAAATCTACTTAAAGTATCAAAAGTAGAAGTACTCATAGTGCATGTGTAGAATGTATTGATCCGTATTTTTGTTTTACTTACTTAGAGTATATGCAGCTGTAGTACTTCAGCTGTGATGACATATTTTCCTGTGGTGGATCAATAAAGCTGATCTTATCTTATATACAGTTATGTGGTTTAGAGCATTGCATCAGATTATATCAATTTATGATCTTTTCAATGTAAAAACGTCTGCAAAGTAAGTATAGCATTGAGATAAATGTAGCGCAGTACTAAAGTAAAAGCATAAATATCATGGTTTAAAAATAGTACAAGAAAAAGTCCTGCATTTAAATTGTTACTCAAGTAAAATTGTTTTATTGGCAAGGTGTACTTACAGTAAAGTATCAAAAGTGAAAGTACTCATTGTGCAAAATGGCTTTTTTCAAAGTGTTAAGAATATTTAATACATGATTCTGTTTTTATCACAGGAGCATAACAATGTTAAAGTTTGTCATTGCTGAGCCAATTATAGATAGTTTGAAATATACTACTGGGTAGACTAGTAGTAGTACAATACTGCATCATACTCTACAACAAGCTATCATATTTGTTATGTCGGAAGAAACTAGTAACTTTAATTGTGAGACAATTCTGTGGAGTAAAAAGTCCAATGTTATCCCCTGAAATGTAGTGGAATAGAAGTACACATCAAAATTGTAGTCGAGTACAGTAGCCTACTTGAGTAATTGCGTTATTTTGCACCACTGCCTTCATAAACCCAGTCAGGAGGATGAAACGTAAGACGCTGTTACTGAATAAACATGGCAGCGCAGTTGATTGTGACTGAATCCCTCCGTGTCGTGCCGGAGCGCCACCTGAGCGGCACACACCTGCCAATGAGCTGAATAGACTGCGCCCCACTGCGCATGCGTCACTCATTCAAGGGCTACACTGTCATGGCGGTGACGAGCTGAAGCTACCGGGGTAAATCAGGAAGAGAATGCAGCGCAGCTGGGTTAACGTTGACGTTTGAGCAAGTCTGAGGAGTTTTTGCCGGGTAGGACCGAGCGGGCAAGCCGTCCTTTTTGTCGACTTCTGCCGGAGAGCTGCTGACTGACTTACCCCCCCCCCCCCCCCTTCTCCAGTTTGTGAGTTTTACGCTTCTGCCAAAGCGCGATACCTGTCAAGTGTCTGGACTCAGTGACAATAGGAACTTCCACTGCTGTACGGAGATATTAAAGTGATTTGAACGAGCAGAAGGGGACCGAAGGTTAAGGGCGAGCTCTTCTTCACCTGCTCTCCCCTCGGTGTTACCTGCAGCGGACTTCC
Organism: Melanostigma gelatinosum; assembly: GCF_949748355.1. NCBI lineage: Eukaryota > Metazoa > Chordata > Actinopteri > Perciformes > Zoarcidae > Melanostigma > Melanostigma gelatinosum. The sequence continues at coordinate 20,289,855 of NC_136644.1, read as the reverse complement.
TCGCGGCTTTTAAACGACATTAATCCATCCGTCTGGGATCAAGTTACGGACCAGTGGGGAGAGGAGTAGTTCACTGTGGAGTGAAGCGGCGACACATCCAGTCCCGCAGTGTCAACGGCGAACACGCTATCTTTGCGCCTTGTTTTGCCCACTTTAGCTAAACTGTTTTGGATGGGGAGAAACACGCTTGCTTTGTGTGTCAACAACACCCAGCTGAAGGGCAGATAGAGCCCTCTTTCTCCTCCTCCCGACGATCGGCTGCACCGTCCCCATTGGAAGGGTGAACAGGTGCCTTACCTGTGAACGCACCACCTGTCCCGTCCTTCCTTAGCAAATGGCTAGCGAGGAGACAGCGGGCGCTGCGCAGCCAGGTGATGGAAAGGACGGGAGATCGGGCGCCATGGCGCTCAACCCCGGAGTGCCCATCAGGGGGATCAAGATGAAATTCGCCGTGCTTGCTGGCCTGGTGGAAGTTGGGGAAGTTTCCAACCGAGACATTGTGGAGACGGTGTTCAACCTGGTAAGCTGATTACAGAGAGCTCAGGATGGGGCCTTTAGAAAGCACGGTGTCACGCGGGGGAAGGGCTACTGTCAAGTGACATCTAAATGTTTGCAAAAGTCTGACATCATCCTCATCTGCGAAGAAAATAAAAAAAATAGGCGTGTATGCACTTTCAACACAAAATTAAGTGGAATACTTTATGGTGAGAGGCACACATTGGGAAATGTCACGAGCTAGATTACTTTTATTCTCGTTGCCCGAATGTGAAATAGTGAATTCTTCATATGCATTGTGTATCAGATAGCTACAGTGTTTGGAGGCTGTTGCAGTTTCAGTGCAGACAACTTTATTTGACTACTTTCATATGCCTCCTACAATTTAAATGATTGTCTAATTGTGTATCCACATGCAATTATCAGGTTTTTAATGAAATAAGACAGGATGCTACGTCAGGAGAGTGAGCATGGCAGCAAAGCTGTTGATGCAAATTAGCTCGTGCTTTTTGTGACATATCCGTGCGTGTGTGCGCATGCATATGTTATTTGTCTAATACCTGTTGGCCCTGCATTCCTTATCCAGCTTTGAATGTCTGCAGCACTGATGGCCCTTAGGCTTCCCCCGAGTTATGAAATGACTTTGCAGCACCTGCACGAGAATTAATAAAACTACAGGTAACTAGGAAGTTTAGCGTGAAGGAGAGGAGGCCATGCTCTTATAGAGTCTGGCTGGTTAGGTGGGAGGAAAGGAGGTGGAGCTGGAACCAGCAAAACCGCTTTGTCACTGTTGCAACACAATGGAGTCCTTTTTTTGGAAAAAGGGAGGCTCATCCTCCATGTCTGTAGTCCAGTTTGCTCCAACGCCAACCCGCACGGTGAGGTAGTGAGGACACTTATCACGACTAATCATCCAACCAGGCCTTCATGGGCACCACAGGAAAGCATAAATACAGATCAAAAGTTGAATATTTTAGCGATGGCAACTACATCATATTCTTTTCATGCTAAGCCTAGGATGTAAATTGACATATTGTATTTTATAATGTAACAATTTTCATTAATATCTAATAATCTTTTGGTTGCTAAAAGAAAATGTTGAAAAATGTCACTCACAAGTTCTGAGCGCAGCAGCAAATCCTCTCATCTGAGAAGCTGCAAGCAGCAAATATTGAATTGATTTATCAACATCAGCTCCAGAAGGACGCTTATTTGAAAATAAGGCCAGTGGCTCATGTTGGCAAAAGGGACATTTGTGGGATTTTTCTTTAGCAGAGAAAATATAGAATTAGTTTTTTAATAAAAGCTAAACATTGAATGGAATACTTTGATAGAGATGCCTCAAATAGCTTGCTTAGTCACGGCTTTGTTCCGAGAGTCAGAAGAACATGTGACTGCCTAGTGGCTTTTGATTTAAGGACGGAAAATATGATGACTATTACAAGTAGGTATTGTTTTCAGCTGCACAGTCCAAAGAGATGGCTTCTAATTACTTTTTGAATATCCTTGAGCCGGAGAGTCAGCCGGGTATATCTTTTGACATAAATATCAGTGTGCGGCTCCGTCTGTTCCCCTGGGACTCCATGTTTAACATGGTCAGTGTCATTTTAGGGCTTTGAGCGATGGCTCCAAGCATTCCATTATGCTCACCACCCTCCACATCCTCAGCGCCTTCATAATCTGATTTACCAGAGGCCAGACTCCCCTCTTTAGCAGTATCTCGTTCGCGCGAGTCCTCCGCTGTATCTGGTTGAATGCAACATAGTTTCCTCCGGAGGATTGGCTCGAAATATACTCGCGTGACCTCAAGCAGCGGTTGTGATGACTTGTGACACGCGGGCTGGAGTTATGAACAGAAGAAGCAGCTCATTATGCTGCAAAGGAGCTGTACCTCACACTACACTTCTGTTAAGGGTACGACAGTATGTCTGCTTCAGTTCAAAGTGAAAGTAAAATTGAGAATGTGGAGTTGAACCCTTTCAAAGCCTCGTCCTTGTAATGCCTAACTGTTCATATATAAACTGGTATGGTAAACACACAGCCACTCATTAACTGTATTCTCTCATATTCTGCTGCTGAGACGTCTCTGTTGCCTCGTCGTTGCTCGGCGGGCCGTACCTGTCTCGGTTGACAATATCAAAGTCTTTTTGAAGAGCAGGAGGCAGTGAACTTCACAACATTTATTTTCTTCATTTCATTTCTTTTTTTCTTGCTTTTGAAAACCAAGCATAAGCGCAGTTTTATCACACTTCAAAATTTTCTTTTTTCCGTGGCGAATTGAAATAAGTGGCCGGTACACGCACAGCGTCCTTCAGAAAATGTGGCGTCTTTGCTCTTCAGAACAGGGACGAAAAACTTCCCCTGACTTTCTTTACATTGGCTTTTAGTTGTTTATTGTTGAAAAACCTATATTAGCATTTTAAAGCAGCAGTATGCAGTATATTCTACACTGAAACAAAGGACTGATAATAATGATGTGAAAGGGCTGCTCCCATTTCCACTGAGAATCAACGCCCTACTTCACAACCCTATGAAGCTTTCTATAATCTAATTGGTTAGTTTGTGGCACTGGAAGAAATTAATGAAAACCAGAGTGGTTCAGATAAAACACAGGGCGGCCGTTGTCAGCCCACGCGATCACACACGCTTATCACGCAGGATGCTTCTTGCACCCCACAAAGGTCCTGGTGAAGAGGCCAGAGAAACCACCAGAGACCTTTTTCTGACTACCTGTCAACTTCCCAACAGTCGCTGGTGTTTTAGCTCTGGTTTGTTCTGCCAGCTCCTGAGAAACATATCTGGGTCTCTCTGTTGTACTTCGTTAATGTGTGACTTTCTTTCCTAGTCACTCGTTTCCTTCATCTTTAATGGCAGGTGGCAACGAGCAGTCACTTTGTGTGAGCTCCTGTGCTGTAAGCAGACCACAGCTTTACAGGAAGCAGCCCTGTTCTGGGTTTCTTGGTCTCGCCAACCTAAAACGAGATGCCGAGAAGTTGCAAGGATTTGCAAAGTGTGCCGTTGATTCTACCGAGCGACGTATCCATCCACTCTGTCATTTTCAGTCGACACTGTGATGGCCTTAGCTAGGAAACTGCTGAGCTCGTAGACAGTTGATATTAAAAGTACACATTTACTCAAAGCCAGTTTTCTTATTTAACACATGACATCTCGTTATGTAGGATGTTTATAGGTGATTTCCACAATGCAAATGAGTGTTCCCTGCTCCTCCTATATTAAGTGGAAATATCAACGTTAACACATGAAAAGAGAAATGAAAGAGTGCATAAATTAGAGCATTATGGCCCTTATGACCATCCTATAACTATGTAATGACTGTACATAAAAAACTCTGCTTTGTAAACTGTGTGCACTGAATATGCAGATGGGGGGGGAAACCCCGATGCAACACGTGCTCCAATATCACTTTAATTATCGCTCTTTAACATCCCAGCGCTGCCTTCCACTGAGTCTTCTAGAAGCTTCTCTGTAAACCATCGACTGACGTAAAGCTCCGTGGCTCCTCTGTTCGGTGACGCAGGAGATGGGCGACTGTGTGGAATGTAACTTTGGCTTCACCTGAAGTCAAGCTCACGTGGTCGGCTGCTAGAAATGCATCCGTGCACCGTTCATGTCACCGTTTGTCGTCTTTACGGATTTGTTTTCCTTTTAATATATGTTGCATGCATTAAGAGTGCCAAAGACTCAAGGTCCCCATCAATTGTGATCTGTGTATTCATTTAATATGTCTATTTTGGGGACTAATTAGTGACTCAATGTCTTCACAAAGCAAAGTGATTCTGTTCTATGACAGGACTATTTAGAAAATCATTCCAGCTTCTTAAATGTAAATATTTTCTGGTTTCTTTACGTAACATCTTTGACTTGTGGACAAAACGAAACATTTGACGACGTCATGTTTGGCTTTGGGAAACACTGATCGACATGTTTCCACCGTTTTCGGACGTTCTATGTACCAAACAACTAATCGAGGAAATAATCAACCGATTAATGCACAATGAAATGAATCATTGCAGCCCTTAAATCTATATTCTGCTGAAACTACAGAATAAAGCTTGTGTTATGTTTCAGGTGTGTATATATTTCATGCTGTGTGCCTGTATTTAGTTTCCTTTGGAAGTAGCAACTACAGAAAAAGTAGCCACCGTGCTCTGTTTTGAATTTCAGACCTTCTGCACCTTTAAGTGTCAAAGAGAAAATCTGGTTCATTATATCTGGTCAGGATTATTTTAAGGTGTCGTTCTTTGTAGGAACATGCACAGCCTCTGCTTGGTGGTGCGTTGTTGCCCACTTTATCATCTCTTGTACTGATGTTGACACGGAGGATCCTGCTCTTGAGATGCCGGCTGTCATAAGTGAAATGAATTGTTCTAAACTGCATCTTCTCTGTGTTTCTTAAAATAGTCTCCACACCACTGCAGGGGAGAATCATGCAAAGTAGCTGTGACTTGTGAATTTATGTTTTTAAAATCGTGAAATTGACTTTACGAGCTTTGCTTATGGTATCTGCTGATCAGCAGATGCTATATTTTAACTAGAATAACTAAGAATGGCTGCCGTTAGATAGGGCATCAAGTAAGTTTTGATATAATAAAGTATTTTTTGCCAGACCTTTTGAAGACCATATCATTTGATTTCCCCACTTATCCCGCCCTGGGGATGGTTTTGGTTGTATGTAAGCTACTTAAAGCTTTCAGAATGTGAATACTTTCCGGCTTACTCCTCACATGAACAGAACACAATTGGAACAGATGAGTTCTATGTGATTTGAGGTGTAACGATTAATAAATGTGGCCTATTAATCAATAATCGCTGCAATAACGGTGGACTTACAACCCTGAGAATCAACATGGCACCCTCTTTAAATTCCTTCTCTGCAGTATCTGCATATGATGGAGACAGGAATGCAACAAACCCACAGACCATCCCTTCAGTTGCAACACAATAGCACAAGTGGTCGGGCGGGCGAGGGCGATCCTCGTCCTCTCTCCAGGCCGGCTTTCTCCTGTCTGGCAGTAACAAAGAGCCTCTAGTCTGACACATGAATGAAACCCTATCTGCTCCTCCTCTCTGCTTCTCCTCCTCTCTGCTTCTCCTCCTCTCTGCTTCTCCTCCTCTCTGCTTCTCCTCCTCTCTGCTTCTCCTCCTCTCTCTGCTTCTCCTCTCTCTGCCTCTATCTGCTCCTCTCTGTTATCTGTCGCATCAGCCCAATTCCACGGTCACACCTTTCCCCTTCTTCTCCACCGTTAGAAGCTCTCGGGGGCTGTTGCCCAAACAAACATGACTGTTTATCGTCTTAAGTTTCTTTATTTTTAACATTACCTTCAGTGCTCGTTGTGTTTTTAAATGTCCTTTGTTATTTCCCTTAGCAAAAGAGGGCATTTCTTTTGGGCCGTGCCACCATTTTGGCTGTAACATCTTGACTGTTAAAGCAGTAAAATCAACACAGAGCGCACAGGTTGGACTACCCAGCATGCACTTTAGCTTTAACTGGATATCCGTGTAGTTTGTCATTATTTAGCCCTGAGCAGATCAGATAATGCAGCCGTGCTCACCTGCTGTGTGCTGAAAACAGGCCGATGGCCTCAGGATTCAACCACGTGTGTTAAATAAGACACTGTAGTGTTTTTTGCACAATGCACATTGTGAGATATGTGTTTGATAAAGCTTGAGATGGAGTGTTTTGGGGCTTTGTAGTCAATGTCTCTGCCGGGTATTTTTATTTTTTTAACTTTAGACACGGTGGTTATGGAAACTTGTTCCACATGGCAATTTGGTGCTTTTCCAGCTCAAAGGGTTTTGTCTTTTCCTCCTATTTGCAATCAGACCTGCCGGTGTACTACTCTGTTGTCGCAGGGTCATTGTGTGCGAGCTGTCACAGTATTGTGCCCCATCACAGAATAATCAGCCAGTTCCATTGTTTGTCCCCGTTTCAGCCCAATGAGAATACATTCTCTTCTAGACACAAGTCTTGTGTCGAGAAGACACATTAGTCAATATCTCATCTGTTGTTTGCTTTTAAAGCTGTTTGAATAAATACCAATTATTCGAAGGGAGCAAACCTTGGAAAAAGACAAATTCTGTTATTATTTTTCAACGGCTGCTTGGTATTTCTCATCGTTGACTTTCATTAAATCGATGAAGCCATATTTCCCAAGTGAGTAGTGTCTCTCAGCCAACAGCAGACTCTATTTTCCTTTGAAAGCATGCAACTTCTAGTCTGCTGTTAATACATGGTTAAATGGCTGAGTGTTCAGTGAAAGATTAACCTGTCACAAATGATTTCTCTGCATCTGATGCGGCCTATTTTTAGGAAACAGGGCCACAGTGTATTCTACGTCTTGGCCTACATCTGTCCTCTTATTGTTTCTTCTGTAAACGGTGCCAGCTCTCTAAGGCCTTTTAACAGAATGCTCGTTATGTTGGAGGAACAGGAACTGTTGGTGGACACGCTGAAAAACGAAACGGTTGTTAAGCTGTGCCCCAATGTCGGCCACAGGGGCCATTTCTTTTTTTTCTTGTATGTAGATTAATACAGTACCATTCAGAGAATAGCTAGGGTTAATTTCCATCGAGGCCTAGTCATACATTTAGTTTGGTATCGCAACTTATATTAAGTGCATAAACGCTTTTGACAGTGAGATATTTTGAGTAACGGGGACACTGATTCTGTAAGTTGATGATTATGATGAGGAAGATGTCGCATCTCAAAATGTGGGCAAACACAACTATCTGTCGAGGAAAGGAAAGATGTTTCTCTTTTTTTTCCGACACGATTGGCATCTAGTAGTGTGTCATCAAGCATGTTCAAGGTCAGAGTCTAACTCAGTCAGAGTAATGGTTAAAAGATGGATTCTCAGTCACAATTGTCTTTCAATGGATGCAGTTTGAATTACACTTTTTTATTTATTATTTTTTTTTTTTTTATGCTTGTATGCACACAAATTACACTTCCCTGGGCTTTTGCATGATCCCTCCTTTAACCCACCCATCCATTTCCTAGCTGCTTATTCACCGCAACGTATTGGTGGCAACCGGGACATCTCAGCCACACTGAATTCATTTACCTCCACAACTTTCCATAGAATGAATAGCAGGCCTGTGAAGAGTTGTTGTTCCTTCAGGTTCTCCCATGGATGCCCCAGGGTTTCCTCCCAACCAATAACTGTAAAGTGAGATGTCTCTGGGAAACATCCAGCCTGTTGTATTTGTTCCTGACTGAGCCCGGGGGGGCTGGGCTGGGCTGGGCTGGGCTGGGGTGACGTGACACGGTGGAAGTGAGTCGGCAGCAGCTGATGAGATCAGATCAGAGAGTCGCCGCTGCTGCAGGAAAAGTGGCGTCTCTCCGCAGCAACAGCTGAGACGGCACATTACATATGTCAATATCTGATTTAAATGTGTGAATTACTAAAATAAGTTTAGCAACTGGTGACTAGCGAGGGCAGGAACGGTAATGCGACTAGTTGACGAATGGCACAACTCACTAGTACAAACGCAATACATTGTCCGTAGTTTCTGATTCGTCTTGCTACTAGATTAGATTAGAAAACTTTATTAATCCCCAGTGGGGAAACTCTTTTCTACTAGTTACTTCCAGAATACTATCGAGTTTCACCAAAAACAGCGAAACAGCTGGAGTGCATCACTTCAAGTTTGACCTTGGTGATGATGGCCTATTTTGAAATGCACCTCGAGTCAACAGTGAAAATGCAAACGTGTTTTAAAATCCCAGTGACTAATGCATACTGGTTGCACACATCATGCAAAAACCACAACTGCTGCCTTTTTAATACGCAAGCAGCACGGTGGTTTAATTGACCCGTTGGAACACTCGAGCAGAGCTTCTGGCTTAACGAGGAAGCAATATCAAACTCCCAGCCCGCTGTTTTCTTTTCGCAGTAGGGGGTGTAATGATATGCTAATTCTGCTTGCCTGCCTGACAAGATTCAGTGTTGGATGCTGGAAAAGGTGTAAACGTGGAAACATAATGTGAAATGCTGCTCCTCTTTGTTCAAGAAGTGCGATGCTGAAGCCTCGAGGTGTCTGCTCACCTTAGTCCCCCGTGGGGGAGATCTCTCAAAGGACAACACGGTATAATTGTTCAGGAGATCTAACGGGTTTATTGCACACTGCCTAAATCCAAACACAAATTCCTTGTTTGAGGCAGATTAATCATAGATGCACCCCTGTAAATATTACATGAAGATATTGTTTATATCTGCATCGTGGAGGTCTACTGTGACGCTTTAAGGCTCACTGTAATAGAATTGTGAATCTGTAAAAATGGGACGTGTTTTGCATGATGCTGGAGCATATGAACCTCAATGGTGTGGTTTGTATTTCCAATGGAATTGCATCATATTGCCATAATGACTTTTTCAATATGACTGTCACGAGAGACTTTCTATACTTTCTTTCAGTGTAGTTTGATGTCACATAGTGGTGTAACGGCTCGTAGTTGATCTGCGACACAAACAACCTTTGTAGATGACAATAACAAATGTCATGGCTTCGACTGCATGATTCTACTCTTCTTAATCTGCTTTCCCGTGTCAATTAGTAGTTTTGTAATTTAGCTTGTCAAAGTAATTCTATGTTTCTTTATTACTCCGCTGTGGATGTGTGAACGAGCTGTTGAGTTGAAACTGGTTCCTGTTGGGATGAGACTCTACTCTCTTTTGATTGCTTGCATGCAACATGTGCAGGCTTTACGTACAAACCTACAATGTGTGTATCTAAGACCAGATTGCACAACAATCCAAACTTCTGCCACGACTGAAAATTGGTGGGTGTGACTGTGCAAGCGCGTGTGAGTCTGAATAGCAGACAGAACCGGCCTATTGATGGATGACTGAGATAACGTGTCGACAGGCAGCACACTGTCCGCCAATCTGGACCAAATTATCTTGCCCCCCACGTTATTTGGAAATGTATTACGTGTGCTATGCTTTTAGGCATGTAATGTAGATGTACACTACCAATTTAAATGTAAAGTCTAGCAAAGTATTACTGTGCCTTGCTGTGTTCTGGACAACGCATGGTGCTAAAACAAATAAATATGACAGGGATATAATGGATAAAAAAGTACCGCATGTCTTTATTTCAAACAAGTTTAATATTTTAGTATTATTAACCAAGATACATAAACAAATGCTGACAGTATTGATCTCTTTAGCAACAGCAGTTGCAACTGACATTTTTTTATTTGAAATTGTTTTGAGAAATTTTAGAGTAGCTTAATTGCCCACCTAATGTATTGACGGCGCTGATGTCTGATTCTTGCCACTCCTATGTCCTTACGTCTGGATAAATCAATATATAATATCAATATAAATCAAATAAAGAGCTGCCGACCCCGAGATGTTTCCTCTACCCGTGACCTGCTTGCACGCTCTCTGCATCAGCAACTCATCTGTTGCCAAGGTCTACCATGCAACCTGTAGGGAATACAGGCAACACATCAGAGATGCAGTCCATAGATGCACACGGCACACTCAAATGTAAGGCAGCATTTACTGTTAAATGTTTACTGTGAGTAAATATTTCTTAAAAATCTGTGCCTGGCATCCATAAGTACCACCTGAGAGTTTGCTGGTTCTCAGTGGCTCACGAACCACAAAAGGAAAGTGCTCACTTCCTCAGAGACATAATGTGGCTGTAATGTCAGCCACTAAAACAGGAATAGATTTCAGTGGCATCCTTTACTTCCAATACGTGTCCTGTGTGCAGTAAACGGTAAAGCTTTGCTCACGCTGTCAGTAGTTCTAATAATGAGCTAAACTGAAGTTAACTTAACCCATTCGCTCCCATTTGTAATCTTGCCACGACACCTTTATTTTCATTATTTGTGTTTTTTTTATAAGTGTTAAGGGAACTTGGCTATTTCAAACCAAATTGAAAACGTTTTTTTCTATCTTCTTACATTCCAGTGTCTAGTTAGACAAAGCTTTTCATGTTTTAATCATTCAGTTGGCAAATTTGAAATCATGCTTATGATGTTATATTAACACGGTTGGCACCAGCATCTTAACCAATAGATATACCTTTATATATTTGATAAGAAATATGTTTAGTCCTCCTTTAGACCCCACCCCTCTTTACACTTGCGTAATAAAAGGGAAATAATTATTTGCTGGTTGGTTTGTTGTTCTGCCATAATCCATGTCTTTTTGAGATGTCAAGAGAATGATTCAGTAACCCATAAACAGTCAGGCGATGCCATCATACGTCTACAGGGCCTTCAGACAGGCTGCACCTGGTCACAGGCCTCTCAAAGTAAATGTTAAAAGGTCTGATGTGTTCATGCTGGTTATCAATCTGGCAGCTTACATCACGGATGTTGCGTTGAATTATGCCCAAGTCATCGCGGTTCAACAGAAAGTTTTGAAATCCCAGAGGCAACTTTCTCCTGATCTGAAACATTGCTTTGCATCTCCAAGTCAAAGTGCACAAACTCCAAGTTTTCTTTTCCTTAGTTTGTTTTTGTAAGCGTATGTTTGCATCGCACTTCTCAACTGTATTGTTAGTGTCTGACTCTGCCACTTTTTCTTATTCAGTAGTTTTTGAGAACTTTGTTGCCCAGAATTTATGGAGAGAGATTGGAAACCAACTGCAGGAATCCGGCTGGAGAGCAACAACTGTGATAAGGTAGGCTATGCTGCAGACTGCTTCCTGGTTCCCCGCTCTGGGTTTCCTCCAGGAAGTTGTTTAGCTGAGGTGCTAAGCTGCCCAGATCCTGTCACATCTCGTCTCTTGATAAATTCCTCAAGTCGATAATGGCCTAAACAATAGTTGCACTCATAGGACTTTTGCTGTGTGACATAGTACCTCTGCGTGCCATTTTTCATGATGTTGGTGCTTCAGGAGCAGAAGCCCACTTCAGCTATCAAACAATCTTTTCTTTTTAAAGACTTTTTTTTTTGGCATTTCAGCTTTATTTGATAGCGAGAGACGGACTAGAAAGGCAGGGGGGGGGGGGGGTATGGGTGTGTGACATGTGGCAGATAGACCTGGGCTGGAGTCGAACCCCAGCCGCAGTGAGATACTGGGACGCCCCTGTAATCAATTTATTTTGTCATAACTTATGGCGCCTTTCAAGATAATAATCGACGATATGACCGCAATCGTTTTTGCTGACCTAGACATTCGCCAACATGATGCCATAATACATAGCAAGGTTTCCCTACCAATATAAGACTTGTGTCTTAAACCCTTCGAGACCCACATAGACCTGTTTTTGTCTTTTATAGGTGGGGGACAGGGGACAGCAGGTTCAACAGTTTATGCCACATAGAAGTGGAATACACTGTCGTCTGAGAACCTGAAGATACATTTTAGATGCAGCGCAGCAGTTTGTCAATTCTCGTCGTAAATCAGAAAAAGTAATTCATAGAAATCAATTGTAACATTATGATGGAAGAATATGGTGGCCAGTCCCATGCTCACTTATGTCTCATAAGTTATCGCAGTAATGTTTGGGTTGATAACATTTGTTAGTGTCGATGCTAAATTTACGCAATATATCATCCAACAAAAGTAGATAAGAGGGAAATGTGCTGAAGAAGCATCGTATTAGCCTGTGTGGGGTAAAAAATGTGTGAATAGTGATTTTTGCACAAAAGGAGGACTGTAGTCTGTCTACAGGAGGAAACCTTTATTTAATTTCAATACAAATTATTTAATGTGAACAGAACAGTTGGTTTGAATTGAAAACTTCACATACTACCTTTTTAGTGACTGATCAGGAGTGGCTCCTACATACTGAACTTCTCATTTGACTCGTCCATGCTCCAAGGCAGGCTGGATGTTTATCTCTCTCCTTCTCCACCTCCCTGATCCAGCAGCTAATTTTAACATGTTGCACCAGAGCAAACCTTCCTATTTACTGCCACTATGCAAACTAAAATGGTAGGTGTTGCTGTAGGCAAACAATGAAATTCTTTGTTTGCCTCATGATTAAATCACTACTTTCCATGTCTGCTATCTGGCAGTCGCGTCACATTAACAGAGGAAACGTAATCTTCCGCATGAATCCTGTTAAAACTGGACATCTCATTCCAGACAGACCACGTAAAGTAAAAATCCATGCAGTCGATAGATCATATTTTAGTGTAGTTTTCATTGTGAACATCTCATTCCATCAGCAGACGACTTAAGTGGGTCAAAGTTGCTCTGGGAAAGTAAAAGATTGCCCTAAAGCCTGCTCTCTGATGTCTCATGAGGACCGTTTCCTGACGAGCCTTTTCCTTATGTTGACAAAAGCAGCCACTCTGTAATTTCAGCCAGATTGCCAGATAAACGGAGCAAATCTTCTGTTCTGTTGTACACCTCCTCATTTAAATGCTTCACTTTTGGCTTAATGTTGAAAATGGCCAAAATGCAGCTTCATACTTTAGTTCAAGAAGTCATCCAAGTGCGTGTACTTCTGTTTGTGTTTGCTGTAGGTTACGTTCCGCCTCCTCCAGTGCATTGGACCGTGGGAGGGGAGGTTAGTACAGTTTATGAGATGTTATGTTTTGGTGGACGGCACCATAATAAATGGGGAGCTCGTACAGGAATGCTGACATACTTGTAATTTAATCACACATTACTCTGTCAACAAGTGAAATAGGAGGATGGATGGTAACGTCTTGGGTGTAATCTAAATCCCATCTATTCCATTTGGATGAATTTTGGCTGGGCTCTAATGGTGGTTGCTTTTTCTCTCCCCTCACAACATGTTGATGGCATAATACATTGTGTGATTGCATAAAAATATTCAATTTAATGTAATCTAAAACTGCATAGCCTTATTGGCCACGTGTGTTATCTGTTTTCTGTATGCTGTACCAAACCCTGTGTCCTTAAGCAAACGAAGGGAACAACAAAGCAAAGGATGTGTTGATCAGACTACTGCCCGGGCATTATCATGCTTTATGTCATGTAAAAATGACTGTCAGCCACTGTTAAGAACAAGCTCTTGGCAGATCGCCCCTCTGAAGATATTCTTAGAAATCCAGCTATTAAAATATCTCTCTCCACCGACTGTACATCTCCTCTGTCTTTTAGTGTTTGTTTCGTAGTGTAAGGCAGTTAGGTGAGAGAAAATGGACTCAACAGCGTCAGATGATCGATCTTTCAATACAAATGAATTCATTTAACAATGAGTAAAACCCCAACATAATTTAGCAATGTGAGCAGAAATCTACCAACTCCAAAAGTTTTTATTTGGTGGTAAAATATTCATGAAGTGTATTTGGAACAACAACTTGATATATATGAAGTGAGTGTGAGTCAGGTAAAAAAAAGGCTCTAGTGAGCTGCGATCATTGTACTCCACGGTCACCGCATGCATAATTGTCACCACTTTACCTTCTACTCCTGCTTGGACAGATGTGGAGTGGATAGAGTGGATGTTCACACATCAAACTGCCACCAGGCGGGATGGCAGTTTGATGTTCTGTGAATATTTTCAACAACAAAAGCTAGAGTAACGAGCCATATTAAGAGAGACACAAAGTGGTAGCAATCCATAACTCTAATGTATAGTGTGCTGCAGGGACGACATCATTTTGTAGGCCAATCCACGGAAGTTGGCGTCCCACTGGTTCCCTAAACAAAAACTAGGACTATTTTTGGACTATTTCAGAATATGCCCTGTGGCAAACAAAAGTTTCATACTTTGTTCAGCAGGATAATCCTCACAAATGAACACCACATTTATGATTTTTGAAGCGTGAATGCAATTGGCGGTCATAAAAAGCTTACGTTGGGCTGTAGACAGACTACACCACGATGGCATGAGTGCGGGCAACACGGCGAGGCTGTAAAGGTGGAACTTGGCAGCGTGGTGATGTTTTGTAGTCTTATTTAGCCACTTCTTACTGTAACTTTTTTAAGACTCATAAAAGCTTCAAAATTCCCGAGAGGGGAGTATCCACCGACTTATTTCATATTGTAGAACAAAACGTGAAAATCTCTTAACCACAGATCTTATTTCAGGCATCTAAGCAAAAACCCATTCAAACAACCCATTGACTTTGAAACAAGGAACCAGAGGTGCAAATATGCTGACTCATTTCTGGGATTTAGGACTCATTTCCTGCAGCACTCTATTACAGGTAGCATCAGTCGCTGAGCTGGAAACATGGTAGAATTATGTTAACTTATCACAGTGATAATTTCCTTATCGTGTGACTATAATTTATCAGTGTTTTTGTTACATGGTTATTGTTTTTGCGAATAAAATATCATGAGAAATTATGTGACTTAAGGATTGTTTACATAAGTGATTATACATATCTCAAGATAAATTAAATACAGCACACTATTTTGTCCTTTTCAAGACTCGTTAGAAGGATGCTCTGATCTTGTCAGTCTTATCAATGAACTGAAATATTATCCAAACCAACATGCAGCGACATTGTTTGCTTCGCTCTACGCGTCAGCTGTCATCCCACATGTTGTTTGCAGTCTTTGTCCTCTACTCTCTTTGCTTACACTGGAAGTTGCTGCACTTCTGTTTCCTGCTGACACATAATTAGCTGCTGAAAGGATATCCCACTCGCCTTTTTGTGTGTCAGATGTTTTTATGCCCGTTTTTAATTTTACACAGTGCAGAAAAAAACGCCACTTAACATATTTCAAGAAAGAAAAAAAGTTTCATAGCCCTGTGTTGGTAGAAGCCATCCCTCACATTTTTTAGTATTTATCCAAGCGATCATTAGTTTGTTTTTCACAATACAGAATCATCAATTCATACATAGTGAGTAAACCTATTTCTATTAGGGGGTGGCATAAATATGCGGATATAATTGCAATCCAATATGTCGTTATTTGTTTGGAAAAGTCCCTAAATGAAGATATTTTAACTCAAAACATTGAGTACTGTTTGGCCTACTAAATAAATCACCCTTCAACAGAACAACTCCGCCAATATCTGCGCCCGTTCTGAGTTTCTACTTGTGGACGTTGGCAACCCAGAACACACCTTAAGCAGGAAGAAAATCCATCAGCAATTCATTGTGTGCGACCGGGAGAAGGCGTCACAGGAAGCTGCCGGGGCAGAGAGTAAACACTGTGGAGCCTCGGGGTGGTTGGCGGCGTCTCTTGCTGCTTCCACTCGTACTAGGCATCGGAGTTTCGCTCTTGTAAATTTCTGACCAGCCAAAACTTTTCATATACGTTTCTTAATTAGATTGTCCAAAAATGGGTTGGCAGCTCGGGGTGGCCACAAACGTTTTTGGCAGAGATAACATGAGCCTTGGTGAAATATTTTGGCATTAACATAGTTTTATGTCAGTGTGACTGTAAACTGTGAAGTTTGACGGCTTCGCGTGCCACGTTAATAACAGATGGCGTATGTTCTGAGTCATCGTGCGTTTGGATGCTTTATAAAGTTTAGAGTTTCTAGTTTCGAATTATATGGTAGACTGACGAGAAATAATCCTGGAACATGACAACACAAAATGCTCTATTTACCAACGCCATATTTGCACAACGTCATCGTTAAAATACTTCACTATCAGACATAGTTTGGACAACATACAGTTGGTTTATGGATTCTCAAAGCTTAATGTTTTCAAATCGTATAACACTTACGTCACAACTTTTTGTAACTTCACCACAGAGGTGAACAAAGTGTTGTGTCAGATACCGTTTCCCCCGACCTAAACTTGAACCAACCGTTATCCTGAACCCTTTAAACCGGAGGGAGACATTATTCAGCGAGGGAACAGACTTCAACATAACACCGGTGCCGAGTCCGTAGGACTCAAGGAGTTAAAATGCCTTAAAACTGATTTTAATCTGTGAAAAAGAATTGGTTCCAACTGAACAGAAAATGATAGATTTGTTAAACTGAACATTAAGCACTCTGCAGTCTTCAACCATGGCGAGCTCAAGAGATGTTCAAAATCACCAAATCGGTGTCATCTTGCATACACATACAGTATCCACAATGTCGGCACCACTTCACGTGAATGTTGCTTATTTTAAAAGCATGACTATATTAAAACAAGGCATGATAAAAATGCATGCGTTTGGCCTCACTATGTCATCTATATCATCAGAAGCTCATATTAGTACGAGCACCAGAGGGATTTGAGTTGGACAGATTATCTGCTGGAGCCATTTCCACATCTCACATCAGTGTGTTGGGAATGTGAGTGTTTGTCTGCAGTGAAGAGGGCAGGATTATAAAATGTTGTCATATCACATTCATACATTCATGTTCTGGGTCACTGTGAGGGTTTGTGGGGAGGGGGGGAGGGGGGGCTCTCGTGGAAGAATAAGCTGGAACTGCCTTTGGTTTGACAAGATAGCTCGTTAAGAGATCCGGTTAGACGAGCTGTTGAAAAAGTAGGCCAGTGGTGGTGAAAGCATGATCACTCTGACGGCCCGTTGCGGTTGCCATGAAAACCGTAGTTAAACGGTGTGGTAATAACACATAAGCTGGCCTTAAAATCACATTTACATACCTCTTCATTCCTGAGGTATTGCCTGCTCGTTACTGAAATCAGACATTCCTCGAGCTAATGTGAGAAACTAGAGACGTGCTCGACGTGAGAGCACATTGGACCCGGGTGTTCTTCTATTGTCCTTCTCTGCTGTCGTCACCTGCAGACAAATGACTTCATTTTCAAATGATTTCACCCATAGAATTAATTGCAGTTTCAGTGGGGAGGGAAGTGAAGGACGAATATCAACATGGACACACACACACACACACACACACACACACACACAGCTAGAGCTCACCCCCCTGCAGCCGGGGCTTGGCAGCGTCTCTGCATGCTACTATAAGATGGGTAATTTCCTCCCCTTTAGTACAAAGTAGCCATCATTTGTTGCTTCCTCTCATCTTCAGCATCACACGGCTCTCTGTAAGGATTTAGACGTTTGTTCTAGCTCTGCTCTTTTAGTACTTGTTTTTATTCTCTGTCTCAATTTCTTGCTCACTACCAGAACGCGTGTCCTTGTGATTTACACTACACATTATTTTCATATATATAAATAAAAACCCCTTTTTATAATGTTACCCCAAATACATTTGGGATCGTTCCATTAAGTTGTTGCCCATTTTGGAGATTTTGCTACCTATACGCTTGTGCACCCTGTGTTTTTATCAGCAGTTAAGGCAATGCAGCAAGGGTTGACTCTATTTACATACACCCTCACTACCTTCCCCCTTTTTGAAAATAATAAAAATTTTCAGTTGAAATGGAGAACCTGTACAGTAACATTGTTATCTCTTTTACAATTTTCCAACTCTTCCACCTCAGCCGAGCGAAAAGCATTTTTGGAATTATAATTTTTTTGTATTAAGTTTTTGTGTAAATTAAAAACGTGGATGTGTGAACCATTTTCCTTCAAATCCCCATTCTGCAGCCAGTGAAGACTTTAGGTTCCAGTTGGCTTGTTTACATGTGTGTAAATGTTCACCGCATGTCATTGTTGACATTTGATTTCTTATCGCCACCACTGGCCTCCTGTCATACAGGTCTAGCTCCAGCAGGACGTATGAATACGGGTTCTGGCGTACAGTTTAGCCCTACCATCCTCCGACGTTGTCCTCTATGGAGACCACAGAAGCCCGTTTGTGCTTTGTGTTACGGCACAGTGGCTGCTCAGCCATGATTAATTCAGGCAGGCCTCAGGGGACAACAGCCAGGTTGGGTTACCCAGCCAGGGCTCTGGTATCTAGCGGCCATAAAGGCAGTCGGCTTTATGGCGGCTTTTAGCCGCAGAGCTCTCCTTGGCTGTAGCCGAGGCTGGAGCTGGCAACGTCTCCCACCTGTTCCTGAAAGAGCAATGCAAACGATTTGAATTGAACAATTTAGGAAATTGAAATGTTGTAAACCTCTTTGCCATGCCCCAATGGATGCATTAAATGTCCTCACAGCTATAGGAAGTTGTTTTCAATTCACACCGAGGTTCAAAGTATCAGTTGATTAAAGGTGTGTTTATAATGTAGAGTATACTGATTTATCTTGTACCCAGCAACAGCATGGAGATAACCAGCTGCTGGCACGTTTCAAACCAGCTGGCACTGTCGGTGAGCGCTACATAGTTTCCAGGGGTGGAGCAGAGTGCTGCCTGAGATAAAGTACAGTTGAATATGACGGTTCATTCTTTTGGCCACAGACTCTTAAAATACACAACTAAAGAGACTCTGTAAGAGATCGGAGTCTTTCTGGATTATACCCTTTCACTTGAGTTAAAACCTCTCGCTTCTGTCCTGTAGCTCGCTTTCACCTGTATTTGAACATTTGGATAATACTTTATTTGGCGAAAAATGAGCCGCTCCAAACACTCATTATAAGCAGAGATTTTAGAACGATCTTGTGAATTTCAGAATATAATGAATCTCACTTCAACTGATGTTGAAAGAGCCAACACATTCTAATACAACGGATAACTTCACAGGTCTTTTATTTATTTTTTAATCATTAAAAAATACACATACTAGCAGATAACAGCCTACAGTTCTATCATTGTTGGTGACTATCTGTATTTCACATGTCGTCAAAACTGCATATGAGAAGGTTGTTTGTTTTTCCTCTTCACACGTCACATTTTTCTCGAACAGACATTCAAAAAGTATTCAGTTCAAAATGAATGAAAAGGAAAATGTGACAAATCGCCAACACTGACAATCCAACAAACGTTTGTTTTTTAAAATAAATTTAAAATAACTGACAAATCAAATCATCACTGGCTTTCGACAGAATCTCATTATTTTAGCATTCATTTAAATCAGGATTGCCACAAATGTCTTGTAAGTAGAGCTGGGGGGGGGGGGTGTTACTGTTGTCTCTCTATAAACAGGACCGCACACCCTGTGATGGTGAAGTCATTGTTCAATTTGTGTTCAACTTTTCTGATTGTAGGGATTTGACAAATCAGGTCCAACCTCGGCCCAGCGCGTGTCACTATAGTGTGGCCCTGTGTTCCCGTCCTCGTGTGTGTTCTCCGTCTGCTCGGTCAACTGACTGATGGATGGATGACTCGCACAACGTGTCAGGCTCATAAATCAGCTGTTACTGTGGCGAAATGGCACGCGGCATCCATTAAGGGCAGACCTGGCTGCAATCTGTCCCCCAAGTTAATAAATGGTGCTCTGTAGAGAGATGCACGATTTATCGTTGACTTGCAAAGTGACAAACAGGGAGGAATACAGGGTGCGAATCGGCCTGAATTGATGCATGCGTTATTGCGTTATTTTGATTGAAATGATTGTCAATTGTTTTATCATAATGTGAAAGCTCTGATTTGCAGCCACAATTCCGGTGACAAAAACATGAAAAATGAACAAACCTCTGAACAAAATGCATTTTTAGCAGATGATGGGCTGTGACGAAGTGATTTGATTATCAAATAAAGTGATTTATCAAAGACAATTGCTCGTCATTCTGTGTTTTTAGCTTCTTCAATCTGAGTGTTTGCTGCTTTTATATCTATCAGAATATAGATGTCGATTTCTTTGTAAAATAAATATCTTTGCGTTCGAGATCTAATGGGCGGTCATGGAAAGCAAACATCGCATTAGGCTCTCTGCATTTTTTGATACATTTGTAGACCAAACAATCAGTTCATTACAAGAGGAAGGGACAGATTAAACTGCTAAATATGACTCGACACTTTAAGTTGTTTGTATTTGTAATATCTGTGAATATTATAGCATATTTGTTACATTCCATGTTATAAAACAAGGCGTGTGTAGATAAAGGAAGTGGTCCTGCTGCATGGTGATGAATGGGATCATTGTGGGGACGTTGATGCTTGACATGAAACAATGAATAGATCTCTGTGAGAGGGTGTTGAACGGACAAAAGGTGAGGCGTGTGTCGGTGTTATCGTCGCTTTATCCCTCGTCTTTAAGAACGTGTGGCAGCAGCGTTACTCCAGTTTCCCCTCCTTCCCTATCTTGTACTCAACACGCACTCGCTGCGTTAATCCGACCTCACTCATTTTAATGGGACAGTTTCCATTCCCTGCACCAAATCATATTGTTTCCTCATCCAGCCCGTCTAATGGCCGAGTACGACTATCATGTTCATGTCCAGTCACACCTCCTTGATTCCTAACATGACAGCCTTGCTCACAATATTAATTGGACATCAACATTGTTATTTTCCTTATCTTTTTCTATTAGGCAGGGTTCAATAATAAAAATGTCGTCTAAACTATTAAGAAGTGACAAATTATGACATTTATGGCTCATACAATTTATACCCGCACACAAAGAGCATTACTCCTTTGCAATAAGACAAGCAGTCTATCTCAGCAGCTCTGAACAAGCGTTAGCTGGAGGCTGACTAACATGGTGGGACGGACGCTTTTACTTCCTCTCTTGCCTCCATGAATAGTTTTTTTTTGTTGTCATTCAAGATACAGGCTTGTTTGATTGGCTGTGAAAGAAAATGTTCATATTTTTTTCTACTGTTAGCAACTGCTGTTTTATTTTCGACATTAGGGGGAGATCCACATTACTGTAGTTCATCACGGTGTATTTTCTTGTTTGTCATAAGTAAGAATTAATTTTATCTGTGTCTGCAAGGCTGTGTCAGATGCTGTTAGTATTTAAGGGCCTTCAGGAACAAAAGACCTCTAAATACACTCCTGTCTGGATGTCTCAGTGAGTTCCACTGACGTTTGATATTTTCTGCGCTGGGTTTATCACGGTGTCCCGAGGCTGTAAACAGTTGAATCTGCCGTCAGACCAACAGACAAACAGAGACCTGCGTTTCTCCTCTGACCTTTAATCCACTTGGCTAGCAGCCGCTCTGATGCACGATTAATCATCTGCTTAGGAGTGTGCACACACACAGTACATGTGCCCTTTTTGAGACTCTTGGTTGAAATTTATTGCATTTTTTGGGGTTTTTACTGCTTGTTTATTTTCTTCAATGACCGACTGAAAGACCTTTTCTCTCACCCCTCGTCACCTTCTCTCCCTTGTTCCCTCACTCACGTCTATCTTTGCATCTCTCCTGCAGCTAGTCGGTGGCCAGTTTGACCTGGAGATGAACTTCATCATCCAAGAACCCGAGAGCATTGTGTGCATGGTGGAGCTGTTGGACAAATCTGAGCCCACCTGTCAGGCCGAGGTCTGGAGCATCTTCACCGCCATCCTCAAGAAGAGCGTCCGCAACCTGCAGGCGTGCACTGATGTGGGGCTCATCCAGCTGGTGCTCCAGCGGATCTCCACCACGGACAGCATGATCGCAGGTACTCCAGAACAGCACCTAGTGGAGAAAGAGTTCTTTCTTTTCTTTGCATAGGACACGATGTTTTCTGTCACGTTAACGCAGCATCATTTACTTTCATTTGGCTTCTCCTGAACTGCGCTAGACTACGACGAGACGCAATAGAAGGTGTTTTGTTGTTGTACTTTCCTATCCACTCTCCCCGTCTACTATAACCTCATGGTTTCATCCTCCATTTTTTGGATTTTATTTCTTTTGCATAAACCGTGATTTATTGCAGTGAAAGCGGACTCAATCGTCCCGTACAGTCTCTCCCCAGAATCAGTCTAGTCTGTTGCCCATCTGCAAATTAGTCAGAATTAATCCTCCAGTGTTCGGCTCAGTGGACTTTTGCCAGCTAGAACAGCGCTGGCCTGGAGGGTTTGTGCAGCCAACCGAGGGTGATCTAGCCCAGCAGTAACCCGGCAGCTGAGAGTAATGTTTATGGTGATATTTACCACAGTGCAACTGCAATGTCCTCCACCGAACAATGGTACAGCACAGTAGAACTGATGCAACATTTTTATTGATACACATTTACAACTGAAAAAGGCCTCTGATATTAAGCTTCACGATTAATCACTGTTTATTTTTCAGTCGTTTTGTGTATTTTATTACTTTTATTGATGGTAGAAAGCTGACAGGGAATGAAACGATGTGAGGAAGGAAATGGTCCCGCTGGACGTTCACCCGAGGATGTTGTATTTTACGATCAGTGCCTTAAACTAGACCACCACGGCGTCCCAACTTTTACTTTTTTTTTTTTTTTGCACTTAAAGTAAATTTGCGAACAGTCTCTTCCTCTCGTCACATAAAGGAGCTGTTCTGAAATACTAGTTGTTAGGACTGAGCTTTAATACATGTGTGTATCAGTATGAATAGTTAACATGGAAAAAGACCTGCCAGATATCTGCCACTCATTACGTGCATACTAGTCACAGATCATATCATGTCTCATCATGAGCCAGTAATAACCAATGAAAAGAGGCTGCACAGGAGCTGGGACTCCCAGAGTGTCTTCTCTATTTTAAGTCTCATGTTTTTGTTTTTTAAACTTTGGTCTTGCTCACCCTACTTTTCTTTTTAATACATCTTAGCTGCTTAACTTCTTATAGCTGTGACTTCACTGTAATATTTAGATTAGTAAAATGCCAATAATGATTGTAATACTTGTAATATCGATGATTATGTCCCTTCGGTTTTTAGCAAACTGCAGTCACCTGGAGCTTCTGTTGTAACGTGCCATGTTTAACCCCTGTATGACCCTGTGTGTGTGTGTGTGTGTGTGTGTGTGTGTGTCTTGCAGACCTACTGGTGGACATGTTGGGCGTCCTCGCCAGCTACAGCATCACAGTTAAAGAGCTGAAGCTTTTCTTCAGCAAACTGCAAGGGGAGAAAGGCCAGTGGGTGAGTCAGAGTTATGCCACAGTGATCTGTCCTGGTTGTCTGGGACCAGCATGAGGAATGTGGCAGCAACACTGCCGTCCCACAGGCCAATGCCCTCGTCAAAGGGACGAGATAAATCACACGACACCGAAATACTACTCCGCAGCGTGAGGCTGTTCGTGAGATTACCAAAAAAACTTGTTTTTTTTTGTTGTTTTTTTTTGCCACAATGTTAAAAGACTTTGAAGAACATTAGTTTTCTAAAATAGGCGTGTTCTTTGTGTGTGTTTGTGTGTTCCTATCAGGGAATAATGAAGTCAAGATGTATGATAGTGGTATGGAAGACAAGTTACTACATTCAGGCAGGACCAGTGGCACAGAGGGAGAGACGGATGAAGAGAGGGAAAGTAGTCCATCGATCACTGACACTAATCAAGTTGTCAAGGAAATAGGGCGAGTTGCTTTTATGCTTCTGAATTTCACCTCGCTCTCCAACTTTGAAGCAGATCTTGCCACCACTCCTCTCTTCATGTTGTTTTGTGTGAAGTATCTGGGGAGACGTTATTGATGGGATGAGTGCAGAACTTTACCAATGAAGTGCTCTGCCACTGAACACCATAAACCACAACCTTGTTGAAAATCATGAAAATATGCAGGAATGTTTATCACTCCCCCGGATTTAGCTCCAATATCTGAATTCTGTGGGTTGTTAGAGCAACAACGTGCACGATGCTTTTCCACAATGATAAGTATATTATGTGGTAAATGAAGATGATACTGAATTCTGAGTGTGCTGCTGAGTAAATGTAGCTGGATGTCAAAGTATGATGAGTCTAAGAGGTAAATATAGAACAAGCAGAACCAAAGTTACGCTTGCTTTTAATCATTTGTGGCTTCATGCACAAACAGCGAGTGTGTAACTAGGGTTCATATGCTTCTATGTGCATATGTATGCCGGTCTAAAATTATCGTGGTGTGTTTTCTTCTTCTCCTCAGCCTCGCCATGCAGTGAAGCTTTTGTCAGTTCTGAAGTACATGGCTCACAGGAATGGCCCCGACTCATTCTTCAGCTTTCCAGGGAAAAATGCAGCTGTGAGTATACTCCATAATGTCACCCATGACGTGGCGGAATGAAAAAAA
Organism: Melanostigma gelatinosum; assembly: GCF_949748355.1. NCBI lineage: Eukaryota > Metazoa > Chordata > Actinopteri > Perciformes > Zoarcidae > Melanostigma > Melanostigma gelatinosum. The sequence continues at coordinate 20,265,589 of NC_136644.1, read as the reverse complement.
CATCCCCTTTTAGGTGCATTTGGACATAGATTTAGAGGTTGGTGCTGGACTGCTATTTGGAATGTTTCAGTACATGAGAAGCAAGATTTCCGACTAGATATTAATGCAAAATAAATGTCGAGCCAACAGAATGTTTGAATAGTTCAAAGCTATTCAGCTTTGAACTATTCAAATCCTGCTTTGAGAATTTCGGTTGTACCTCGCCTGCATGTTAGTTTATTCAAAACCTCTGCCTTGTTCTTTGTCGTCCGAACCACGGAAAATCCGGCTGCACACACACCGGCTGTGCTCTTTTCCTGTCCTTCTGTAGACGCATAATTAGTTAATTTAAGTACCAAACAACCTTTATTGTGTTTTGTTTGGAGAATGAACGCGTTAAGTCGACAACATGCCCTTGCTACGCTCATTGAACAAAAACGCAATGAAATACACGTAATAGAATTAGAGATTACAAAAGACTTCCCACAGGAAAACAATTTAAACATCAAAAGCATTGTTTATTCATTTCAATTACAATGTTGAATCTCTCTCTAGTTTTAGTGTTCATTGCAATGGAAGTTTACAAAAGCATGGATTTGCTCATGCATGAATTGTTCACCATGTAGGTGTGCTGTCGGTTTTTCCTCTTCCTGCCACAGGGGGTATGATGTGTCATGGCAGTATGTTAATTCGGGAGGATCCTCTCCCTTTAATGCATCGCAAGTTTGAATAGTTTTATTGATGCTTAAAACTGTAAAAGTAACTCAGACAAAGAGCTTAAATTGGTTTAATGTCTTTAGGAATTATCTGTAGGAGTAAAGAACAATCTGATTCTGCAGTAACATCAATATGAACAAACTTTCATTTCATCAAATGTGGGTCATGCAGGCAGTAAATAGTGTATGTGGTTGCCACCTTCTGTATATGACCTCCATTGCCTTGGTGATGGTGCTTTTACGTGTGGAAGGATACAGGTCGGCCAGATGGGTTTGTCTCTGATTTGTTTAATCTGAACTCTGTTAGTACTGATCAGTGTTTGTCAGCAGCTTAATGCCTATTGTACTAACCCACAGTTCTTTGTTCATTTCATGTTTTTTTCCAAACAGGCTATAGCTCTGCCTCCTATAGCAAAATGGCCGTACCAGAATGGGTTTACGTTCCACACATGGCTCCGCATGGATCCTCTCAACAACATCAATGTAGACAAAGACAAGCCTTACCTGTACTGGTAGGTAACGATACCTGTCTTTGAGTAAACTTAAACCTTTGTTTGACATTTAAATGTTTAAGTTTAAACATACTATATATAGAATGCAGAAATGCCTCTGAGAAGTAGTGCACATTTATAGTGTAAACAACACATAGAGGGGGATTGCATGAAAGGTTGTTACATGTGTGCGTGGAATTTAAGTGTTAACATATGCATGTGCACAAGTCCCCGTTGTGACCAAATTGTATCTTAAATGCATTTGAATCCCAAATGCTGCAGAAGTGCAGCCTCCAGCCTCACAGATGAGAAAACGGTTGTGCTGTCTCTTCATCCTCTGCTTCCTCTCTGAGGAGCCGAGGGTTGGTTGATCTTCTTTTCAGCCAATGATTCATTTCTGTCAAAAATCTCATTTATACAACAGGGATCTGTTTAGGCGTCTGTGAAAATTACAACCAAGCTGGATGGCCAACGTGCTGCTTGAGCGAATCAGTAATAAAAGCTCCTCTTCAGCCCTGTGCCCTTTTTAAAAAGAGATTAATTCACTAAATCACACGCAGGGCTCAGAGTCCCCGGGACATTTGGAATGATAGGACGAGTCTGTGAAGTTGAGGAATGATTGTTTGCTGTCTTTATCCATTTGAGACTCTTTTTAAAGCATTAATATGATATTGGACGCTATAACCCACGTTGCCCTTGAATGTCGCCAGCATGAAATTATGCAGTCTCCCTAAAACTGACTGTTTTTGTATTTTCCACTTATTTCTTTTCAGTTTTCGCACCAATAAAGGCATGGGTTACTCTGCGCACTTTGTGGGTGGATGTTTGATAGTGACCTCATTAAAAACGAAGGGGAAAGGATTCCAGCACTGTGTAAAGTACGACTTCAAACCACAGAAGGTACGAAAGAAACACGACACGAAGCACAATAAGGCACTGGTTTGGTGAACGAGGCCAGCACGCAAACATTCATGCACACAAAAAAAAGACACAGCCTGGAAATGTCATTGTAGATGGTTCAATGTAATCATATGTCTGCACATGCATAATCAATCACTTGCACACACACATGTGCGCACACAATAAATCTGCACCTTGCTGTAAGAAAGAACTGTCGCCTCTTACCTGACTCTTGGGAGAAGCCAAACTAGAAGGAGGAGGAATGAGGGCAACGGGAGAGACGGATTATCCAATACTCCCAGTCCCTTCCAGGCACGGCACACACGGACGACCATTGCAGCGGACAATTTGAAACGTCCTCCTCCTTCCCCTTGGGCATCAAGGCCCCACCTTACCTCAATAATCCTCACGAGGACCCAGAACTCATTTTAGCTGATTCTTCACTCTATTTTTAATGCCTTATTTCGTGTCCGGAAGAAACCAGAATAACCTATTTCACTGTGGCAACATCGGTAACCTGTTTTACTGGTTGTAAGGCTGAGGATGAAACCGGAACTCTAAGTAGGTGGCATCGTAGCTTGAGGGGAATCCTGAAACGTGATGGAAGCAGGCCAATTGACCTGACATGCTGACTTACTGATATCTTGTGTGTGTGTGTGATTGATGCTCCACACATTCAGTAGGAGTTTGCCATTGTGAGAGTCTGCTTATTTTTGTTTTTTTGCAGTGGTACATGGTGACTCTCATTCACATCTACAACCGCTGGAAAAACAGTGAGATTAGCTGCTATGTGAACGGCGAACTGGCTTCCTTTGGCGACATCGCCTGGTTTGTCAACACCAGTGACGTAAGTAGCGACAATTTCAAACATCATTTGCTGTTTGCGAATCACCCAGTAGGGACTACAACAAGCTCACGAGATCTGAATACATTCTCATGAATCATAGTTTAAAGGAACAGTTTGACTTTTTTCAAATTACTCCTATTTGCTTTTCTTGGATGAGAAAATGGATACCGCTCTGGTGTCTGTCAAGGTTAATATTAAGCTGCAGCAGATTAGCTTACCAGCCTAAAGAGTGCAAACAGTGGAAGTCACTGCACCAAGACACAGGCTCACACGCCCCCTTAAACCACAACTTTGTGTTGTTTTTACTCTTACTTTACTGATTAAACAAACAAGATATGCCATGGTGGTGTCGTTCTTCTCATCGAACACTTTGCAAGAAAGTCAATGCGCATATTTCCCGACGCCAAACTATTCCTTTTGATGTCGGCCATGGATGAGTGTGTTCTGTGTGAAGCTTGCAAACCTCAAAAATGACTGCATGAAACCTCTGGCAGGCTTTTATTTTTACAATTCCACCTGCTGCTAGATCAGTGTTTGTCATGTGGGTGCAAGGTGCAGATGTTTCTGTCAAATATCAATTTCAGAACCAGATATTGCTGCAGGAGCATGGACCAAAAACTGAAAAGCAAACCTCGCTCACGGATATATCTAAGCCGAGTCTTTTTCTTTCAGAGGGCTTGTGGGGTGAAACTATTCTTTTCATCTTTTAGCATGAATAGTACAGCACTACATATACACACCCTGCTCCTCTCACGCGTCACCATATGAACTGTCAGTCTCCAGGATTGCTTTCTGTCATGCTGTGTTGTGAGACTCTTAAATCACATTTAGTTAGGAATGAACAACGCCTCCGCAGTGCAGTTTAATCCTCTGGATGTGTCAGTGTGTCCGAAAGCAGATTAGCATCTTGATTGAGATGTGGCCTCCTCATTCTCAAGACTTCTGCTTATGCATCACTGACCATGACCAGAGGAAGACGGAACATTTTCATGTTAGCCACAGTATGCTTATAGTTTGAGGCTGTGTGTTGCCAATTATAGCGAGTGTTGCCATGAATATGTCTTATCCTTCTGTTCTTTCTGGCTACTTTTGGTCTTTTTTTATCCGTACCTCCTGTCTTAGTTCCTTACTACCTTCCTTCCTTCCTTCCACCCTGCCTCGCTTCATCTTTAATAGTCTATTTCTGTGTTTTTTCTGTTGTTCCTTTCTTCCTACCTCCAACATCCTTCCTGCTGCAGACGTTTGACAAGTGTTTCCTGGGATCTTCTGAGACAGCAGATGCCAACCGTGTGTTCTGCGGACAGATGGGAGCAGTGTACCTGTTTGGAGAGGCTCTCAGCGCTGCTCAGATCCTGGCCATCTATCAGCTGGGACCCGGTTACCAGGTTGGAAGCCATAAAGCCCGAGATGTCAAATGATGCAGTATATGGATCAAAATGACTTTCATGAAGCTGAAATCTGTATTTGTTTTATATATATATGGAGCATTTTAAAACGATAAAAGGAAAACTTAATGGTTGGATAAGCTTTCCATTGTCCAATGAGACGTATTGATGAGCTGTCATGTAACACCTGGCAATAGATTATATCCGTTTGATGCATCCGCTCCATCCGCAGTAAAGTGAGATGACGTATGCTCTGCCATATTTGCTGTAGTTTAAGGGCAACAACGTATCAAGTCACGCAGCCTTAAATGTCAGCACGGTATTTTAAACTGGAATTGAAATGTTTTAATTTCATTTTTGAACTTTTAGAGCAAGTATATGCAAAAACACAACTACACACAGGCCGACATACAAAGCAAAAACAAATAAAGGTTGCCAGAGTAGCAAAATAATTGGCACGTGTGGGAGAAGTTGATACTCGTAATGTGAAAATGAAAATGCTAGTTAGTTTGTCTTTTTAATGTGTCATGACTGCATTATGTTCTCCTCCACTGAATGTCCCCCCCTTCCCTTCTCTCCAGGGCACATTCAAGTACAAAGCAGAGAGTGACTTACTGTTTGCGGAGCATCATAAGACCTTGCTGTACGACGGCAAGCTGTCTTCTTGTATTTCCTTCGCTTATAACCCTCGAGCCACAGATGCCCAGCTCTGCCTTGAGTCCTCCCCCAAGGACAACGCCTCCATTTTCGTCCACTCACCCCACTCACTCATGCTGCAGGTAATCATGCCTTTGCTGTAACACTTGCATGTGTAGCAATTGATAGTAATTCCCCTTGGAGTTGGGATGACTAGGATTGACGTTTTTTGAAAATTGAACCTGAAGTCACCATGCTGACATTAAAGCAATGCCGGTGCAAATTCATTCGCCACCTGTACGCGTGCTCCTTTCCTCCCATTGTTCCATATGTACCACTCTTTACTTTGCTCCCCCCCCCCCATGCGATCATGAAAGAGGCCCACGTTGGCATCTTTTCATTTTAATAGTCTCATTAGGGCAGAGGTGCAAAAGTGTTGAGCTAGTCAGACTGCTGCAGCTGCTGAAAAGTGCCATCCTGTTATTTTTTAACTGTGGAATTAGAGACTGAGGGTTTAGTTTATTTAGTTTACAAGTAGTTGTGCGTTTCTCCTGTTGGATGTAGGTGGTGGACTTTGTGGAAATTTTCCATATGCTGCTTACAAACACACGCACAACTATGTCTTTTCTTTAGCACTACCGGTAATGGAGTTTTCTCTCATGCCCTCTCATCAAAGAACATTATTTGTGTCCTTTGTGTGGGAGACGCACAACATATGCTTTCTCCACCACACAAACGTGCATGCTCACACACACACACACACACACACACACACACACACACACACACACAACTAAATGCCTGACCCTGACCGTAGCCTAAACCTTATTCTGACCTGAACATTAATACCAAGTCTGAACGCTCAAACAGGCTTTTGAAGGACTCCAAAGTGAGGACTGGCCAAAATAGCCTTGCTTCACAAAGATAGCTGTACAATCGTGTACACACACACACACACACACACACACACACGGCGCACAGTGTGAAATATGAATGAATATGTGACCTATATCTTCAGCTTTGCTATGCCATGCTCAAAAATTCCACTCCGATAGAGGGGAAAATCTTTTGCCAAGCCTCTGTTGATGTCGCAACATAAAACAACACGGATGCACCAAACTGCTAAACATTTAAAGCAAAAGAAAATCTTCCTACAAATGAAAACAAAACGTTGTGATTTACCCTTTCAAACATTGAGCATGTCTTTTGGCAACGGTTTGAGTACTGATTCGTGGTCAAAGATTCAAAAGGTCCATTGCAATTTGTGCCCGTTACGGTAAAAAGCAGACTGTAGCGGCATGAAAAAAAGAATCAGTTTGATTTGATTTTCACTGTGCAACTACTTTCAAATATGTCAACAAGATGGAACTAATTTAGTGCACAAAACTGTGATCATCAGCAAATATCTGTGTTGCCCACTTGTGTGTGTTCCTGTAGGATGTGAAGGCCGTGGTGACTCACTCAGTCCAGAGTGGCATACACTCTATCGGAGGCGTGCAGGTCCTCTTCCCTCTGTTTGCACAGCTGGATTATTGCCAGCCTTCCAGCCAAGAGCTGGACACCTCTGTCTGGTAACCACACACACAAATACACTGTATGAAACATGTTTTTTAAATTATCCTTCGCTATCTCAGGATTTCATATTATGCCTCAAGCCATGTGATATGCATGTAACAAACTTAAGTATTATTTTCGATTCATCACCGATGGCTTTTCAGGCAACACTGCCGTCTGTCAACAATGATCAAATGAGACCAACAGCAAGATTTTAAAAGCCGTTGCAAATTAGGTTTTGATGTAATGCCGAGCTTGAAAGTCGTGAGGCTATCTCTCTAATGAATTTGCAACGTTGTCGTATGCGCTGCCCTCAAGGTGATGCAACTAGAATCTGTCCTAACGCATTGGGGACACGACACCCTCATTCAATCACGTTTCATGCACGATATGCCCTTCACAGTCAGGGCTTCGTCAGCAGCTTCCATAGATTATTGTCACTGTCTAACTCGATATCTCTCTCTCTGTCTCCGTCTGTCTGTGGGCCCTCTTAGCTGCACTTTGCTATCCTTTGTGATGGAGCTCTTGAAGAACTCGGTGGCTATGCAAGAGCAGGTCCTGGCCTGCAAAGGCTTCCTCGTCATTGGCTACACTCTGGAGAAGGTGAGACAAGCACAAATGGGCTCAGCTGGCTAAGAAATACACCAGAGAGCCATCCAACCCGTACCAGCAGATGCACGTAATGAACCCGGTGCAGTAATGCAGCTGATTCCCTTAACGCCACAAACGCACTAACACAGGCACACACCCACACCAGCGCTTCATACGAGACAGACTTTGTTTTCCCTCAGCTGTATTTGGAGGTCGCAGCTGGCTTGTGTGCTTGTTAGGCAGAAGAGGAGCTCCTCCTCAGCTTTCTCTGCATGTGTCCTTTCCCTCTCCTTTTTGTGTTGCACCTCATTCACTCCTTCTCTGCTCTCCATGAATTTTGACTCCTCACTGACAAATCACCCTCTCCTCTTTTTGTCCCCCCCTCCTCCTCCTCCTCCTCCTCCTCCTATTGTGGCACTTTCTGTCCCCACCCTGTCTGTTCTCCAGTCTTCCAAGGTGCATGTGACGCGGCCTGTCCTGGACATTGTGCTGGCCTTTTCCAGATACCTCAGCAACTTGCCGAATGGCATCTTGCTGCTCAAGCAGCTGTGTGACCACATTCTGTTCAACCCTGCCATCTGGATCCATGCCCCTGCCAAGGTAATATGAAAAAAATATATATACACACACACAGCAGCACATTCTTATGCATTTGGTAATGTTTGTAAAGATGGAGATATACATGTGTAGATGGGACACACGCATATCGGTTAAAGCATCCAGACGTGCGCACTCACACAGACCTGGACTGTCGTCATCGCCCTCTCTTGCTCTCGATGGTCTTGTCCTACATTTTATTTTCAGTGTTTCAGAGTTCAGCTCAGATTTCAAGGTTTTCCCTCAACCTGTGAGTCAGTGATTGCTATTTAAGTGAGAATGGCTTGTCTACAACCCTGAGGGGCTTAGTGGCTAGGACACACTAAAAACCAAATGATTCCACTCAAAGTATCAAGCGTGTGTGTTCATACGCGCTTTCATCTTTTGCAGGTGCAACTGAGTCTCTACACTTACCTAGCAACAGAGTTCATCAGCACAGTGACCATCTACAACACCATCCGCAGGGTGGGCACTGTACTTCAGGTCATGCACACCATGAAATACTACTACTGGGTCATCAACCCCCAGGACCGCAGCGGAGTCGTGCCCAAAGGCCTCGGTGAGGATGCTCACTCAATGCTAAAATATACTCTAATGTTGTGCAGTAATTATCCACCACTGATGTACTGTGTTCTCTCCTCTGGCTGCCTTTCAAATATATGTACAGATCATACATGTAGTGGTAGATCTCACATGTACACACACCTATAAACACACAGTGAACACACACTTGTTTCACTGCCCTTCAATTGATAAATCAACTTTGCCTTTAAAAGAAACAATAGATTGATCATGTTGTGATTTCTTGCTTCATCCTCGTGAATCGTGCTCGGTTACTCATTGATCAGCTACTTTCAACAGCCATTGTTTGCCTTTTGGGTTTTCAGATGGTCCAAGGCCGAACCAGAAGGAGATCCATTCTTTGCGAGCCTTTCTGTTGTTGTTTGTCAAGCAGCTCATAATGAAGGTACGTTCATGTTGCCAAAACCCAGTATCAACAACCAAAATAGACTTGTATTATTGAGTCACTTGAGGAATGTGGCACATTTGAATGCCGATATCATGCGTACTAATGGCAGATTTATGTGACTATTGTCAGCTCCATAGCAATGTCAGCTGGGTGATTAATACATTTTTATTTTGATGGTTATTATAATGTTACGATGTGAGAATAGATATTGCCTGGAGGTTTTGTGTATAGTGCTATTGTTGTATTCCTTATTTTGTTTTTATGTCATCATTTTAGAGTGAAATGAGCAATGAATGTATTTCCGTCTTTGGTCATCAAGTTCTCATTAGTTGGGATTGTTTCAGTTTTCTTCTGTGTGAAATGTCTTTGTAAAGCACAGAGTTTATCCTAAAAATACAGTCATTTTATTAGGATATCTGGTCATATTTACAAATACTGTGATGGATTTAATATCCTGTTTGTCCCAGGTTTTTTCAGTGGGCCCCATGTGCTGATGTCTACATGCACTATCTGGTGTAGGGGCGTGAAACACAGAGAACCCTTGAGAAACAATTGTGATCTGATCTGTGCAATTCTATTTCTAGGATCACGGAGTGAAGGAAGATGAGCTACAGAGTATCCTCAACTACCTCCTTACCATGCATGAGGTAGGCGTGTGCACTGCTGTTCATGCAGCACTGACCAGCAGAGACCTCACCAGCAGATGGCAACATAACTCCACTGCACTGAGTCCTCTCAGCGTATGAAATGCAGAGCAAAAGCAGACAATCCCTGTGGCTAAAGTCAGCATCACTGTTCCTTGTTAGTTTTCCAAGTCTGCCAGTTAGACGTCCTGACAGACGTGGTTGTGTTTACAGTGGCGTGATGCATAACAAATGAATCAGTCGGTAACGCGGTGAACCTTGTAAGAATTCAGGGTGATTACACCATTGCCTGGAAAAGCCACCGACATGTTGCAGCCCTTCATTTTATAGAGCGCATATTGTAATTCTTTAGTTGAGATGCTTGTGATGTAATCCAGTATTTCTGCTGGACTTTTTTCTACCTTTCCTTCTGACATTATTGCTGCTACTGACGCCACTAAACATCACAGGAATAACTAACCCTAATCATTTAAGATGTCCTCATGAAAGCCCGCTGACTTCAGCGCCACTAGATGCAGTGTTTTTCACACTGCTTCATGTTTACATCATAAATATCCTCGAGTCCTTTCTTCTCTCTCCCTCAGGATGACAATCTCATGGATGTGCTGCAACTGTTGGTGGCTCTGATGTCTGAACATCCTGGGTCCATGGTGCAGGCCTTCGACCAGCGCAACGGGATTCGGTAATGATCACCGTTTGTATTATTTGCTGACGTACTGTTAAGTGTCATCGCTTCACTCAAATGCCACTGTAGTTTTATGCAACACTTTAGACTGTGGATCTGTTTAAAAAAACAAACGGGTTCAATGTTATTTAGAGAAAGTTTGGCATGGAATTCCACAAGTGTGTTAAGTGTTTTGTTTATACTTCAAATGATATTTATTTATTTATTTATTTAATTAATTAATTAATTAATTAACGATTTGATTTAATTTGCTTCCTCCACAGTGTGATTTACAAGCTTCTGGCCTCAAAAAGTGAAGGAATAAGAGTGCAGACCCTCAAAGTGATGGGCTACTTTCTGAAATACTTGCCACCAAAGTAAGTACAGTCACAAACTAACTGTACAGAATGTTTGGTGAGGGAGCTGCAGCGGCCTGTTTGAATCCGGCCTCTGTGGTTTTTTGCTGGAAGTCGTCCACTATCTCTCCCCTTTCCAGTATATGTATCTGTCTTCTCTGTAACAAATGCAAAATGACCAAAAACTATATTTTAAGAGAGTTGTAGTTTTGAAAATTTCTGTTCAGTCTGAATTAGAATTTTCAAATTCTATACAAAAGCCCACCGGTTTAATAGTAATAAAGGTAAATAAATTGCTCTGATGTAGATTATTGATTTTATAGCTTTCATTCTGCAAAATCTTTTTCTGTTTCTTATGCTAGTTATTCTGTTTTTATGTAGTTATACATTTTAAAACACTTTTTCCTTATAAGGACAGAACAGCTGTAAAAGTTTGAAGTTTGCAGAACAACCTCAATAAACGGCTAAATTTAAATAACACAATCAAAACAGTTTCAGGTGCTGTTAATTCTCTATCAAGCTGAAGGCCTCACTGTAAATCTACTAAAATGAAAAAGTGAATCATCATGTATTTAACCAGCCCTTATTTCCTGTCATTTCGACCATTCTTTAGATGTTTGTGTCTCTTCTGCGTTGTCTTTTTGTCTCATCATATTCAGTGCAGCTCCTTTTTAATAAAAGCTCTTTCTATAACCTAATAATCTGTGCTCCAGATCACAGCTCTCCAATTGCCCAGCACTATTTTGTGTGGTAATGCATGATGAGAGTCAGTGAAAATAATAATGCAATATGACCTAACAACGCTGAAGTAGAGGTACCAGAAAGAACTCTCGCTCTGTCTTGGTATCGTTTTTAAGCTTTGTGATCCAGATGCAAGATTGATGGTGAGACTATCTGCAAACAGTCCACCGTTCTTTATCTGAGCTGATCCTTGATCACGGATGAAAGGGTTGATGAAAAGAGTTTTCTGTGAAGAACTGCTCTTACTTAGTCAGCAGAGATTCTCTTTTTCATTTCCTCCATGTCAGCTGGAGCTCAGCTGATTTATACAGCTACAGATGTCAACCGCTGCAATAATCGGACGAATCAGAAACTCCTTGTTCTTGTCGTTTCTGAAAATGTATGTCATCTTAAGGCATTTTCAACATAATTTAATACGTTTGAGATAAAAATGCATTGCTTTTCTGATACTGATGTTTACTGACTGACCTTTGACCTCCTACTATCCCGATCAGGAGGAAACCCGAGGTCATGCTGGGTCACAGCCTTTTCTCGCTGCTCACCGAGCGCCTGATGCTCCACTCCGGCCAGTTCACCATGACGACCTACAACGTGCTCTTCGAGGTGAGCAAGCGTACACACTCCAGGCCTCGCCATTCACAACTGCAATGATCTTCATAGACGTACAATAATAACCTCCGTGTTCAACTGCATGCAAATATTTACTTTGTTTGCCCTTTTAACTAATCTTGTCTTTTTCTAACTTTCATTTTTTATTTTTTTCTTCATTATGCAACCTGACAATTTAATGAGTTAGCTGAAATATAAATTGTGTGGCTGACCACCTGCAGAAACCTAATTTGACTATTATTCACTATGTGATGGTGAAACATACACATAGCTTTCCGTATCCATAGTGTGGTTTGTGTCTCTGTTATTGCTAAGACCGATGTGGATATTTATGACTTGAATCCCCTCTGTGTCCCCCGGTAGATTCTTACAGAGCAGATCTGCACTCAAGTGATCCATAAACAGCATCCGGACCCCGACTCCACTGTGAAGATTCTCAACCCACGTAAGTGCCTCCTCTGCGCCGCACTACTCTCCTCAATCATCCGCTGCAGCGTACCCTCTACATACCTATTGCTCCATACTGCACTGGAGGATATTCCCAACGGAGCTGTGCAATCGCTATATACAGTCAAACAAATGAACGACATAAATTTTGCAGCCAGAGGGTACTTTCATACAACTGAACCTCAGATGTCGCGCATAATCCCGAGCACGAGGATGGCGCGAACACTTTGTGTGACAAATACTCACACATCTGCTGGTTTTATGGGAAGTCGGTATCATGTTTTGTGGGGATTGATTTGCATATAAAGAGTGATATGTGTAAAGAAATTATGATGGAATTTAATTCAGTGGAAAAAAATATTATGTTTGTCTGCATTTAATCAATTATTTAATTGCATTGAAGGAAATCTAGTTTGTGTTACATTTGCTTAAATCATATAACGTTAATACAGTATTTATATGCACTTTGTGGAGTAAATATTTAATGTTGCAGTATTTTATTAGTTGATTTAAAAAAAGAAAGATCTGACCGTAAAATTGATAAATCACGTTACTATTTCATGGTATTATTTTGTGATTAAAATATGTTATTTATCATATAAGTAAACGTAGATTGAGTAATATTATTTATATTTACAATTTGTGTTTACAAATGCACACATACTCTGCATTTGTATGTATTACTATATACCTGCACATAACCAATCTGCATATTTTTTTATGATATATTTTTTCTATCAGTGCATCATTACTAGTAGACGGTGCATGCACATTTTTTTCATATGCTGCAAGATAATGAGCTGAGACAGCGACTCCGGGCTTTGATCAGTGCTCCTATCTGATATTCTCAGGCCGTTACTTACCTCCAATTTCACGTCAACTCACAAAATCTTTCTTATGTCGAGATGTTAAGTATTCATTTCAGCTAAGAAAAGCAAACGTATCCCCCTTCTCTTCTGTATCGGTGCTTCCACACATACCTTTTGTGCACACACTTGCAAATCAACTTTAATCAGTTTGAAATCCAAGCACTCGGTATAATCACAACCAAGGTTTACTTCCAACCAGCCTTAATCTGACAAGGTCCCGCTGTAGTCACACATTGATTATCTTAAGCCTTTGTTGTGTTAAAAACTCTCCGACCCAACCATCCTAGACAGGCGGTGTATATCAGAAACCTTGTATGGGTTTGTACACATGAGCACAGAACAGAGCGGTGGTCTGTTTCTCCTTTGCCGTGCATTCTCTTGATTTAATCTGCGACAAACTCCCAAAATGGCCCCCTGATTGCAGTCTTTAGTAACGTCAGAGCCAATCAAACAAACCGAGGAAGTACCGTTTCCCTCAAATTAACTCGAGGGAAAGGGGAACCAAGAGCAAATGGAAAAAAGAAGGGAATACGCCATCCCGCCATCCTCATTCCCGGTACATGCTGGGGTAATTTTCTGGCAGTAAAGGTTCAGCGACTCATAATTTGAGTGACTAAGGCGTAGAAACAACACAGCCGTCTGCCGGGGCAAGGGGGCATCTGTTAGCGCCAAGGTCTGAAGACACAAGTGAAATCCGAGCCCCGGCGTCTCTCCACTCAAAGTAAATGGACACTGACATTGTCTAGATAATTCATCTAAACAGTCAGTCTCTTTGGTTTAACCCAAGCCAAGCCTTCCAGAAGGGCCCGCAACTCTGGCTCTCTCGTTTGAAACAATACCAAAACCATTACAGTGTGATAAAGATCAATGGACTGGACTCTTTTTCTTTTCATTGTGCGCTGTTTTCAGGTGTGTTCAGGGAGCTAAGATAGTTTGTGACACAATGATTTGCACATGTTGAGACCAATGTTTGATTTAGTTGTTGATTTGTGCAGTTTCCAAGTAGAAGGCTGGATGTTTCCAGATGCAAACTTTTAAAATCCTAATCCTTTCTCCAGTATAATGTTTTTTTAGTTTTTTACAAAACGACCAACACAGACATACGTTCTGAATAGAATAAGAAGTATTTTCATGTTTTCCTTACAACATTTACTCTTCATTTTTTGTTCAACTCAATCCTTTAACGGATTATGTTTCTGTTAATATTTCTAGAAATTCTGAAGATAATAGCTGCTCTGCTGAAGACCTCTCCCCCGTCCCCCGAGAGCATGGAGGTGCGCAAGGTCTTTCTGTCAGACATGATCAAACTGTTCAATAACAGCCGAGAGAACCGCAGGTAAGAATTCCAACACTTCACAAGACTGAGAACTACATCCACACACCGGTCCACGCACTGTTTGCGCGCCAGTGGGATTCACGTTCAGCACTACATATTCCCCGCACTTTTTTTTGTTTTGTTTCAGGAGCCTGCTGCAGTGCTCTGTGTGGCAGGAGTGGATGCTCTCTCTGTGCTTCATCAACCCGCAAAACAGCGAGGAGCAGAAAATCACAGAGATGGTGTACGCTATCTTCCGCATCCTGCTTTACCACGCCATCAAGTATGAGTGGGGCGGCTGGCGCGTCTGGGTGGACACCCTGTCCATCACCCACTCCAAGGTCAGAGCACTGATTATATCCACACACACACACACACACACACACACACACACACACACACACACACACACACACACACACACACACACACACACACACACACACACACACACACACACACACACACACACACACAGCTTTGTTTATCCTCCTCTGTGGATCTCCTTCTATCTCCTCATCTGTTTCATTTTTACAGTTTTTTTTTTTTGAGTTCTGTTTCCGTTTCTCTTCGTTTTAACTCACACACTCTTTATCTCTCTCTAGTAAGCGCACACACACACATGCGCACACACTCACATCTTGCTTGAGTATTGTCAGCCTAAACATTCACCAGATTACTGTAACCGTAGCCCTCCTCCTCAGCCAGATTGCAGCCAAACGGACAGCAGTGTTCAGTCGACGCCATCGGCTCTGTCACCCATATGTTTAGTTTGAATCTGACAGTGCAATTCATCAAATCAGAAATTAGAGAGCATTATCGTCTGACCCTCTAACTCGCAGCGTAGGCTAGCATTCTGGAATAGTAACTGGACCTGGCCTCTCCGTGCCCATCAGATTAAGCTGTGGAACCAAACAGTGATTATAATTTAAAAGCTAGTTTCAGTGTAAACCAATGGAAATGAGTCCACCAGCCCTTCCACTCTTTATTTATGTATAGAGTCTCTCTCTTTCACGTTGTGCAGATAAAAATAAACTTCTGGCACTTCTTATTTCCAAAAGCTGAATTCAAAATACTGCTTAAGAAATTCACTGTTGATATCATATTGCGCTACTCTCTTCCAAAGCAATGGAGTAATTGAGGTTGGTGTCAGATTGTGGTCTGAGTTTTTTTTTTTTGGCAGATTGAACGCTGCGTTAAAGAAGTACTTGTGATATGAGACGCTCCGCTGCAGCGCGGGCTGCAGTGAGCGTTGGCGTCCAGTAGGGGGCACAGACAGACTGCCTGGGACATGATCAATGACGGCGGCAGTTAGTGCGATGGTGCGTGTTGCATGCTGGATGCTCTGAACCACCGATGTCTCTTCATACCTCTTCACACTGTAGAACTAACCGGCAATTAAAATACAGCGTGTTGAAATGAAAGGCTAAGGAAATGTTTCACATTGGCAGTCGAGGCCTGTGTTTGATGTAAGAGGGTCACAAAGATGACACACGAGATTAATGCCGTTTCTTTCGGGCTCTAGTTACAATGCCCAGCACTGTTCTAACGCATACAGTGTGTGTGAATAAACCCTTGCTCCTGTAAGATGTAAGATGTAAGATGCACAAACGCACACTAGAAATGCACGCTCTGCGCCGTGCAGGGACCCCGCCTGTGACTTGGATCGCTGCAGCACGAGCAAGCCACCAAGATACATGCATCTGCTATAAAAAAAGCTAAAGAAACTCAATTGCAATTTTATTGTCCCGAATGATAGATTTCCTGCCACCTTTGTAGCACCAAAGCTGTTTGTCACTGTTGCTCTCTCCTCCCACTGCTGCAGGGCTGTGTGTGTGTGTGTGTGTTACAAGGCACATTTTCTCTTTGCCCTCCTTTTCTCTTGGGCTCGAGGAAGCCCTTCTTTCCAAGCCCATTGAATATTCATCGGAACCGTGCGAGAACAATCAGAGAAACAAGGCCTCATAAATACAACCAGCCCACTGGGAGCCTCTTGATAAGTGCATATATGCATTCACAAATACACATTTGCCCCTTTCTCCCCTACACAGACTTTATGAATTGGTTTGCCTTCGGTCAACTGTGGTAAAGTTGTCAGTTTGACATGTATGAGGTAATGTGCCTCACCTTGCTAGTTGAGGCAAGTATCTTTGTTCTGCATTTTCTTTTAATGCGTTATTGTGTTTTGTATCTCCGTAGTTTAGCTCCACCAAGGAGGTAATGAGGTTTGGTTTGCTGGTTTATTTGTCCGTTTGTCCGAGTCGCGGGGCAGATACACTCATTATTGTTAACTGGATGGAAAATATGGAAATGAAAACTGTCTTTGCTGGGGGTCTACGCTCCCTGAGTGCCTCTTCTAGTTGTTGCATTCAAAGCACGTTTTGTTATGTAGAATGTAAGATGTGAAGTTTTAACAATACACTCGTTTTATTTCCTATTTCTTTCCATAGTTCATGCCATTTGCTCACATTATTGGCTTTACAAAACTAGATTCGAATCTTGACTTATCTTTTGTGTAGAACAGTGAACTGGAACCATATTTGGTATTTTTTTTCTGGTATCTGTTTTTGTACAGTCATACCAATTTGTAGGTGTACAGATGTTTATTTGAGTCTTTCTGGGAACTGGAGACTTGCTTTGTGATTGTCTCTTTTATCACTGTCCTACTTCAAAGTCAGATTATTCTTATTTAGTTTTATTTAAAGCATAGACGAAACAAGAGGCACTAAGAACCTGGTTGTGATTTGTTAAAAAAAAACAAATATGAAAATCTATGTGCACTTTGTTCCTCTCTCTGTGTGTGTCTGTCAGTCATTAGAAAGTAAGTATATCTGCACAAGCGTCTCTCTGAATAGACAGATGTTCCTGCAGGTGGGCACGCTGACACAACAGCCCTCCCGCTCTCAGCACACACACCCACCCAAGGTGCCCCTCGTCCATCTCTGCACACAAATCAGTTTGAGAACAAGGAGATCTCCAAAAGAACGACATCGGGGCGTGAAGGTTCCTCCGCCCTCCAGACTCCCACTGTCGGCTGACTTCATCATACCCGCCAGTTGTTTTAGCACAAAGATAAATATGAACTGAGCCAACAGATCTTTGACCAAATAGAATACACATTTTGAGTTGGTCATTTTACAATCATGTTTAGAAGTTGAGCATATTTGGAAGAATTTAGTTTAATTGCAGCAAATCAGCATTTTTGTGTTCATTGAGAAATGCAGAATAGTTTTGCCATGCAGCTTTTGCCCTCTGTGGTTTGAGACATTACACACAAGCTGCGAAGGGTTTCAGAGAGATGCATTGACGAGTGGACAGAGGAAGGAGACAGTGAGAACATTGAAAAGCCAATGCTAGATGAGAGCCATTCATCAGGAGCTGTCTCTGCTGTACAGTAGCCAATCCCCAGGACATGCGTTTGATCTTTCATCTTGTAATTCTTGCAAAAATATTTGTCTCAAAGTGAAATAATTCTAATGAAACCTCATGAATTTGGCTGGTTGGCTTAAAAGTATGAGTGTACAGTGTCCGATAGGACCTTTGTGCAAGCTTGTCTTCTTATGGTTGTGATAGAAATTACAGATAAAGTCTGTATGCATATCACTGGATCAGATTTGAGGAGAAAACCAGGAAGAAAAATGTTTTTACAGCGAGTGAGAACGGAAGATATTGCGAACAAGAGCGAAAACCACCCAGCCAGCACCGCGGTAGCAGACGACATTGATTTTGGAGGAGGAATTGCATTTAGCTAATCAGATTAGAGCCATGCTGCCCTCCCCATTTCCCCGTTGTTTTGTGGTCGCTCTCCATCTATTTATCTAAATGGGGACTCCCAGGCTCCGACTGCGGGGGTCTCCCAAGATCAGCGCTCTGCCACGCTGACCCTCACCAAACAGGTTGTGGTGTGGGGCCTCTGCTTATTCCAGATCAGCTACACAGCACAGACATGGGCACAATGGAAGGTCTCTGTTCTGTATAGATTATTGTGTAAATGTGATTGTGTAAAACTTGCCGTGTTGAAGTATTGCAACGTCTTCTTGTTTATGATGGTGTCCCATCCACTCCAATGCACTTCGAGTCCCTTGTATGATGCGGCCGTGCTGCGCCCAGTTAATACCATGTTACCTGTCGCATTAGAAAAGCCCACCATGTTTTTGTACATTACCATAACATTTTCCCATACCCCACTGAGGCCAGGCCGAGTCATGGAGTATAATGAAATTAGATTAGATCAGCGCTGATGTCTTAGCCACCCAAGGCAGTTTCTATATATTGTAGCAAGGCTAACCGCTCTTTTAAAAACCACAGACTTCTACTACCTCTGTCTAACGGTAACTGGATCTGTTACAGAGCCCCATTTAAGGCCAGCACACATCATCTTAATGCACAGGCTGCATCCTGGATCTATGACGTTATGCTCTGCACCGCTCTCCCGCGCAATCTCCAAAGCAGCGTGCTCTGGGTGCAGCCTTTTAATTGCTAAAAATGGTAAATGTCAAATTAAGCTCAAACTAATGGGGTAGAAGGTCTTGCTGTGTGTGTGATCGCTGGGGAAGAGAGAAAGAGACGGACTACTGCCGCATTTAGAACGGGTTGTGCACTCTGAAAACAGCTATGGATTACCAATCACTGCCTCCCACTACAGAAGATTAATGAGCACCCATGTAGCAGGCTAATTTAGAACAATAACGCCTAATTAATTACAAATAATCAGCTTCTTTCTTTCCCTTCCCATTCTTCCACTCGCCATGACTCACTTTCTTCCTCTTCCTCCTTTTTTGCAGTTTCTTTTTACCTTCCTTTTGATCTCTGGCTTTCTCATTTTCTTTCTCTCTCTCCTTCTGTCCAAATAGCCTCAGGTGAAAAAGCAGCAAAGTGGGTCTCGTCTCTCCCCCCCCCCCCCCCCCCCCCCTTCCACCACCAACCCATCTTTGACTTTCTGTCCTCCAAGCCCAGTGATTAATGCCGGGTCTTAAATTGGGCGTGGGAGGATATGCCGATGCTGGACACGCACTCAGCACAGCTAGCAGACACACACTAATAGTATCTACTGCTAATCTATGACTGCTTACATGGATGGGCTCTTCCTCAAATGCCACTGCAGACCATTGTCGATATAGACTAGCAGTCTAGTCTCCCCATATCAGATGTAAGAAGACTGATGGAGGTTAATAGTCCGTGGGCAACTGCACATAGGGAGAGAGGAAAAGTTTTAAATATGGCACGGTTAACCACAAATGGTCCCAGTGGTTAGATGCAGTAATAAGCTCTCAACTAAAGAGCATTTTGAGAATATTTCCTCTCCATAATGTAATGTTTCCAGATGAAACGGGGTGTTGGGGCACGATGTGACTCATGGAGAGATAATTCAGTTAAAAGGCTGAGTGTGAACCGATAGATAGCAGTTTGAGATGATGAGGGTTTATTTGATGAGACGGCAAGATATGTGATGGCATTTGTTGGAATGTTTCTGTAGAACTACTGTAACATGAGATAATACAACGAACATGTACTTTTAAGTAACATGGTGGGGATTCTTCAACATTTCATGATGCCTTCTCTGCATTCTCAAACAAACAGAATTACAATCTTTACATACATTTTTCCAACAATTTCAGAAAAACTAGATTTACAGGATAATCTCTGTTTAAAGCAATTTGTCTTGTTTTTGTAGTTTTGGCTATACGGTCCTATTGGTAGTAACAAAATGATCGTCACCAAGTTATATGTTGAAATCTGGGAACACAGCAACTTAAACGAGTTTGATGGACGATCATTCAGGTTTTAAACAAACCCCCAAGTTAGCCAAACTTGTGTGGTTGTCCCTGTTTAACGTCCATCACAGTTGTCAGACTGACTTCCTGGTTCCACTTTTATCTGCTGTATTAATTGAGCAATGTCAATGTGTTCTCATGTCTTGGCAATTACTTTGGTAAATATAATATTATAAGTCATTGAAATGATGGCCAGAATACAAAAATAAGACTTAAATTGTCCTTCGATTTAAGAATAGACCAATTGGGTAGATTGGTGCCACCATTTGAACACATCCTCTTTTGTGTTTGCAGGTGACCTTTGAGCAGCACAAAGACAATCTGTCCCGTATGTTTCGTCAGTACCAGCGTCAGGAGTCCGCAGGCTCTCTGAGCACACTCCGAACCATCTCTGGCGTCAGCCAAAGCTCGGAGACCATGGATTGTGTCAACGGGCCACCGGCAGAGGAGACGGCCCCTTCCACTGTCATTGAGCTCACAGTGGACAAGCTGTCCCAGAAGTCCCCCGACTCGGCTTCTCGTTCCACCGTCTCTTCCAGCCAACCGGAGGCTGCTGGTGGAAGGAGACACGCATCCATCACCATGTCCAACATCCTGGCCGGCGCAGAAGAAGAAGAAGAAGAGCAGAAGTTGGTTCAAGAGTCTTCCAAGACAGGATCAGGTGATGATGGAAAAGAGACTGAAGCTACTGTGACACAAAAGGACGATACAGAGGAACAGAGTGAAGAGACCAACAAGCAGGAACCAGTGACTGAGGCTTCCGCTGACAAGAACACTGATGTACAAACACCAGTTAGCGACCAGGCTGAAACAGATGACACAAAAGCAATGGAAGAGGTTAGAGACTGTGCGAGCGATGAACCACCTGTACCAGATGATAAATCTGAAGCTATCAAAGGTGAATCATCAAACTCCATGACAGAAGACTCCTCGAATGAAGCAGATGTAGAACCGCGAGTGGTTTCAGGACTAGAAGGTAAGGCTGACCAAACGTCCCCCGAGGCTGCGGCCCGTCTGGAGAACAGCGAGCTGGGTGGAGCCTCCGTCTTCAACGAGGACCTGGTTGACATGTCCTCCATCAGTGACCAGATCCTCACCAGTGATGCTGATGATAGCAAAGGGGAGTCTTCTTATGCTTCAGCTGCTACCGCAGAGGAAGGGGAGGTAGGACAAAAGGAGGATGATAAACACGAAGAGGGTGAAGACAAGAAAGATGATCAGGAAGGTCATGAGATGAAGACTGACGTGGAGAAAGAGAAGCGGGAGGTTGGAACACAAGAAGAGAGTGAAACTGAAGAGAAACGGGCCGGTCAGGCTCCTCCAGCTGAAACACCTGAACAAAGTGTGACAGAACCAGCTAAAGAGGAACAGTCTTCCTCTGCAGACCAGCAGCCCTCTGACACCACAGCGCCCTCTGCAGGCCAGGATGTTGCAGCAGCATCAGACTCCACCTCACCTAGCCAGCCTTCAGAGACCCCCGACACCACTGAACAGGGCGCTCTGTCCGCTCCCGCGGACAGGACCCCCGCCGCCTCCATCTCTGACACCCAGAAGAGTGCAGACTCTGTCAGCAAGACCAAAGCGATCAAAATTGCCAGACTAGATGTGTCCAATGTGGCCTTAGACACAGAGAGACTTGAATTGAAGGAGACCTCTACAACAGTACGCATCTTTTTCTCTACTTTTGACCTTTCAATAAATTATGTCGTATGAATCTGATCAGTTTCAGTTCCAAACCCTTATGTTGATGTTTATTGTGTGGTGTCTCTCTGAAGGAAACGAACCAAGGCCAGCCGGCGGCGGCAGCAGCAGGAGGGTCTTCAGGTCAGCAGAGAGAAGGCAGCAGCACTTCGGCCCCTCGATCCACCATGTTTCGTATCCCAGAGTTCCGCTGGTCCCACATGCACCAACGCCTCCTCGCTGACCTGCTCTTCTCTATCGAGACAGATGTCCAGATGTGGAGGAGGTAGGGTAGCAATCCGCTGACTTTGCTGCTGCTTTAGCTTACAACTATATTTTGTTAATTGATTAATGGAATAGAGATTTATTGGCATTGTGTGCCTCAGAGGAGCAGACAGGAGATCCCATCTCACAAGCCTTCTCCTAATCAAGTGCTGCCTGAAAGACTCTTTGTTCTGTCACAGAGAAGGTTTCACTCCTGATTTTTGCTTACTTCACATTATAAACTGTATAATATGCAGTGTTTCAAAATGAGGAATTTCTTTCTGCATATTTACACATTTAAAGACAAGTTTAAGTTTCTCGATTTTTGTAGTTCTTTTTTTCTTT
Organism: Melanostigma gelatinosum; assembly: GCF_949748355.1. Lineage (NCBI taxonomy): Eukaryota > Metazoa > Chordata > Actinopteri > Perciformes > Zoarcidae > Melanostigma > Melanostigma gelatinosum. The sequence goes on along the minus strand of NC_136644.1, from coordinate 20,243,215 downwards.
AAATTTATTTCAACACCAAAGCAAATTCCTTGTATGATTTAAATCTACTTGACAACAAACCGGATTATGTTTCTTCTACTTGTCACATTCTACGTTGTGTTTCGTTAACAAAGCGATCTTTTTGTTCTCCTCCTCTCAGTCACTCCACAAAGACCATTCTGGACTTTGTGAACAGCAGTGAGAACATCGTGTTTGTCCACAACAGCATCCACCTCATCTCCCAGGTGGTGGACAACCTCATCATGGCTTGTGGAGGCATTTTACCTCTGCTCTCTGCTGCCACCTCTTCCTCTGTGAGTCGCCTCGTGCACGTGTGTGTGTGTGTGTGTGTGTATGTGTGTATACTTAACCACGGCTGTATATATAGTTGATGGCTCCAGTCGCAGGGAGTTATCCATCCAGATTGACCTTTTCCAATCCCATTAGCCCACAGTTAGCTGCCTCCTAACATTGTTAGTTTGTTTTTGTGTTGCCTCATCTCAGTGGCTCTCTTTCATGATTCTTTGTCTCTGTCTAAGACACAGGTTGAAGTTCAATCCCATCATAATTCAGTTGTGTCTGGCCTATAACAAAATGAAGACTGAATTTGTTTTTCACCGTTATATTATGTTCATGTTTTTGAGAAACATTGTTTAAATGGCAAGTCATTTCATAGTTATAATTATTTGATCAGTTTTCTTATACAAGTGCATTTATTTTACTTTTCTCTCTTTAGATTCTTTAGATTTCTTTTCTTTCTTTTCATGCATTTTTATTATTTACTTAAAGCTAAATTATTGTTTGTTACTATGTAGATAATAGCGTTTGAAATCAACCTGTATTTAATCCATCCTGAATGAACAGTTGAATTAGTTAGAGGATGTTGTACGATTACTTATCCTTTTAATTACTCTGTGAATGTTCCTCTTTCTGCTCCCAGCACGAACTGGAGAACATCGAACCATCCCAAGGCTTGACGGTGGAGACTTCAGTCACCTTCTTGCAGCGCCTCATCAACCTGGTGGACGTTCTCATCTTTGCCAGCTCCCTCAACTTCACCGAGATAGAAGCTGAGAAAAACATGTCGTCGGGAGGCATCCTCAGACAGTGCCTTCGCCTCGGTACGCACGCTGATGTTTTAGCTTTGTTCCTTTTCCCCGTCACTCGGTCTACTTCCTTTATTTTAATAGGCTCATGCATCCTTGTCTGTCCTATTTTTTTTTATTTCTTTAACTCTGCAATTGTCTAGCCGTCCTTCTACTCGTCTGAATTGCCGTCTTTTATCTCCCCCTTTCACAGAGCCCTCTGTCCTCCCCTGTTCATCGATCCACCTCATATCAGCCGGCAGTAGCTTCTTGTATTCGCCTCAGTCATGTCTCCCTGTAGCCTTTTTGACCCTCCCTTCTGTATTCCCTCTTTCTTCTCTGCCGTCTTCCTCTCCATCTCCAGCCGCCGCTCTCATTCCCTCGCCTCTTTCACTCTGCTCGTATCGGCACTCTCTTATCTTGTTATTATAACCCCACTGCATGGCAACACTCTAAAATGGCTGCTATCATGATATAGTGAGTTCTACATAATGGCCTTGGCCGCACTGTACTGCAGCGTAGCCCGAGGCCCTTTTCTGCCTTCTGTTCCAGGCTATTACAGTTTCCTCTGACAGCATCAGAAGCCAAGCCACGCTCGAGCTGAATAAAAGATATTGCAATTCCTACATTATTCATTTTATGCGGTGCACCTTTTCAGAAAACACGGTTCAACACACACACACACACGGACTCACTCGTAGTGGAAGTGGTGCAATACTTTCTACACTGATTTTAATAATTTCTCTGTGCTTTGTTCCGTATCAGTTTTTTTCGCGATCAGTTTTTACTTTTAGATTCTCATTACAGTGAAGTATACAAACAAGAAGGCTTTTAAAAAATGCAAACTTGTTTTACAAAGAGCTCA